>NW_012114677.1:670380-695252 GCF_000951035.1 Colobus angolensis palliatus
GCCCCGCCCCGCTGTCCCTCCGCGCCGCCTCCTCGGGGGTCCATGGCCCCCTCCCGGCAGACCTTGCCGTGGCGACGTGGGGGTTTTGTCGCAGAACGCAGCCCCTGCCATTCCCCGTCACCGGCTCGGAGACCGAGGCTGCCTTGAGGGCTTGGCGGCGGGAATGCGGGGCGTTAACCTCGTCACCTGCGAGCACCACTGTCGCTCCGCCGGGGAGGACGCGAGGTGCTCAGGGTCTGTCCAGGCTGAGCGGGTTCTCTTCGTCCTTAAGCCCACTTTGCAGATGCTAATCAGGGGACAGGCGGCAAAGAAGCTGGCGTCCACCGGGGCGTCTGTGCCCAGTGTGGACCCTCTAAATTCCCTTCCCACGTGGCCCCTGTCGCGTCTGGGCTGCGGAGGATTCCTCTAAACAGGCACGGCCGCCGTCTGGGTAAAGTACTTACTGATGTGAATTGAACATAAAGCTGCCAGCCTTTCCTGGCAGTTTGCTTTGAAGGCCTTGGAGAGGTGGGGGGCTGTGCCATTGGGGCAGGCAGGGCGTTCAGTGGCCTGGCTGGCCCCACAACACCGAGGCCGCGCAGCTTGTGGTTCCGGATCAGGCTGGAGGCGTGTGTGGGGCTGGCTGTCCACCCACAGGCACCTGGAGGGGATGGGTGGGGCTGGGGGTCAGCGCCAAGCCCTGGTCTGCAGCCAGGCCGGGTGGACAGAGTTGATGTGCAGGCTGTCCCGGGTGGGCACAAACTTGGACGTCCCAGGCAACACCTTCCCAGCCAGTGTTGGACATCCTATGTCCCACTGGACCAGAAGGCCACAGTGAGCCTGGAGCTGTGACCCGAGGCCTGGGGAGGCCTTCCCTTCACAGGGCACAGTGCCTGCCCTGGGGCTGCGGCACCAACATCAGTGGTGGCTTTGTGCTGTTTTCACCCTTTGTACCTAGCAGGAGCAAGCAAGGAAACCGAGTCACAGGATAAGTCTTCCACCATCAGGCAGGGTGAGTGGCTTTGAAATGCTGGCCTCATTGCTTATTGGAAGTGAGATCTTGGGTGGATTTGTGAACCTCTCTGAACCTTGGTTCTTCCCTTCGTAAATTGGAGAACCGCCCCTTATCGCCTCTGGGGTGGAAGGGATTTCAAAGCAGGTTTGGTAATTACCAGTCCCAAGAGAAGACTCCTACTTCGTGGAGAATAGCAAAGATTGTCGCAGCCAAATACCAGGAGCTTCTGCCTGTGGGCACCGCACCCCAGGCTACTGTTTAGTCCTCCATGCAATGGTGACCTGTACACTCACATACAAGTTATGCAAAGCAGGTTGATGACTTACAGATCGGAAGCAAGGGACAGAGCCAGTCCCCCGTGTCGGGAGTGCTGCCCAGGGCAGATGGATTGCTGACTGCACGTGCTTCTCTTTGCACCAGGGCTGAAAGGCCCTGGAAGCAGCCACCCCGGTTAGAGACCTCAGGGGCCACGTGACCCCCAGGGCAAAGCTGTGACACCCTGCTTCCAGGGAGAAAGAAGCCAAGCCCGGGCAGTTCCTCCCTAACTCAAGCTGTTATAATCCCTGGGAGGGTCAAGGACAAGGCCCAGGCTGTTCTGGGCAGTCCCTCCCTACCTCTGGATGCCACATCTTCAGCACCTTCTACCAGCAAGCAAGAAAACTGGGAGTGCTGGGTTGGTCCAAGGCCCCCTGGAGAACGTTCCTGCAGGGATTATCTCCCACAGGTGACCTGAGCTGGGTGGTGTGTATGCTGCTCTCACAGGTGACCTGAGCTGGGTAGCATATATGCCGCTCTCACAAGTGACTGGTCAACGGTCATATGAGGAATTAAACTGTGTCCAGCCGCCTCCCATCAAGCCCTAGAACTGCCAGGGTCTTCTGAGTCCCGGAGAAGTAGCCGGCAGTCTCAGCAGTTCCCTGCTCAGGCTGTGCTGGGGACACTCATCATGTAATGGGGTTGAGGGGACCACAGGGATGGTGATGAGTCCAGGGCTTGGTGCCACATGTGGGCCCGAAGGCCACAGGGAGGGCCAGTACCGAGTCCTGAGAGAGAAGAGGGCTGGGTGGGGTCCGCAGGAGGCCAAGGCAGGAAGTGGGCAGGACCGTCCCATCCTCACTCCCTGCCAGGCCTCCTGCTGACCCAGTGTGCCCACTGCAGCTCCCTGGCCCCAGAGCAGGGTAGAGAAGGGGGACAGATGGATGCGGAGGGAGGCAGTAGCAACAATGGTAGCATTGGGGTGGGTGTGGCAGCAGGGCTATGCCTGGGACCACAGGAATGTGTGCCTGTCTGGGGCCCCAGATCTGCTGCTGGTGGCTGGTGGTGCTGCCAGGTCAGTGGGGCCTCAGCCTGGCAGCCCCTGGGGTGTCTGCTGTGGATGAGGCCTGCCTTGGGGACATGGGTCACGTCTGTCCAGGGACTCCAGGCCTCAGTGCGGACAGGAGGGGTTGGGGATCTGCAGGAGGGACTGGGCCCGTGATTGGCGGCAGTGAACAGTTCTGGCCCCAGTGGTGGAGGGTGGAGGGGTGGAGGGTGGAGGGGTGGAGGGTGGAATGGTGGAGACGTGGAAGGGTGGAGGGGTAGAGGGTGGAGGGTTGAGGGGTGGAACGGTAGAGACGTGGGGACGTGGAGGGGTGGAGGGGTGGAGGGGTTTCCTCGACAGTTAATTGGTCATGGTGAGGGCTGAGGAACAGCTGGTGTGGGGTTTCACAGCTGTGGGGCTTCATCTGGGTGTCCCGGGCAGAGGTTCTTCCCTGGCTTCTTCGTGGTGCTGTTGCATTCCTGGTGCCAGAGCGAGGAGTCTCAGGCTTTAACGGAAAGCTGGCCCTGGAGAGGCCCAGGGCGGCGCCTCAGACACCTGGTCCTCACCCCTGCACGCTCCAGCCTCTGTCCAGCTGAAGTCCGCATGTGGCCACTGTCTCCTGGAGATCTGCTGATATCTAGGAGGCAAATGCACCTGGGTCTCCACGGCTGAGTGTAGGGGCTGTGGGGGTAGGGAGTTGGCTGCCTGGGGTGGTCTGTCTTGGGAACTGGAGCTTAGAGCCTAGCTTATGTCCTTGGTTCAGCTGTGTGGGGAGGGAGGCAGTAGGAGCTGGACTGGGCTTCCCTCCCTTGCTGGGGCCCATAGGGCGGGGCTGGTCCTCTCTGGCCTGGCCGTGCTGCCTGTCCTTCCATCTGTCCCACCACCTGCCTGCTCCCGTCGTCCCTGCCACAGCTTGGCCAAGACTGTGATGCTGCTGCCCTGGAGCGACAAAGTGTCTCTTTAAGGTCCCCACCTGCAGGATTTATGTCCGATTTGGCAAACAAGAGTGTGAAAGGGATCCAGTCCTGGGCCCTTACCCCCTCTTTCCCCACATAGATGCCAGAGGATCCTAGTGACACCTGGACTGAGATCTGGCTCCTTGTCATTCAGCGATGTGGCCTTGGCCATGAGTTACCTTCAGGAGCGTCAGTCTCCTTGTCTGGGTGGAAGGTGCAGTGTGATGGACTGTGCTTCTGTGCCCTGTGCAGGGCTTGGAGCCCTAGCCCTCCTGGGCCTCAAGGTGGCTGGGCCTGCCCTAGTGGGTGGCATAGTGCGAGTAAACTCTGAGCCTGGTGGCCAGCCCTTGTAACTGCCCGGAAATACTCCAGGGTCATCACATGTGGGTCAGACGGGCTGAGCTCACACGTGCGCACTGCGTCTCTCACCCTGCACGTGCCTCCAACCCCCACCTCCCGCCTGCAGCCACAGCTCACATTAGGGACCAGGGGCTTGAATGAATTGACAGTTTAATCAGCTTTACAAAGTTAGCCCTCAGTCAGTCCATCCTTGTAATTTTGAATTGAGAGCTGCTTTGTTCATGCGTATTTTCTCCTGCTCTTTTTGAGGCTGTCCGTTCAGTAGTCATCTGACCTCCTGAACGAAATTCTTTCTTTATGGGTTTATGTCTGACTCCTTTTAACAGTGAACACTCTCACTGCTATGGATTTATCTTTGAGAAAATATTTATGTGGTGTGGTTTTAAAAGAGATTCCTATTAGGTTCTAATATATTCTTTTACAATTTTTATTTCAAAAATTTTAACAAGGTGAGTACTTCCTATTTATATCAATTGATTCCCTTTATTGTGGACATTGTATTTAAGGATATTTAAAAACTTAATTTAAAATGAAATTGTAAAATGTCGTTGAACAAAGTTGGTGGATTCAAATCAAAGGGAGACGATTTGTCAGTGTTGGAACGTTAACCCCCCCACACACACTATTTATCTCTCCTGCCCGCAGGCTCCCTTGAGGGTGAGCCCTGTCATGCCGGACAGATTTAGCACTAGGTGATAAGTAGGTTGAGGTTATAATTGTTTGCTTTATACTCTGCATACTTAGAAATGGAAACTTAGTACCCCACATTTTCTTCTGGATTCTGTCGATCAGGACAGACTAAATGTTGTAAGCTGTGTTCATTCCTTTCCTGGGACCCCTGCCTGGAGGTCTCTACTCAGTGAGGCGTCTGGGTGGGATGACAGACACAGTAAATAAAGATCCCTCCTGCTCCCGCCCCAGGCACCGCTGGGACCATGCGGGAACCTTGGCCTCTTCCTCTGAAATACCGGTCCTGAAGGGCCAGGACGCTAGCTCAGGGGTAACTCAGCTTTTCAAATAGCAGAGAGTTTCTGTGTGTGGGTGTGCACGTGCGCGTGCGTGTGTGCGTGTGTGCGCGTGTGTGTCTGTGTGCATGTGTGCGTGTGTGTGCATGTGTGTGTGCGCGCACGCGTGTGTGTGTGTGAGTGATTAGAGCTCTCTTTTTGCAGATGGTCAACACCTTTGTAGGTCTGGTTTTAAGGTCTTGACTGAAATCGAGGTACAGCGGCAGGGTGTTTGCTTGTGGACACCGATGCCAAGTCAGCAGTGTGTGGTGCCCGTCATGGTGTGGCACGAGGTGGGGTGTGGCGAGTGTTGTTCCTTGTGGTTGTGGAGACACTCAGCGCTTCCCTGTTCTCGGGGGCGGTGACTTTGGACACACTGTTCGGGATGCCCATTTCCCACGCGCAGGCAATTATACCGTCAGAGCCCACGGCCCCTAGGCATCACGGAGGCATCCTCAAATCACAGAGAACCACGAATGGCCTCGCAGGTTGTTGTAGACGCCATGCACTTGCTCGGTGGGTAAAGGCTCCGAGGCTCAGGTCCAGGGCCCGAGGGGGCTGTCCTTCCAGGTGGATGGGGGTCTCCAGGGTCTTTCAGGGAAGCTTGAGCCCCCCTCAAGGGCAGCTTCCTCAGAGTTGTACTGGCCCACAATTTGGGGTTTTACCTTGGAGGAGGGTTACCTGGCGGGGTTTGCTAAGTGGATGTCAGGGCTCCCAGGACCACCTGCATGGCAGTGCAGCATGGAGGGGTCTGGCCGAGGGCTGGCTCCCCAGCCTGCTCCTGGGCCTTCCACGCAGGTCAGGCGGCCGTAACAAAGGACTCCAGACTCAGTAGCCGGAACAGTAGGAATTTATTTTCTCTCAGTCCTGGAGGCCAAAAGTCCAAGACTACTGCGTGGCAGGGCTGGGGCCCTCTGAGGCTAGGTCTCTCCTTGGCTTGCAGATGCTGCCTTTTGCCAGTGTCTCCGCAAGGTCGGCCCTCCAACAAATATGCCTGTGTCCATATTTCCTCCTCTTATAAGGACTCCAGGTGTATTGGATCAGGGCCACCCTGGCGACCTCATTTGACCCTAATGACCTCTTTAAAGATCTTATCTCTAGGCTGGGCACGGTGGCTTGCGCCTGTAATCCCAGGACTTTAGGAGGCTGAGGCAGACGAATTGCTTGAGCCCAGGAGTTCCAGACCAGCCCGGGCAACATGGCAAAACGCCATCTCTACAAAAAATACAAACATTGGCTGGTGTAGTAGTGGCACCCACCTGTCTTCCTAGCTACTCAGGAGGGTGAAGTGGGAGGATCACTAGAACCCAGGAGGTGGAGGTTGCAGTGAGCTGTGATCACACCACTGTACTTTAGCCTGGGGGATAGAGCAAGACCCTGTCTCAAAAAAAAGAAAAAAAAAGGGACATACTAAATCCAAACACAGTCATATTCTGACATTCTGAGTCCTGGGGGTTAGGACTTCAATGTTTGAATTTGGGGGGTGTGGTCACAGTTTAGCTCATGATAAGGTCACACAGCAAATCTGTCTCATCCAACCCCTCCCCACCCACCCCACCAGTGAGCAGGCCCAGCAGTGCAATCTGTGTGCTCGGTAGCACCTCAGCTCCATGGAAGACCATTCAGAGGCTTCAATTGTCCCAAGAGGAAGGCAGGGAGCCCTGAGGCACACAGGCTGCCTTCTGCAGGTGAGAGTCGGCTTCCTTGCAGGGCACCAAGCATCCCCGCTAACTGGAGCCAGGGCCAGGAGGGGTCAAGTGTCAGGCCCGTCCCTGAAGGGTTCCCTACCTCCCATGCCTTTTATTTTGGTGATGAGCGCCCCTTTCTAGCATTTACCCTGCCAAGTAGACAGACACGTCACCCCTGTGGGAGCTCATCTTGACACTTGCTGCACTGGTGTCACATGTACAGGTGCATGCACATCTACACACGCATAAACATCCACACACGCACACATCGACACACGCACACATCGACACACGCACACATTCACACATGCACACATTCACACATACATGCACATCCACACACGCACACATTCACACACGCACACATTCACACATGCATACACATCCACACGCATGCACATCTACATAAGCAGGCACATCCACACATGCACACATTCACACGCACACATCCACACGCACACGTCCACACACGCACACCTTCACACATGCATGCACATCCACATGCATGTACATCTACACACATATGCACATCCACACGCACACATTCACGCACACACACATTCACACACACATTCACACACGTACACATTCACACATGCATGCACATCCACACGCATGCATATCCACACACACGCACACATTCACACATGCACACATTCACACACACATATTCACACACCCACACATTCACAAATGCATGCACATCCACACGCATGCAGATCCATGCATGCACACATCCACGCACGCACACATTCACACATGCACACATTCATGCATGCGCACATGGACACATGCACACATCCACGCACGCACACATCCACACACGCACACATTCACACATGCATGCACATCCACACACACGCATATCCACACACACATGCACGTCCACACACACATGCACATCCATGCCTGCACATATATTCACACGCACACAGATATATGGACGCACATGTGTGTACACACTTATGCACATGCACAATGCACAGATTCACACGCACACAGCCATGGACAGGTGCATGCGTGTACACATACACACTTGCACACACAGTGGTGGTTCTTGGCCTCTCCAGAGCACAGGAGAGGAAGTGTGTGAGTGAGCCGAGGGGACATGCATGCACCCCATTCTTTGCTCAGAGGCTCAGTCCCCTCTTTGGTCTGGGGCTTTGTGTGATGACGGGGGCTTTCTGTGCAGCATCACGCTGCCATCAGCCTTTCATGCACCTGTGTTGTGGCTGAGCTGTCTCCTCTGCTTACCGAGCAGTGAGGGGCCCGTGTTGACCTGGCATTGCTGGGAACTCCTTGAGTGTTGTGAGGTTTTTGGTGCCAGGGCAGAGGATGATTCTGGGTTCCTTTTGGGGGGTTTCTGCATGGCCCCTTGTCATGTCCTCTTTCTCAGAGCCGAGATTTAGCTTCCAGGAGGTGTCGTCATCCAGTGCCCTAAATTCAGTACCTGGCCTGTTTGCTGGGCCAGATGGTGTCTCATCAGTGAGCTGTGGTCGGGGCTGCGGGACGCACACGGAGAGGGACTGTGAGGGCTCCGGTCCAGCTCAGTCACAGCCAGGTGTCTGCTGTGGGACCGTCCACACCAGGCCCCTGCTTCCCCCACCCTCCCATACCTACTGCTTTGAAGGGGAGCTGGCAGGTGTGGGGCCAGAAGGGAGCCGGTGGCTCTGCTGACCTGGACTAATGCCTGAGGTGGGGGTCAGGCCCCGCGGGTCTCATGCCGGCCTTGGGCAGGCTGCGAGTTCAGCCCCACCCCGAAAGGGGCCATGCTCCCTCCTGGTTGGGAAAGTGGCAGGAGGGCTCCTCTGCCCTCTGGTAGGAAGATGCTGTTCTTGGCTCTTCCCCTCTTCCTTGGGAGTGAGGAGGGGCATTGGCAGGCCCCAGGTCCAGGTGAGGAAGCTGGTGGCCACCCCAGAAGCTGGGTCAGAATTCTAGGGGAGGGGAAGCTGGCGGCCACCCCATAAGCCGGTCAGAATTCTGGGGACTGCGCTGGGCGTGGTGGCTTACGCCTGTAATCCCAGCACTTTAGGAGGCCGAGGCGGACGGATCATTTGAGGTCAGGAATTTGAGACCAGCCCGGGCAACATAGTGAAACCCTGTCTCTACTAAAAATACAACAATGAGCTGGATGTGGTGGTGCACACCTGTAATCCCAGCTACTCGGGAGGCGGGATGATGGCTTGCACCTGGGAGGTGGAGGTTGCAGTGAGCTGAGATCACACCAGCCTGGGCAGCAGAGAGACTCTGTTTCAGGAAAAAAAAAAAAAAAAAGGATTATGGGGGCTGCGTCTGAAGCAAAGGTCAAGGGCCCAGTTGCTCATCTGTAAGTTGACAGCTACAAGGCTTCGAAGGTGCAGCACTCCCTGGGCCTCGGGCCATGGGGAAGGGCCAGGAGGGGCCTTTTGGGCCTCACTTTCCCCACCTCCCTCCTTTCCTTCCAGGCAGTACAGCAGGAACGAGGTTAAGAGTGTCTCCTGCCTCCCAACACCGCTGTTCTTCCCATTTCATCACAGAGGGGTTGCTGGGTGACTGCGACCTTGTGGCTCTCCGGGGTTGGCTGGGCCTGTGGAGGGGATGTGTTTACTTCCAGAAAGGCACGAGGCACAGGGACACAGCCGTGGTGCTGAGAGGGTGGGAGCAGATGGCAGCCAGTGCCCACCGTCCATCTCTGTGCCTCTGGCATCAGTGAGCGTGTCAACGGCCGGGCGGGGTGGGGTCTGGGTCTGTCTTGCTCTGGGCTGTGTCCCAGGTCCAGATCTGCTCCTAGCAGAGTGGACGCTCAGGCAGCATCTGCCGGGGAGTGAGTGGGTGCAGAGGCTCTGTCAGCCTCCTGTGAACAGTCCCAGGGAAGGCTTCCCATTGGCTGCCCAGGTCACAGGTGCATGCAGCCATTGCTGGAGCCCATGCGGGGGGCAGTGAATGGCCTCGTATGGGTCTGCTCAGCCTCACTGGGGTTTGCTCTCCTCACCCCCGGGGTCTGGGCCAGCGTCTTGAGCTGATCCAGAGCGTGAGGACTGGAGGACCAGGAAAGAGTCGGGACAAAGTGACCCTGGCCAAGGCCACACAGAGGGGAGGGGCAGCAGGCCAGAGCACATGGAGGAAATGCCCTGATGGAGATGCGAGTCTGTGGGGAACGCTGCCGGCACATTCGCACTGTGTGTGATTTGGTATATTCCCCTCTCCTCTGTCTTTCTCTCTGTGATTATGAAGAGTCCCTTTTATAAAAATAGGTTCAGGCCAGGCACAGTGACTCATTTCTGTAATCTCAGCAACTTTGGGAGGCCAAGGTGGGAGGATGGCTTGAGGCCAGGAGTTTAAGACCAGGCTGGGCAACACAGGGAGACCCCATCTCTAGAAAAAATTAAAATTAGCTGAATATAGTGATGTGTGCCTATTGTTTCAGCTACTTGGGAGGCTGAGGCAGGAGGATTTCTTGAGCCCAGGAGGCGGAGGTTGCAGTGAGCCATGCTCATGCCAGTGTACTCCAGCCTGGGCAACAGAGCTAGATCCTGTCTCAAAAAAATATATAGGCTGGGCATAGTGGCTCACACCTGTAATCCCAGCACTTTGGGAGGCCGAGGTGGGTGGATCACAAGGTCAGGAGTTTGAGACCAGCCTGGCCAACATAGTGAAACCCCATCTCTACAGAAGATACAAAAATCAGCTGGGCGTGGTGATGGGCACCAGTAATCCCAGCTACTTGGGAGGCTGAGACAGGAGAATCACTTGAACCCAGGAGGCAGAGGTTACAGTGAGCTGAGATCTTGCCATTGCACTCCAGCCTGGGTGATAGAGCGAGACTCTGTCTTCAAAATAATATAATAATAATAATAATAATACACACACAAAAGGACGTCATCACTTTTCTAATGGGCTTCTCGGAATCCTGGAAACTCTGATCCAGGGGAACAAGCCGTTTGCATCCTGGGGCAGTGGGAACCTCACATGCCAAGGGAGGGTGGCCGTGCTGTATGTGTAGAGCACCAAGGAGGCCGGCCGGGGTTGGGGTGGGTGGTGGTTGCGGTTGAAAACCAGCTTCTGAGCCCCCAAATGTTTGGTGAGAGGCGAGCCTCTGAGCATAGGGTTTCCTGCCACAGTGCACGGGCTTGTGGAAACTGGAATGAGACACTGTGAAGTTTCTAGAGAACGAGGGGATGGCAAATTGTTGATGAATCATGGGAAATGGTTTATGATGCACTGTCAATCATTCTTCACTTAAGTGGAGTAAATTTTATTGTGTTATTCTGGGCCACTTCATATTTTGGTTTTGTGAATAAAAAAATATTTCCTGGCTGGGCACAGTGGCTCACGTTTGTAATCCCAACACTTTGGGAGGCTGAGGTTGGGTGGATCACCTGAGGTCAGGAGTTCAAGACCAGCCTGGCCAACATGGTGAAGCCCAGTCTCTACTAAAAATACAAAAATTAGCCAGGCGTGGTAGCGGGCGCCTATAATCCCAGTTACTGGGGAGGCTGAGGCAGGAGAATCGCTTGAACCCAGGAGGTGGAGGTTGCAGTGAGCTGGGATCATACCATCACACTCTAGCCTGGGCAGCAAGAGTGAAACTCCATCTCAAAAAAAAAAAAAAAAAGTCCTAAGAGCTGCTTTCGTCGCCTGGAGCACCTGGGACCCCACTCTTCTCCGGAGCCCCTTTTTTGTGGGCTCTCCACCAGAGGGAGCGTGAGGACCTTGTGTCTGAGGTGCAGCGAAGGGTCTGGATTCCCCACAGTCCTGGGCTGAAACGCAGGGGGCCTGGGGACCCTCGAATCAGGGGTTGAGCCGGCAGCCTGAGCCTCGGCTTTAGCTGTTTCCCTCCAGATCCTGGTGTGGAAAGCTGAGGAAAGCGCCGGCTACTGCTCAGGGTGGAAGGCCCCAGGCAGAGCCCACACATGGCCTGGGGACAAGGGACAAGGCAGAGGCATCCCCTCCAGTTTCCCACCCACTCACGTCCCTGGCCCCTCTCTCCTGCAGAGGTCGGATCCGCAGCTGCTTGCCCGGTTCTACTATGCCGACGAGGAGCTGAACCAGGTGGCCGCGGAGCTGGACAGCCTGGATGGGCGGAAGGACCCCCAGCGGTGCACGCTGCTGGTCAGCCAGTTCCGCTCCTGCCAGGTGAGCCACGGGGCAGCAGAAGCTGGCTGGCCCGGCTGGGCACTGGACAGAGTGGCCTGTCCTTAGTAGACCAAGGCTTTGTCACCTGCTAGCCCCCTGTGGTGGCGTTCTCAGGGTCAGGCGCTAGAGAAGCCAGGCCCAGGAAGAGGAACCATCCCGGGCAGGATGTGTGGGGTGGGTATAGCCGGGCTGGAAGTGAGAAACCGCGCGGGACACTTGGGGGAGCAGAGGCTGGGGGAGTGGGGGCAGGGGGTGCAGAGTGAGCAGGCTTCTGAGCCAAGGAACAGCCAGTGTGGGAGGGGTGGGCCTGCCCAGGTGCTCGTGCAGCGCTTGGGTACCATGTGGCGGTCAGACTCTGCCGCTGACTCATGGCGTTGCCGGCATCTGCTGCATAATTGAGAGATGGCCCTGGAAGCTGCTGCTAAAAATATCGCGGCCGAGGTTTTCTTCCCAGTGCACCAAACATTCAGAGGCATTTCCAGCACAATAGCAAACGGCATGGTGCAAAGTTTTATCCAGTGATGATGAGGGGCTTTCACAAAGTTCCGGAATGTTCTTGGTGTATTCTCCCTACAGGGTCTTGCTGAATCCTTGCGGCTGTGGGAGTTGGGGGCTGACACATGCTCCTCCAACAGGGGGGGTCCATCCCTGTGTCACTGTGATCCTGAGAGTCCCACCCTGTGGGGGTCCTGCAAAGTGGCCGAGCTGGCTGCACCCCAGCCCTGGCTCTGGCCTGGCCCTGCTGCAGTGGGAACTGAGCAGCGTTAGGGCCCTGTGTGTGGCCAGGACAGCTTTTCTGGCCGGATCAGGCTCTGGGCTTGTTTTTGGGCTGTTCAGTGGCAGCCTCCACCTTCTGTGTGTTCAGATGTTCCAACAGATGTCCTGGGCCCCTCCTGGGACGGCCTCTGTGGTGGGGAGAGTCCCTACCCCCAGGAGCTCAGGTTAGAAAGAGCCCCTGCCCAGAGGACAGGTGCTGGGGGCCCTGGAGCCTGGAGGAGGAGAGTGCCGCGGAGGAGAGGTGCTGACCTGCCCTGCGGCCCCACCGCTGAAGAAGGGAGGTCGGAGGCTGTTCCTCGTGGCAACCTTTGGGGAGGGGCTCTGTTCCCTTTACATGCTCTGTGACCTGTGTGCTTTTTTCGTTGACTGATAGAGTTGATGATAAAGCCTGGTTTTAAGTGAGTTTGAGAGGTGGGGGGAGGGACAGGAGGGCTGCCAAGCTAGGTGGCCCCTTCTCAGGCTTCCCGCTGCCACAGGCTTTAATTGGGATGTGTCACAGTGAGAATTGCCCTGCAAGAAGGATCTGGAGGGGAGTGCTCCAGTACAGTTAGGGGCTTAAACACTCATGTTCTTCTCCTTAAACACTCATGTTCTTCTCCTTGCTGCTGTGGTCTTTGAAGGAACTAAGAGGGTGTGGACACTGTCCAGGCCCCTTAGCATCATCTGATTCAGGCTCACTTCCATTCACTCAGCTCCAGCGCCCTGCCTCTGGCTCACCTCGCATCCCACTGGGTCCTTTGTGGCCCTTCTCTCTTCCACACCTCCCCCTCTTCCTCCTTCCTCCTATCTCCCCTTCCTCCCCCAGCCGCCTCCATGTGGGTCCCATGCCCAGTCCTTGGCCTCTTCCTGTCCGCCCCCCGACATGGCAGCCTCAGCCTGCTCCATGTCTGTGCTGAGCACCCCAAGGGAAGCCTCTCGGCCTCTCGTCCCCCCAGATTGGGGTATGCTCCCTGGTGTTCCTCCCAGCTCCCTGGGGGCATCTCACAGGGCCCACCTTACCCCCAGCACAGCTGACCACTGAACAACATGGTTTGAACTACACAGGTTCACTTATATATGCATTGTTTCAACCTAACTGGGATCGAAAATACAGTATTCTCAGGACACAAAACCCACATACATGGAGGGCTGTGCAGGTTCTGCTGGTCTAAGTGTGGGGCTTGAGTATGTGCAGATATGATATATGCTGGGGGTCCTGGCACCTGCCCGCTGCATATACTGAGGGATGGTTGCATTTCATGTCTTTTCATGATGTTATAAGTGGTATTGCTTATTGCATGTCAGTTTTTAAAAATAAGCCAGAATCATAAACGAAGTATTTCCCTGAATTCTGTGAGCCACTCTACAAATTAATCCAACCCCAGAAGGGGGTCATGGTAGCCCCAATTTATAGCCAGCTGGACAGAAACACAGACCACGCCTGGACTTGGAATCAGCATCTGAAGGGGCGCCGTCTTGTGGGACTGAGCCCTCACCCTGTGGGGTCTCACTCTGTTGCCCAGGCTGGAGTGCAGTGATACGATCTCGGTTCACTGCAACCTCCACCTCCCAGGCTCAACTGATTCTCCTGCCTTAGCCTCCTGAGTAGCTGGGATTACAGGCATGCGCCACCATGTCCTGCTAATTTTTGTATTTTAAGTAGAGACGGGGTTTCACCATGTTGGCCGGGCCGGACTCGAACTCCTGAACTCAAGTGATCCACCTGCCCTGGCCTCCCAAAGTCCTGGGATTACAGGCATGAGTCACCATGCCTGGCCCTAAATGTCAATTTTTGATTGTTTGGTGCTACCATATGGAAACACCAGTGACTTTTGTATATAGATGTGGTGTCCTAAGACCTTTCTGTGGACATCTAAATAATGGGTTTTTCCTACTCTGTATTCTCTACTCTCACACAGTCACTCAACACTCCATGACCAGATGAGTAGGATTTTCCCCACACACCGAGTCATTCCCCAGCAGGTCCTGCAGGGGACAGCAGTGGGGGTCCTCTGTTCAACCCCATCTTGACACTGTCCACCCGGAGTGACCTCAGACCCCACAGGGTGAGGGCTCAGTCCCACAAGACGGCCCCCCCATTCAGATGGCAATCCCAAGTCCAGGTGTTGTCTGTGCTTCTGTCCAGCTGGCTATAAATTGAGACTCCCATGACCCGCTTCCGGGTTGGATCAATTTGTAGAGTGGCTCACAGAACTCAGGGCAACACTCCATTCATGGTTCTGGCTTAGGAATAAAGGATGTAGTAACAGGTACAATGAGCGGCCAGATGAAGAGGTGCACCAGCCAAGGCCGGGAAGGGTCCCAAGGGCAGGAGCTCTGTCCCGTGGAGTTGGGGTGTGCCCTTCCCCTGGCAGGCGGATGTGCTCCAGTGCGGAGGAAGCTGTCTGAACCAGTCCTTTTGGGTGTTTGCAGAAGCTGCTTTATGGAGCCATGATTGATTATATCATTGCTATGGGTGAGAACACTTCCCAATTCTTCAGTGCCTCTCCCCTCCCCGGAGGTTGGGGGTGGAGGCTGAAAGTCACAACCCTCTAACATGTCTTGATCTTCCCAGGGACCAGCCCCCCATCCTGAAGCTGTCGAGGGCCCCCCAGTCACCAGTGAACGCATATCACTCAGGAGAGTCCCAGGCTTTTTGGAGCTGTATGTCAGGAAATGGGAAGAAGACCAAACATATATTTTACAATATCATACTTTCTAAATTCACTTACTATTTCCGGCAGGTTTTTGTAGATTCTGTTACATTTTTTGCCAGTAAAGATAATCTTCACTTCTTCCTTTTCTATCTGGATGCCATGAGTGTGTGTGTGTGCATGTGTGTGTGTGTGTGTGTCACCCTATTGAACTAGCTAGAATTCCAGTACAAAGTTGAATAGAAGTGGTGAGAGCAGACATCTTTTGTTAATGATGGAAAACCGAATGCTTTCTCCCCAGAGATCAGTGCGATGTTAGCTGTAGGATTTTCGTAGCTGCCCTTTGTCAGGCCAAGGCAGTTGCCACCTGCTCATCGCTTGCTAAGAGTTCTTATTAGGAATGGATGTTAGATTTTTTTTCAGAGGCTTTTTTTGTGTCAGTGGAGATTATCATGTTATTTTTAATATGGTAAATTACATTGATGGTCTTTTTTTTTACTCAATAAATATTGACTTTTTTATTAGTATCCACTCCATCACCCAACAAAAGCAGCATGCAGATGCCATGAGGGCAGGGCTGTGTGCACACACAACATTCACCAGTACATCCCAGTTCCTAGTACATAGTAGGCACTCAGTTATATCATTGAAACAGGGAACCCTTCGCTGATTCCTTTAAATTTTAATTTATTTTCTTTTTGAATAATGTGACTTATTCTTTTTTGCAGATGATAGCTATGATATCACAAAAACAAGCGTAAACTGTGTCAAGCTGCCGAAAGTTTGAATCTCATGTTAGTATATACATTTAGGTTTCTCACCATAGCTATTTTAGAGTTGTGATTATCTAGCACTGAAAGAAACTTTAGGCTCATCTGGTCCGATTCTCTTATTTCATGAATTAGAACATGAAATCCACTCAGATTGGGTGACTCATCCGTCATCACATGCAATAAACAGAAAACAAGGGGTCGTTTGCTGGAGGCCATAGCACCCAAAGGTCAGGGTAGCTGGAGCTCTTGGTGCCTTCTTGTCTTACAAAATGATGGAAGACACATCATTTTAGTTCCCTGGTAGAAAGAAGATCATAGAACCAGCTGGGTATCACAAATATGCCACAAAGATAAAAGACAGAATGTGGCCCTAAATAAAAATAGATTTTTAAAAATACAGAAGAGGTCAGACATGTTGCTAAGAAAATGCAGATGTTAGACCATATCCATGGTTCACAGTCCTTATGAGAGCTTAAAAAATATAGATGCCAGGACCCAATCCCAGAGATTCTGCCTTACTTGGTCCAGGAAGAGCATAAGCATACACTGATTGATTTCTGAATGTTAAAAAAAATTGGCTGGGTCCGGTGGCTCACGCCTGTAATCCCAGCACTTTGGGAGGCCAAGGTAGGTGGATCATGAGGTCAGGAGATCAAGACCATCCTGGGTAACACAATGAAACCCCGTCTCTACTAAAAATACAAAAATTAGCTGGGCGTGGTGGCGGGCACCTGTAGTCCCAGCTACTTGGGAGGCTGAGGCAGGAGAATGGCGTGAACCCGGGAGGCGGAGCTTGCAGTGAGCCGAGGTGGTGCCACTGCACTCCAGCCTGGGCGACACAGCGAGACTCCGTCTCACAAAAAAAAAAGTACTCCTACATTCCTGGGATAAATCCCACTTGTTCATGGTACATTATCCTTTTTTGCATTATTGAATTCAGTTTCCTAAAATTGTGTTAGGATTTTTTGGATTAGTGTTCATGAGGGATATGGGCCCATAGTCTTTGTCTGATTTTGGTATCAAGACAATGTCATAGATGAGTTGAGAAGGATTCTGTCCTCTTCAGTTTTTTGGAAGAGTTTGTGTAGTATTAGTTCTTCTTAAATGTTTGGTCGAATTCACTATTAATCTATCTGGACCTGGTAGAATTCACTATTAATCTATCTGGACCTGGTAGAATTCACTATTAATCTCTCTGGACCTGGTAGAATTCACTACTAATCTATCTGGAACTGGAGTTTTCTTTGTAGGAAGATTTTTAACTACAAATTTAATTTCTTGAATAGATACAGGGTTTTCACATTATTTCAGAAATTTCTTCTAGAGAGAGATTTGGTAGTTTATGCCTTTTAAGAAATTTCATCTAAGTTGTTGAATTTATTGGCATTAAGTTGTTCATAATATTTCCTTATAATCCTTTAAATATAAGTAGGATCCACAGAGATGTCACCTCTCTCGTTCCTGTTATTAAGTTGTGTCTTCTGTTGTCATTCTGAACTGTGTTGATAGAGTTTTATCAATTTTACTGATATTCTCAAAGGAACTATTTTTAACTTCATTGATTTTCTCTATTGCTTTAATCTTTTCTCTTTTTAAATTTCTGCTCTGATTGTTGTTATACCTTTCTTCTGTTTGCTCTGGGTTTCATTTACTCTTCTCTTTCTAGTTTCTTTTTTTTTTTTTCTTTCTTGAGATGGAGTCTCGCTCTGTCGCCCAGGCTGGAGTGCAGTGGCCAGATCTCAGCTCACTGCAAGCTCCGCCTCCCAGGTTTATGCTATTCTCCTGCCTCAGCCTCCCGTGTAGCTGGGACTACAGGCACCCGCCAACCTCGCCTGGCTAGATTTTTGTATTTTTTTGGTCTCGATCTCCTGACCTCGTGATCCGCCCGTCTTGGCCTCCCAAAGTGCTGAGATTACAGGCTTGAGCCACCGTGCCCGGCCTCTAGTTTCTTTTTTAATTTTTATATGGTAGACTTCAAAACCATATAAAATATATACGGTTTATAGTTTTTTATAGTTTCTTAACATGGCAACTCAGGTTAGAGAATGAATGCCTTTCTTCTTTTCTAATTTAGGCATTTAGTGGTTTAAATTTCTCCCTAATTGCTGCTTTAGTGGTATTCCATAAATTTTGATATGTTGTATTTTTACTTTCATTTCATTCACAATACTTTGTGATTTCCTCTTTGATTTCGTGTTTGATTCATGAGTTATTTAAAAGTGTGTTATTTAGTTTTCAAATATTTACGGAATTTTCTAGAGATCTTTCTGTTAATGATTTCTAATTAAATTCCATTGTGGTCAGAGGATACACTTTGTGTGACTTGGATTATTTTTACATGTATTGAGGCTTGTTCTATGGCCCAGCATTTGGTCTTTCTTGGTATGTGTTCCATATACAATTGGGAATCATGTACCTCTGGCTGTTGCTGGGTGGAAAGTTCTGTAAATGTCAACCACGTCAGCTTGTTTTAACAGCATTGTTAAGATTTACTATGTCCTTGCTGATTTTCTGTTTACTTTCTATGTCTTATCAGTTGAGAAAGGTACTGAAGTTTCTGACTGTCATTGTGGATTTGTTTATGACATCTTACTTCATGCCGTTGGAAGGTCTATTATTAGGTTCATAAATGTTAATGATAGTTATGTGCTCCTAATAAATTGACCCCTTTATTATTAGGAAATGACTTTTTTTTGGTCCTTGGTAGCACTCTTTGCTCTGAAACCTACTTCAGTATTCATGTAGCCACTCCAGCTTTCTTTTGATTGGTGTGAACATGATATAACTTTTAAAAAGTCCTTTGACTTTTAACTTATCTGTGTCTTTGTGTGTGAAGTGGGGATCTTGTAGGCAGCATATAGTTGGCTCTCTTTTTATTATGCAATCTGAAAATCTCTGTCTTTTATTTGGGGTTTTTAGATTATTTTTGTTTAATATATCTTTGATAGAGTTAGATTTAAGTATCATTTTGCTATTTGTTTTCTGTTTGTCCCATCTTTTATTTATTCCCCTTTCCTCTTTTTTTCCTTCTTTTTTTATTAATTGGCTTCAGTGATTTCATCTCTTAATTTTTATGTATTCTATTTATTTTTTATGATTCTGCTTTGTCTCCTTTGTTGGCTCATTAACCAGAACTCTTTGTTTTGTTATTTTAGTGGCTGCTTTAGGGTTTATAATAATTGTCTTTAATTACAGATACCTTCAAATGACATTATACAACTTCACATAGAGTATAAAGACCTTCCAGTAAGTCACTTCCATTTCTCCTACTGGACCTTGTGCTATTGTTGCCATACATTTTACTTTTGTATGTTATAGACTCACACTATGTTGTTAGGGTATTTTTTTCATTTAAATGGTCAATTTTTAAAATTAAAATTTAGAAAATTAAATAGTAAAAAAGGATCTTGTATATTTACTGTGTAGTCACCATTTCCAGTGCTATCTTTTCCCTTGTATAGATCTCTATTTCCATCTGGTGTCATTTTCTTTTTGCTTGAAAGAATTTCTTTAGCATTTCTTATAGTGCAAGTCTATTGGTCACGAATTCTTTCAGCCTTTGTTTGAATGAAAAATTATTCTGCCTTTGATTTTGAAAGATAGTTTTGCTGGGTACCGAATTCTAGGTTGATATTATTTTTCCCCTCAATACTTTAAAGATGTTTCATTCTCTTCTCACTTGTATTATTTTGGATGAAAAATCTAATGCCATTTTTGTCTTTGTTCCTTGTGTGTAACATATCTTTTTTCTCTTGCTACTTTAAAGATTTTCTCTTTTTATTGGTTTTGATCAATTTGATTATGCTGTAATTTGGTATGGTTTTAAAAAATGTGTCTTCTGCTTGGGGTTCATTTACTTGGTTCTGTGAGTTTATATTTATTAAATTTGGAAAAATTTTGACCATTATTCCTTCAAATATTTTTTTCTATCTCATTCCTCCTCGTTTTGGGACTTGAATTACATTCATATGTGACCTTTGAAGCTGTCCAACAGTTCATTGATGATCTATTATTGTTTCTGAATCGTTGGGATAGTTTTAGTTGCTGTCTTCAAGTTTACTGTTCTTTTCTTCTGAATTATCAAATCTGTGGTTAATCTCATGCAGTATATTTTTTCATCTCAGACGCTGTAATTTTCATCTCTAAATCACATCAGGACTTTTAGTTTCTTCATTGTCTCTAGTTAACTTTTTGAACACATGGGAATCAGTTATAACAACCGTCTTAATGTCCCTGATCATCTTTGTCAAGTCTGGGTTGATTTTGATTGATTGCTTTTCCTTTTAGTCATGGGTCGTATTTTCTTCGTTCTTTGCAAGCTTGGTAATTTTTTTTTGCTCATGTTGCCCAGGCTGGAGTGCAACAGCACAATCTCAGCTCACCGCAATCTCCGTCTCCCGGGTTCAAGCAATTCTCCTGCCTCAGGGCCTATTTTCTTCCTCCAAGGGCCTGTTTCAGCCAACATTGAGATGATCCATGTACCGAATACTGCATTCTGCTGCGGTTGCTGCATCCTACTTTTGATGGATAGTGACATGCTATTCCATGCCTGGGATTACAGGCACGCACCACCATGCCTGGCTAATTGTGTATTTTTAGTAGAGACAGGTTTTCTCCATGTTGGTCAGGCTGGTCTCGAGCTCCCAACCTCAGGTGATCCACCCACCTCGGCCTCCCAAAGTGCTGGGATTACAGGCGTGAGCCACGGCACCTGGCCAAACTTGGTAATTTTTTAATTGGGTACCTGACATAGTGAATTTCACCTTGCTAGGGGCTATTTTTATATTACTGTAAATATTTTTGGTTGTTCTGTGATGCAGTTTAGTTACTTAGAAACAGTTTATTCCTTTGGGTCTTATTTTTTAAGGTGTTAGGCAGGAGCAGAGCTGTGTTTAGTCTAGAATTAACTGCTGTTCACATGGAGGCAAGACACTTCTGGGTACTCTACTCGATACTTTGTGAATTGTGAGCGCTCCTACTACTCCAGCCTTCTGGAGGGCTCCTGCCCCTGCTCCCTGGAATCCTTCAGGTGCTTCTTTCCCGGCCTTCGGTCATCTCCCCACAGGCATGTGTTGATCAGTTCTCGGCTGAACCCTTGAGACCCTCCCCAGATCTCCAGGGTTCTCTCTCTTCTCTGCCTCCTGCTCTCTGAATCCGAACTGCCTTGGTTCCATCCGAGTTCCCTGTCCCTGTTCCATGACTTGAAACTTTCCTCAACGCAGTGAGCTGAGGCCGTCGGGGGCCTCACCTTGTTTATTTCCTGTCTCTTGGGGATCACTGTCCTTTGTGGCCTGATGTCCGGTGTCATGGGAATCACTGTCGTTGGGAGTGGGGTACATTGGGTTCCTATTACTCCATCTTGGCTGGAGTTAGAAGTCCTAGCAAATGTTTGTTGCAGTATACTGTGTGTGAGGCACTGTTCTAGGCACTGGAGACTCATCAGTGAGTAACAGAAGACCCTTCCCTCAGGCAGGCATGTTCTGGTAGACCAGGAAGGGCGGGCAATGAATCCAAGCATGGCCACTAAAGTCTCCTCAGCCTTAGATAAGCCATGCCACGGGGCTGAGCCTCAGATCCTGGACTCTTCATCACGGCCGGTGTTTACTGTGCACTGCCTGTTGCTGTGATTGTGCTATTGTTTGCTCATTTGTTTGTTGAATCATGAGCAAGGGACCTTCCTACCCAGAAAACCTTTTAAAAAGAAGTGACAGTAGTACCACTTGTTGGTTGAATTTTGTTTTTATTTTTTATATTATAAAGGCTTAACATTTTTCTGACACTGCAGAATTTCCTTCAGAGTTTAGTGCATTCATTTCTTGCCTGAGAAGGGCCATGCTTCCCCACTCGTAGTGAGTTTTCATATCTCTTCCTAAGAAAAATGAAAGTCAAGCCTCGGAGGGCAGAAAGGAGGGATGGCCAAGGGTGAGAGTGTCAATTCGTGTGCTCTTTCCGGAAAGCCACTCGGCAGTGTCTCATCAGAGCCTGGAAATGCAGTTTGCACTTTTGACGTTGTAATTCCATTTCTAGCAAGCAGTGGGTCCTGAGGAAGTAATCCACAATCGGAGCGTCGTGCCCACAGTGGTGAGGGCAGCATGGCGTGGAGGTGGAGGATTAGGTGTTGTCAGTGTCCAGCAGAAGACAAAGGAGTCAGTTAACAGGACGGTCTATATGCTGGAATAGCATGTCACCATCCATCCAAAGTTGGATGCAGCAACCGCAGCAGAACGCAGTATTTGGTACATGGATCATCTCAATGTTGGCTGAAAACAGGCCCTTGGAGGATGAGAATTAGAAGGAACTGTGTCCCACCTGCAGTCATGTTTCCCCACTTCTCTCCTTTCTCATTGATTCCCGTTTTCCTAGGATGAATGTGTATTGATTTCATATTTAGCAAGTTAAAGGCAAAAGTTAAGCTTTCCAGTGTTTTGGTAATCTACAGAATGAATAGTCAATGTTTAAAGAATAGAACAAGTTTACAGAAAAGTATGGAATGCAATTTAAGATGTAAAAAAATGGGCTTCTTTCCCTCATATACACAAAGTGTTCAAAACAGTCTGTTATACTTTATATTTTGAACATAAGGAAATAAAGTAAAATAATTTTAAAGAGTCTTTAAAATAGAAGCTGCTTCCAGGGATGCTGGCTTACTCTGGTAATCCCAGCCACTTGGGAGGCTGAGGCTGGAGGATGGCTGGAGCCCTGGAGTTTGAGGCCGTCATAAGCTATGATTGCACCACTTCACTCTAGCCTGAGTGACAAAGCCAGACCCTGTCGCTAAAAATAAACAAAAAGTCAGAAGTTGCTGTGTATTGAGGCTTACAGAAGGGGACCTGGCTGATCAGAGAGGCGAAGTGACCTGTCCCTGGTTGAACAGCCATGAGGGGTGGAGTCAGGGTCTCCACTTTGTGAAAGCCGCACCCCCTCCAGTGCAGACTGACTTATGCGTTGCTGTGATTGATCTGCTGGTTCCAGAGGAGGTGGGAGGGGCCGCTACCTGGATGGCAGAGCAGGACCCAGCTGTGCCTGGCCTTGATGTAATTGCACTCTTCCGACCCTAGGATGTGGTCTGTGTCCCTGACTCTACAGAGGAGTGCACTGAGCTTCAGGGAAGACGAGGGCTTTGCAGGTCCCCAGCCAGCTGAGAGTTCGTCTGAGCCCATGGGTCCTATGGTTGCCACTCTTGTTGCCCCGGCTGGAGTGCAGTGGCACAATCTCGGCTCACTGCAACCTCCGCCTCCCTGGTTCAAGTGATCCTCCTGCCTCAGCCTCCCTAATAGCTGGGATTACAGGTGTGAGCTACCACGCTCTGCTAATTTTTGTATTTTTAGTAGAGATGGGGTTTCGCCATGTTGGCCAGGCTGGTCTCAAACTCCTGACCTCAGGTAAACCACCCGCCTCGGCCTCCCAAAGTGCTGGCATTATAGGCATGAGCCACCGTGCCTAGCCTCCTCTATCACTTTAATAATAATCCTAAAAAACAGTAACATGCACCGTGCGTGTTTTCCAGCAGTACATGGCGGCCGCCAGCTGGACACAGCGATTGGCGCACTTTCTCCTGTCTTCTGTTTCAGGACAATGTGTTGAACATCATTAACCAGATCATGGATGAGTGCATCCCCCAGGACCGTGCCCCCAGAGATTTCTGTGTCAAGTTCCCTGAGGAGATCCGGCACGACAACCTGGCCGGCCAGCTGTGGTTCGGTGCCGAGGTAGCGGGTGGCCACCTGGGTTCAGAGGTCCTGATGTGGGGTGGCATCTAGCCGTGTCCTTGCAAACCTTGTGCATGGGTGCCTGCAGGTGCTGGGACCTGGTGTCTCCTCCAAGAGCTCTGTCCACTCTGGGTTCCATGGTGTGGTCTGAGCCTGGTAGGCGGCACACCCTTGGAGGATCTGGGAAAGCCATGAACTAGTGCCCCCCAAACTGCATATACAAATGAAATTTCCCATGTGATGTTTATGCGGTTCTCAGGCCCCCAGACAGCCAGGACCTAAAACTGGTTCTTAATGGCAGTAATGCCCACATCAGGAACAAGTGTTCCCCTCCCGCCCTGCAGCACGGGCAGCAGCGGGGGCTGGGGAGCTGTGCCGCAGCCCCACGCAGGCCACATCTGGCCTGTCATCTTCATCTTCATCTCCCAGTGAGGAAACTGAGGCACCGAGAGGAAGGCGCCCTTCCAGGTGGCAGGAACAATCTCCCCCAGGCCCCCACCATGCGGACGGACCTCCCAGCCTCCTCCCCTCACTGTGCTCCGGAGCCTGACCTCGGCCCCAACATCATTGCCCTCTCTGTTGTCCCGTCCCCAGCCTCCCTGCCTCCCTCTCTATTGTCCCGTCCCCACCCTCGCCGCCGCCCTCTCTAGGAATCCCTGGGGTGTGGGGTCTTCATCCCACGCCGCCCTGTCCCTGTGTCCACCCTGCCCACCCCACCTCTGAGCCACCTGGTTAGGGTGTCCTCTGCCGAGGCTTGGGTTAGTTACGGGGGCCCGCGGGCAGGTTTTCTCTCCTCCCCAGCCTCAGTTTCCACCTCTGTGGAGTGGGTCCTGGGGCAGTCATGGGATGGAGTGGGTGGTGTGCCTGGCTGGCCTGGCAGGGGCATGTGTGCCCAGGGGCGGGCACAGCTCCTTGTGTGGTCCTGGTGCCCCAAGCTCAGAGCCCACCCGTAGGATGGACCTGGGAAATCAGTAGCTGTCTCATTCTGTCACCTGGGAAATGGCTGCTTGTCCTGCGTCACTTGATCATCTCTGAGGGGACAGCAAGTGGATTGGTTCTGTCCTAACCCTGGTGAGGCCCTGGCCTCTGGACGATCCTCCCTGTGACAACAGGTCCACCAGGGCCTGGACTCAGCCCCCGTGCCAGAGAGCAGCTTGGGGAGATTCCCAGTTGCTGAGCGCACACTGGGGAGCTGCCTGGCAGTGCCCAGCGCAGACGTGGGTGGATTTGTGGGTGCGGAGGAGCCTCCCTTACCTGCCCAGGAGCCCACAGACTCACACACTGATGAGTCTCCGTTCCAGGGAAGGTTGCGTTTCTCTGGCCGTGAGCAAGTTGACCGTAGTGTCTGTGGCTCCCTAGACAGGCTGGGGGCCTCGGGGCCTGGATCAGCCTGGCTGCTTCATCCCTGGGAGCACAGACCTGAATGTGGAGTCTGGAAACTCCAAGCTCCCTGACCTTCATCCCTGTGGCCTGGAAGGGGAGGGGAAAAGAGTCACATGACCAGGGTTCCTCCTGCATTGAGCCCCCAGACCCAAGAGCCTCAGTCTACCCTCCCGTCCCCTC
>NW_012114677.1:695612-708278 GCF_000951035.1 Colobus angolensis palliatus
GTGGGTCACGTTGGGGGACATTGGTTATCGCCCTCACGATTGCTCTGAATGTAAGAAAAACCTCCTGCGGGGACCGGGAACATGAGCCGGCCTGTGCTCCAGGGTGAGAAGAGGGGCCTCGAGGTGCGCAGTCAGGTTGCCCGGGACGGCGGCCCCTGAGAGCCTGGCCCCCGCCCCGGGCCCCTCCCTGAGCGTGTCCCCTCCCACAGTGCCTGGCCGCCGGCTCCATCATCATGAACCGGGAGCTGGAGAGCATGGCCATGCGCCCGCTGGCCAAGGAGCTGACGCGCAGCCTGGAGGACGTGCGGGGCGCCCTCCGCGACCAGGCGCTGCGGGACCTGAACACCTACACGGAGAAGATGAGGGAGGCGCTGAGGCACTTCGACGTCCTGTTCGCCGAGTTCGAGCTCAGGTACTGCGGCTGTGGGTCCACAGCCCTGGCTGTATGAGCTCGGGGACGGTTGTGCCGCCTTCCGGGGCTCACCCTGATACTTCAAGCTGGAAAATTCCGCAGAGGGAGGAGCCAGGCGGGTTCAGGGCCGCCTGTGGGTGGAGTTAGGCCCTGGAGAGCACAGCGTGGAGGTGATGGGGGGCATCTTTCTAGGGAGTGGGGTGAGCATAGAGGACACAGGTGGGGATCTGGCCGCCATGGGCCTCCAGGGGAAGGGCTTTGGAGAGGCCCAAGGGGCCAGGAATGAATGATGCCTCTGGAATGAATGAGACCTCACAGGAGGTGAGAAGAAAACGGAGGCAGCCAGGCCGGTGCCGTGGCTGACACTTGTAATCCTGGCACTTTGGAAAGCCGAGGCGGGCGGATCACCTGAGGTCAGGAGTTCAAGACCAGCCTGGCCAGCAAAGTGAAACCCCGTCTCTACTGCAAATACAAAAATTAGCTGGGCATGGTGGCACACACTTGTAATCCCAGCTACTTGGGAGGCTGAGGCAGGAGAATCACTTGAACCCGGGAGGCGAGGGTTGCAGTGAGCCGAAATAGTGCCACTGCACTCCAGCTTTGGCAACAAGAGCACAAAAAAAAAAAAAAAAAAGTCGGACGCTGTGGCTCACGCCTGTAATCCCAGCTCTTTGGGAGGCCGAGGTGGGCGGATCACAAGGTCAGAAGATCCAGACCATCCTGGCTAACACGGTGAAACCCCATCTCTACTAAAAAATATACAAAAAATTAGCCAGGCGTGGTGGTGGGCGCCTGTAGTCCCAGCTACTCGGGAGGCTGAGGCAGGAGAATCGCTTGAACCTGGGAGGCAGAGGGTGCAGTGAGCTGAGATCCAGTCACTGCATTCCAGCCTGGGCAACAGAGTGAGACTCCATCTCAAAACAACAACAACAACAACAAAAAACAAAAAACGGAGGCAGATGGTGTCTGTGGAGTTTCCAATTAGTAAAAACGTTTCATCTTGTAATCTACTGGCCCCTAGAAGGAGATCAACCAATGCATTAAGGGCAGTCCTCTCCAGGAGGTGAGAGCATGGAGAGTCGAGTTTTATTTTCTTATCTTCCCCAGATTTTCTAAATCAGTTTTCATAAGAAAAAATTAGAGTTAGTGATTTATTTATTTATTTATGTATTTTCTGAGAGGGAGTCTCACTCTGTTGCCCAGGCTGGAGTACAGTGGCGTGATCTCAGCTCACCACAACCTCCGCCTCCTGAGTTCAAGCCATTCTCCTGCCTCGGCCTCCCAAGTAGCTGGGATTACAGGTGGCCACCACCACGCCCAGCTAATTTTTGTGTGTTTTTAGTAGAGACAGGGTTTTACCATGTTGGCCAGGCTGGTCTTGAACGACTGACCTCAAATGATCTGCTGGCCTTGGCCTCCCAAAGTGCTGGGATTACAGGCATGAGATACCGCCCCTGGCCTAGAGTTAGTGATTTAGAAGAAAAGAAAGTGCTCTCATCTGGGGAAGGGTTGAACAAACCATCACCTCTCACAGCCACTCGCAGGCCTCCTGCAAGCTGCTGTGCCCAGCCTGGGCTGGCTTCCATGGCTGTGGAGGTCCACGTGGGGCTGTGGATTGTTCACCCACCCATGCATACATTCATTCATTTCTCTCTCGCCCATTAAGGCTGGTGCCAAGGTGGGGGATGGTCCTGCACATGGGCAGCACTGTGTCCAGGGTGGTCAGGCTCCAGGGTGAGCCCTGGGAGCTGGCACAACCGTCCCCCATGGACAGGGCTGGGGTTTCAAGGGAAGGCCTGTAGTAGGCCTGGCTGGCAGGAACTGTGTACTATGAAACTGCTGAAATGGGGTGGTGGTGTAGGGGGTGTGTGTGTGTGTGTGTGTGTGTGTGTGTGTGTGTGTGTGTGCGTGTGTGTATTTTAAGAGACAAGTTCTTGTTTTGTCACCCAGCCTGGAGTGCAGTGGCACCATCACTGTTCACTGCAGCCTCCAACTCCTGGGTGCAAGTGATCCTCCCACCTCAGCCTCCCAAGTAGCAGAGACTATAGGTGCATGCCACCACCACACCCGACTTTTTCCTTTTTTGTAGAGATGAGGTCTTGCTGTGTTGCCTCGAACTCCTGGGCTCAAGCAATCCTCCCACCACAGACTCCCAAAGTGCTAGAATTACAGGTGTGAGGGCCCCCCGCCCCCACCTTGCCCACTATTGCAGTTTTAATTGAAGATGCCCCACCCTCTGTTTTGGAGAGGCCCCGCCCCGGCCCAGGTGTGGCCTAACAGGTCTCCCTGTGTTTGCAGCTACGTCTCGGCCATGGTGCCCGTGAAGTCCCCCAGGGAGTACTATGTGCAGCAGGAGGTCATCGTGCTCTTCTGCGAGACGGTAGAGAGGTGAGGACAGGGATGCTTCGGGGCTGGGGGCAGCATCTGCGGAGTCCCTGCCTCGCTCCAGGCCTGGGGTAGTGGGCAGCTCTGGGGGAACCTGCTGTGTCTTGGGAGTGCCCCAGACGGAAGACACTAGCCATGTCTTCCCACATGACATCCGGCTTCTCCTCACAGGTGGGCAGAGGGTAGAGGCTGCCCCTGCCTTCACCTCTGCCTGGCCCCCTTCCACCGCCCCATGGTCACTTTTCTGTCGGCCAGAAGGGCAGATCCTGCAGGTGAAGTCACGTGTCAGAGGACAAAAGCTGGAAGTCTCAGGCATGATGGGTTGGACATCCAAACCTTGTCGCCTTCCTCACCCCCTCACTCCTCACCTCCTCACCTCCTCGCTCCTCACCTCCTAACTCCTCACCTACACACCTCCTCACTCCTCACCTCTTCACTACCCACCTCCTCACTCCTCACTCCTCATTCCTTACCTCCTGACTCCTCACCTTCTCACTCCTCATCCCTCACCTCCTCACCTCCTCAATCCTCACATCCTCAGTCCTCGTGTCCGTCCTCACTCCTCACCTCCTTACCTCCTCACTCCTCACCTCCTCACTCCTCACCTTGTCAGTCCTCAACACCTTACTCCTCACCTCCTCACTCCTCAGCTCCTTACTCCTCACGTTCTCACTCCTCACCTCCTCAGTCCTCACATCCTCACTCCTCACCTCCCCAGGCCAGGATTGGGTTGTTGCTGGGTTTTAAGTCTGCTGAACAAAGGTTTCTTTTTTTCTTTTTTTGGGGGGGTGGGGGCAGGGGGAAGCCATCAATATTCTTATCAGGCTTTGTACAGTAATTTGGAGTCTGGTTTTCTCAATGGACTTTGGGGCTAAGATGTAACCTTACTGTTTCTCTTGTTCGAGTGGTACTATGGTGTTTGGAAGATTTGAAATTGACTAATATCACATTGTATGTTTGTTATTTTTAAAAAGCAAATTTTTACTATTTATGCTTTGAGAGATATTTCAAATTATTAGAAAATAAGATGACAGGAAATTCCTTTTATTTTGAAAAGTTGCAATGCCAGCAGGCCTGCTCACAAGGTGCAAGAAAAGCCCTCTGCAGGCCCCGGGGGGGAGAAATAAAGCTGGTTTCTCAGGGAAGTGTTGAATTGTTTGGGGTAGTATTTTTGTTCTGTATTCATTCTTGACACTGGACTTGTTTTGGTTTCCTGGCTGAGCAGAGCTGTCCTCTGGGTTGCCTTACCCTCTTTGCTGGGCATCATAGCTGTCCTCACACATCCTCCCTGCCCCTGCCTCCTGGGGCAGAGGTGGGGACTGGCAGATGGGAAGGTCAAGCTGGAGCCGCCTGCCAGGGCATTCAGGGAAGTGCGTGGCCTTTTCCTGCAGCCCCAGCCCCTTGCACATATGAGGACTGGGGGTGGCATGTGTCACCTCTTGATGTGGCCACCGCACGGCCACCGCACGTGACCGCAGGTGCAGACTGAGCGCACTGCCCGTCCCTGCTGGGGTCTGACCTGTGGCTTCGGTGGACCAGCCCTCACGCTTCTCACTGTCCCTCTCTCCGGACAGGGCCCTCGACTTCGGGTACCTGACCCAGGACATGATTGATGACTACGAGCCTGCCCTCATGTTCAGCATCCCCAGACTGGCCATCGTGTGGTGAGTGCCTCCTGTGCCCAGGCCCTCTGCAGAAACCTGTGGGACGGGCAGGGCTGACGGTGCCAGGTCCCGTGTGGGTGCTGTTCCATGGCGCCTCTACCGCACAGTGGCCGCTCGGCTGCCCCAGGTCAGTCACCAGGCAGGCCTGCTTTTGGCCCTCAGCAGACCAGGGACCACGTGTCCTGAGTGCCGTCTGTTCACCTTGCTGGTGAGGGAGGCTCTGTCACCCTAGATAGGGCGAGGTGGCGTAACACCTGGCACCTGGCACTGGACAGGTGAGATCGACATGTGAGCTCGTTAGTCACAGGAGACCATGAGGGTCCCACAGGGGCCATGCTCGGAACAGAGTGGCCTTGCAGGGGCTGTGGGAGGCAGACTTGGTGGTAACAAGAGGACGAGGTGCCCCCGGTCCCTCAGGAGGATGTGATTGGCTTGTTTGAATGATTTGGGGGCTGGCAGGGGGGTGAAGCTCATTGGGTTGAAGGGCAGGTGGGGGCCGTCGGTCTGGCTGTGGGGTACCGGTGTGGAGCCTTTCTTGCCAGCGGGGCCCATCTGGGAGAGCAGAGAACTCAAGGCAGCCTGTAGGGCCCTGTGGGGCTCAAGGACGTGAAAACAGCACATGGAAGCTCAGGCCTGAAACCCACCGAGGCAGGATACATGACGTCACCCGCTCAGCGTCTCTGAGCTGCTTGGGGCCAAGGTCAGAACCCAGGGGTTCTGGGGCTTGGCCCACGCTGCTCAGCCACACCCTGACTCTAGACGGGGATTCCCCATGCCCCTGCCAGGCGGGTGGTCATGGGGGCAGTGAGTGGGCCACAGAGAGCTTAATGGAGCTTGTAGCTGGAGGGGAGGGGGGAGGGTCCAGTGGGCAGCGGCCTGCAGGTGTGGGACTGGGCAGAGTAGGGAATGGGGATCCCTCAAGAGAGATGCCCTGTGGAGATGTGGATGTCAGTGAAGTGGTCAGGGAGTGTGTGGTGGGCACAGAGGCCAGGACTGGCCCAGGCTCAGGCCGTGCTGAGGACCCCCAGGGAACCCCGGGGCACAGGCACACGTGGCAGCATGCTGGGGTTGAACATGGATACCTCTCCTGTGGGAAATGAGGGTGCAGAGGTGGGAGCGTGCGGGGCGGTGGCAGTGCAGTGGGCTGGGAAATGGGGGTGCAGAGGTGGGAGCATGTGGGGCGGTGGCAGTGCAGTGGGCTGGGGCCGGCGGCGGGGCTGTAGGGGACAGAGGTGCTTAACCCCGGGTTGTGCCGAACACCCCTTGTTGGAGCGGGGAGCCATGGGGGCTGCTGCCGGGGCCAGTCTGGACTCCCCTGGGCCAGGCCGCCCACTCGCCTAGGTCCTGGGCGCCGCCTCCTCAGGGAGGGCTCCAGCGTGGTCTCTACCTGCCGGGCCCTGGCTCCCCAGAGTCCCCTCCCATAGCTCAGGGCCTGGCCTGTTTCCTGCCCTGTTCTTCACCTGTCCTCACAGAGGCTGCATCTTTCAAAGTTAGCAAACCAGAGAGAGTGAGCCTCACATTGCGCCACAGGGAGGCTCGGAGGCAGGCTCGGATATCCTCCTCCCGTTAGAGTCGGGGCACTTCCCTTCACCTGAAGACCTCAAGGCTGGAGGGCGGGGTGTCCCCAGTGGCCTCCAAGGTGGCTTGAAGGGAAGTGTCCTGGCAGGGAGAGGCTCCCTGGAAGCTACTACAGAGCACCCCTTCCCATGGGCCACGGGATTTGGTGACATTGTTTTTCTTTACTAGACAAGTGTCTCTCTGTGGCCAAACTCACATTGAAGAAAATGACAGGCAATTTTGGTCCTTATTCTTCTCTTTGTTTAAAAAACAGAACAGCAAGGATCCTGTGAGCCGGCCTTGTTTCCGCCAGGGCGCAGGGCGCGGTGAGCCTTTCCCTCGGGCACAGGTGTCTCCTTGTCCCAGGGGCACTCACAGCAAATGAACAGCTCTGCTGTCCTGGTAAAAAGTTCTCTGTGAGTGCTTTGAGGTGTGGCACCAAGCCACCCGCCCATTCACGCCCACTCATGCCCGTGTCAACGCACTGCTGAAGCCCTGGCTGGACTTCCTCTTAAAGGTCGGGCCTGGTGTATGCAGATGACCCCAGGTGACCCTCCCCACAGGCCACACCCCAGGCACACTGTGTTTCTGGACTTTCACACTGAGTCTGCTGCCCGCGTTTGCCCGAGTACAGGCGACCACAGAACAGCAGCCACTTCCCGCCAGTATCATCTGTGTCCTGTTTGCCAACCTCAGTCCACCTGCCGGTGGCCAAACCTTTGCTCCTCCTTCTGTCCTGAGCTCTCATCCTGGGAGGCAAGGGGAGGCGGGGGGTGGGGGACTGGAGAGGGGAGGCCAGGGAAGGGAGGTTGGGGGAGTAAGGGGGCAGCTGGAGGAGGGAGGTGCGGGAGTGTGGGGGGTCAGGGAAGGGCAGCAAGGGAGGCCAGTGCTTGTCGGGAGGCTGAGGGAGGGAGGTGGGGGAGGGAGGCTGGGGCTCCTGTTGGCAGAGGCTTTGTCCCATGGGTCCCCTCCTGGAGGCACTGGCGTGGGGTCCTCTCCAGCTCAGGACAGAGGGAGAGCCTGGAAAGGGAGTGAGGGACCCCCAGGAAGTGAAGGAGGGAGGAAGGATGAGCAGGCACAGCAGCCCAAAGCCGGAGTCCAGGGAGCAGGCCTGTCCAGGGGGGTGGCCAGCTGTGAGCTCCCCAGAGGCAGGCATCTAGCCGCAGAGCCAGGCTGCGGATACGAGGAACCGTGGGGTGCACCAGGCTGCCACTGCAACCCCTCTGTGCGGCGAACCTCCAGCAGGGCAAGTGAGTGCTGAGCGGGAGAGTGCCGAGCAGGCAGCTGTTCCTAAGGCCGCCCCTCTGGGATGCTCACCGGGGCCTGCAGTCCTGCACCAGCAGTGGGTCCTGCACCACCAGTGGGTCCCGGTCTTCTTCCTCGTCCACAGCAACCGCTTTGAGCCGGACAGGCAGAAGCCACAGCTGCCCTGGGTGGGGCTCAGAACCTGCTCCTTCTTGTGTTCACTCAGCGAGCAAGTATTGAGTGCCTGCTGCATACCTCACCCTATGCTTGTAGCAGGGAGATGGACAGGGGGCTGACCACAGTGCTGTGGAATGTTCTGGATGCTGGAAGGGGAACTCAGTGCAGGGACCCCATGGGGTGGACAGGAGCTGGAGGTGTGAGGGAGAGGCTCACCAGGGCAGCTGGCCCAGAGGTGGGAGCTGTGCAGGTGGCGGGAGGGGGGCACGTTGGTGCAGTGGTGTGTGCTCAGGGGCGTGGCCAGGGCTCAAGCAAGGACCAGGGGCCACAGGAACTTCTGCAGAAATGAAGACCCCTGTAGCCTGCATTCCTGGGCCCACACCCTCGCAGGATCCTGCCTCTGTGAAGTGGGCATGCCGGGCCCCCAGGTGGCCCCCAGGGAACACTGAGAGCAGAGGGAGGCGGGGCACTGAGCGGGGCAGGAGCTGAGGGTGGAGCTCCTCTGTGGCTCTGCCTGTGACTCTGCTGCTGCCCAGGAGCCCCAGTCCCTTCTCCAGTACACAGTGTCACAGAGCTGTGATGCCACATTTACCAAGCACGAGCTGCGGGCCAGGCTCCCGCCCCCTTCTGAGCGGCTTCCGGTGGCAAAGGCTCTGCTGGGGGTCAACAGCTGGAGGTGGCAGAATCAAGCCCAGCCAAGGGTCAGAGCCTGCTATTCACCTGTGACACAAGAAAGCAGAAAAGTCTAGCTCTGTGGCCGGCAGAGGAGGCCTGCCTGGGGCAGAGGCAATGGTAAACTGAGGCCTTCAGGTTGGCACAGGGAGGTGGAGGCGAGGGCTGGGTGGGACCCTGCCCCCGCCCCCTGTTTAGGGTGTCCCCAGCCTGGCAGGATCTGGCCTTACCAGGCAGTGAGGACAAAAACTGGGGGTCATCCCTGTAGGGACTTGCTCTGAGCCGCAGGGGAGGGGCCCCACTTGCCCTGAACTCCTCGGCCTGTCCCCTCCCTAAGACCTGCATCCAGTCAGTCCCTTCTGCTGGTGGAGACAAGCATCCTGGGGAGAGTGTTTCCACGAGGCTCAGACTCTTCGACAAACTGGTTTTACTTTTGGGGATTTATCTTAAAACAGTTTCTTTTCTTTTTTTTTTTTAATTTTATTTATTTTTTTAAATTAAAAAATAAAGACAGGGTCTTGCTGTGTTGTCCAGGCTCATGTCGAGTTCCTGGGCTCTAGCAATCTGACTGCCTTGGCCTCTTAAAGTGCTAGGATTACAGGCGTGAGCTACCGTGCCCAGCCCCGGCCTTAAAACAGTTCCTTTAAAGGAAAAAATGAAATAAAACCTCTAGACCCAGTGGTCACTTCTCAGTCCCATCAGCATAGAGCTGGCTGCTCCCCTCGCTGCGACTTCGCCCGCCCGCTGGTCTACACTCGCAGCTCTGCTTTGGGTGCTTCCCAGACCGGAACTGTGCAGAACCCAGACCCCTCTCCTCTACCCCTCTCTTCCTCCCCAGCCCCCTCCTTCCAGCCCATCCCAGAACATGTCCAGGAGCCACCGCCCACATGGCCTGCGAGATAGTTGCCAGATCCTCTTCAGGGGCCCTCACCCATCCACCTGTGTCAAAACAAGGTGTCATCTCGGCCCTGCTCAGACCCTTGCCGGAGCTCCCACTGTGATCCACCTGCGCCCACACCCAGCCTCTCCCCAGTCCCCATGCACCCGCTGCCCTGATCTCCACCACGCTGTCCCCTTCGCTCCAGGGTCCCTTTGGCTGTCCTATCCCTACTGCCTCACTGTCCCCTCCACTGCACTGTCCCCTTTTCCATGATGTTTCCTCCTCCACGCTGTCCCCTCTGCTCCAGTGTTCTCTTGGCCATTCCGTCCTCTCCACCGTGCTGTCCCCTCCACTGCACCGTCCCCTCCACTGAACCGTCCCCTCCACTGCACCATCCCCTCCTCTATGCTGTCCCCTCCTCTATGCTGTCCCCTCCTCCATGCTGTCCCATCCTCTGTGATGTCCTATTCTCCATGCTGTCCCCTCCTCTATGCTGTTCCCTCCTCCATGCTGTCCCATCCTCTGTGATGTCCTATTCTCCGTACTGTCTCCTCCTCTATGCTGTCCCCTCCTCCATGCTCTCCCCTCCTCCATGCTGTTCCCTCCTCCATGCTGTCCCATCCTCTGTGATGTCCTATTCTCCATGCTGTCCCCTCCCCTATGCTGTCCCATTCTCCATGCTATCTCCTCCTCTATGATGTCCCCTCCTCCATGCTGTCCCTTCCTCTTCAATGTCCTCTCCCCCGTGCTCCTCTGCACTGTCCCCTCCTCCATGCTATCTCCTGCTCTATGATGTCCCCTCCTCTGTGCTGTCCCCTCCTCTGTACTGTCCCCTCCTCCCTGCTGTCCCTCCCTCTGCGATGTCCCCACCACTGCACCGCTCACCCAAGCCCATCTCCCACCAGCATGTTGCGTGACTTACTCTGTTATTTATTTTTCCATGTTATTGAGATAAAATTCATTACCCTATGAGTCACCCATCTAAAGCGCACAGTCATTTTTGGTACATTCAGAGTTGTGCAGCCATCACCACAAATTTCATGACATTTTCATTACTCACAAAGATGTCTCTTACTCCTGAGCAGCCACCTCCACCCCCGATCTCCTTCATCCTGCCCCGTAACCCTGGGGAACCACAAACCTATTTTCTGTTTCTATAGATTTGCCTATTTGGGTTATTCATATAAATGGAATTTCTGTTATTTTTGTGTCTCCCCCACTAGACCATAACTCTTATTCACTGATGCACCCTGAGTGCCTGGCATGTCCTAGCACAGTGGACTTTTGCAGAATTTTGTTGCATTGATCTGATGGGGCACAAATATATATCCACAAAGATTATCCTTGAAGTATTACTTGTAATCATAAAAATTTGAGAAGGGATGGATATCCAGAATTAAGGGATTGGGTAAAAACAATACTCTAGCCATTTAAATAATGACGGAGAAAATCTCCTAATGCTATGCAAAAACATCCCCAGTGTATTAAGTACAAAAATTGTTATTAAATAGTATGTCTCTATTTTACAGCATTTCTTAAAATGATAGGTAAAACTTTTGTAAACAGAAATTAAGGCAATAAACATTCTTCTTTATTGTGGTAAAATATACATAACAAAATTCACCATTTTGACCCTTTCTTAGGGTTTTAATGGCAAAAGTTGCAATTACTTTTGCACCAAGCTAATATGTAGGATTTACCCTCTTGTGACTGTCTTATTTCACTTCACATAATGTTTTCAAGCTTCCTCCATGTTGTAGCATGTGTCAGAATTTCCTTCCTTTTTAAGGCTGAATAATATTCCATTGTATGTAATTAGGTGTTATTTTAAATAAGAAATTTGCAATAACATTCAAAAGAGTAAAATGCCTAGGAATAAATTTAATCAAGAAGGTGAAAGACATGGATGCTGAAAACTAAAAAACATTGCTGAAAAAATTAAAGACATAATTCAACGGAAAGACATTCCATGTTCATGGATGGGAAGACTTAATATAGTTAGAATGGCAATACTCCATAAAGTGATCTACAGATTCAATGCAATTACTGTCAAAACTCCACTGGCCTTTTTGTTTTGCAGAAATGGAAAAGGTGTTCTAAAATTCACATGGAACTGCAGTGGGCCCTAAGTAGCCAAAGCAATATTGAAAAACAAAAACAAAGTTGGAAGATTCATACATCCTGATTTCAAAACTTATTACAAGTCAAAACCTTACAGTACTGGCATAAAGATAGACGTATAGACCAATGGAATAAAATTGAGAGGCCATAAATAAACCCAAACATCTATGGTGAACTGATTATTGACAAGGGGACCAAGATCATTCAATAAGGAAAGAACAGTCTCTTCAAAGAATGTTCCTGGGGCAACTGGATAACCACATGCAAAAGAACAAAGTTGTACCCTGCGATGGTTAACTTCATGTGTCATCTTGGCTAGGCCACATTACCCAGATATTTGGTAAAATACCAGTCTGAATTTTGCTGTGAAGGTATTTTTTTCTTTTTATAATGATAAACTGGCAATTTATAATTGTACAGATTTATAGAGTGCAAAGTTATAATCTATGAATGCAGTGTGGAATAATTAAATCAAGCTGGTTAACATATCCATCACCTCAAATATTTAACATTTTTTGAATGAGAACATTTTAAATTTACTCTCTTAAAATTTGGAAATGTCCAACACTCTGTTTTTGACTGTATTCACCATGATGTGCAAAGAACTCAAAAAAAGAAGAAACATTCTTCTAGTCTGAGATTTTATATTCTTTGGCCATTCCCCACACCCCCAGCCTCTATAACCACTGTTCTGCTCTCTGATTCTGTAAGTTCAATTGTTTGAGATTCCACATGTAAGTGAGAACATATGGTATTTGTCTTTCTGGGTCTTAGTTATTTCACTTAGCATAATGTTCTAAAATTCCATCCAATTCTTCACAAATATCAGAATCTCTTTTGTTTTTAAGGCTGAATAGTATTCTATTGTGTATATATACCACAATTTCTTTATTCATCTGTTAAACACTTAAATTGATTTCATGTCTTAGCTATTGTGAATAATGCTGCAATAAACATGAGACTACAGACATCCCTTCAACAAACTCATTTCAGATGTTTGGGGTAAATACCTAGAAGTGGGATTGCTGGATCATATGGTAATTATATTTGTAGTTTTTTTGAGGAATCTCTATACTGTTTTCCATAATGGCTGTACCAATTTACATTCCTACCAATGGTGTGCAAGGGTTCCCTTTTCTCCACATCCTTGGTAACACTGATCTTTCATCTTCTTGATAAAAGATATTCAGACAAATGAGAAATGATATCTCATTGTGGCTTTAGTTTGCTTTTCTCTAATGACTAGTGATGTTGGTCATTTGTCTTCTTTTGAGAAATATTTTTAATCACTGAAATGCAAGGATGGTTCAAAATGCACAAATCAATAATTGTGATACATCACATTAATAGAATGAAAAAAACATATGATCATCTCATTAGATACAGAAAAAGCATTTGATAAAATTCAACATCCTTTTATGATGAAAAAATCAGCAAATTAGATGTAGAAGGAATGTATCCCTTCAAGAGTACCATTGAGTGAAAATGCAAAAAAAAGAAAAAAAAAAAAGAAAGAACGTGCCTTAACACAATAAAGGCCATATTTAATGAGA
>NW_012114677.1:708763-717458 GCF_000951035.1 Colobus angolensis palliatus
GGCAATGGAGAGGGGGATGAAGCTGAACGGGCTAGAGGCAGAATGCTGTCGGATTAATGCTGGGATTACAGGCGGACCACCACGCCCAGCTAATTTTTGGATTTTTAGTAGAGACAGGGTTTCACCATATTGGCCAGGCTGGTCTTGAACTCCTGATCTAGTGATCCACCTGCCTTGGCCTCCCAAAGTGCTGGGATTATAGGTGTGAGCCACTGCACCCAGCCGGCAACCTTATCTTATATGTGGAAAACCCTACAGACTCCACAAAAAAACTGTTAGGACTAATAATGAATATAGTAAAGTTCCAGGACACAAAATCAACACACAAAAATTAGCAGCATTTTTATACACTAACAATATACTATCTGAAAGAAGAAATCAAGAGAATAATCTCATTTACAATAGCTACAAAAAATACTAAGGAATAATTTTTATCACGGAGGTGAAAAACCTGTGCACCGAAAACTATAAAACACCAATGAAATCAATTCAAGAAGGCACATGAAAGATATTCCATGTTCATGGATTGGAAAAATTAATAGTGTTAGAATGTCCGTACTACCCAAATAAATCTACATGTTTAATGTAATCCCTTTCAAAAGCCCAACATCATTTTATTTATGAAAAGAGAAAAAATCCTGAAATTCATATAGAACCATAAAAACCCACAAATAGCCACAGCAATCATGAGCAAAAAGGACAAAGCTGGATATACCACACTACCTGATTTTAAACTTTACTACAAAGCTACAGTAATTTTAAAACAGCTTGGAATTGGCAAAAACAAAACAACAGGACACCTACCAGTGGAACAGAATAAAGAGCCCAGAAATGAACCCAACTAATTTTCAACAAAGGTGCCAAGAAGACAAGGACAGCCTCTTCAATAAATGGTGTTGGGAAATCTGACATTTTCACATGTCAAAGAATGAAGCTAGACCCTTATCTCACACCATATAAAAAAATCAACTCAGAATGGATTAAAGAGCTAAATGTAAGACCAGAAACTCTAAAACTACTAGAAGAAAACTTAGGGGAAAGACTACACAACATTAGTCTGGGTAGTGACTTTTTGGATTTGGCCCCAAAGTGCAGGCAACAGAAATAAATATAGATAAACTGGATTACATCAAACTGAAAAGCTTCTGCACAGCAAAAGAAACAACAGGGTGCAGAGACAACCTATGGATTGCAAGAAAATATTTACAATTCATACATCTGATGGGTTAATATCCAACATATATAAAGAACTCAAAAAATTAAACAGCAAGAAAACAACAACAACAACAAAAAATGGGTAAGAGACTGGGTTTGGTGGCTCATGCCTGTAATCCTAACACTTTGAGATGCTGAGGCAGCAGAATAGCTTGAGGCCAGGAGTTTGAGACCAGCCTAGACAACATAATGAAACCTCGTCCCAACGGCAAAAAACCAGGTGTGGTGGTGTGTGCCTGTAGTCCCAGCCACTTGGGAGGCAAAGGCAAGAGGATTACTTGAGCCCAGGAGTTCGAGTTTGCAGTAAGCTATGATCACGCCATTGAATTACAGTCTGGGCAACGGAATGAGACTGTCTCTTAAAAGAAAAATGAAAAAGTAAGATTTAAAGGCAAGGGGAAAAGGAAAAAATGTGAGTAAGGGAACTGAATATACATTTTCACTGAATTTTTTTTTTTTTTTTTTTTTTTTTTTTTTGAGACGGAGTCTCGCTCTGTCGCCCGGGCTGGAGTGCAGTGGCCCAATCTCAGCTCACTACAAGTTCCGCCTCCCGGGTTTATGCCATTCTCCTGCCTCAGCCTCCCGAGTAGCTGGGACTACAGGCGCCCACCACCTCGCCCGGCTAGTTTTTTTGCATTTTTAGTAGAGACAGGGTTTCACCGTGTTAGCCAGGATGGTCTCGATCTCCTGACCTCGTGAGCCACCCGTCTCGGCCTCCCAAAGTGCTGGGATTACAGGCTTGAGCCACTGCGCCCGGCCTTCACTGAAGTTTTTAAAGCCATGAATATATTTTTGCACAAACGCTTTTATCATGTGCAGTCATTTTTTTTGTAAATGATTTTTTGTAAAGCCAGCAGATGCAGGTTAGAGTGATGTTTTCACCTGAGTATATGACAGAAAAATGTTTGAATCATTATTAGTTTCCTGTACTGGCAGTATTAATCTGAAAGAAAGTGGTTGAATAGAGAATAGTAAGAGCAAGACCATTTAGTCAGTACTTTGACATAGGGCTTGGTCATTTGCAACAATAAATTTGTTCATTGGCAGGATTTCCCACCAAGTTAGAATAGATTCTATGCTATTTGATAAAAGATAGCAATAATAAAGTTTTTTTTTTTCTCTTCAGCATTTGTTTTAAGAGAAAAATCCTGAAGCTTGTAGGGATTTCTGATGCCAGGAAACCATGAAACGTGAGAGTATATTTAGCAATCAGGGTAACTTAGCTCATGGTAATTGGCACGTGTATAGTTATAATTTGCATTCTAGTTATTTAAACTGAGATATTCTTGATCAGGCTGAACACACTGTGAGTAGAAGATTGCTTTCCCCGAGAAATAAGATAGAGTCTTTGGAGGATGGCCTTGGTAAACTGGTAGGTCAGCTTCCTCTGGATTTTGGCGATTTCTCTAGTTCTTCCATCATTCCTCAGGGCCCTGGCAATTTTCTGAGTAAGTCACGGGGTTCCGGTTGACTTTTCTTTTTCCCTGAAGGTTTTCCCTAAAGTTTTTATTTATTTTTCAATACAAATGGAAAGATGTCTTTGGTTTTATCTACCCCTGGATACAAGACGCCATCTTGGCATTACGTGGGGATTCGTGAAGGTATTAAAACGGCCAGAGCTTCTTCCTGCTACTATGGTTCTCCAGTTATACACAGGTTCCTCTGTGAGTAACACTTCTTAGCAGATGGAATTTCCTCTGACATGAGGACAGTGGTTGATGAAAGCCAGGTCATTTTTGTCATCTGGGGAGGACTGAAGATCAGTTGAATGTACCTCAGTACCTCAAAAGCACCTTCAAATGCTTCACCCAGCTTGTCTTGTTCAACACAAGTCTTGCTTCATTGAATGGATGATTCTCCCCATCAGTGTCCAATGTAGCATCCACTGTACAATGTGGATACAACCTTCCCTGTCCTCTGAAATGCACGTCAGCACCACCCTGCCGTGAGTATTTTAAAGATGAGATTAGCATTTAAATCAGTAGACTCTGAGTACAGCTGACGACCCTCCGTGATGTGGGTGGGCCTCATCCAGTTCGTGGAAGGCCCTGAGAGAAACAGACTGAGATCCCCAAGTAAGAGGGAATCCGGCTGCCAGACTCCTTGGATTGGAGCTGCTGTGTCAACTCTTCTCTGGGTCTCCAGCAGAATTTGGACTTGCCAGCCCCCACAATTGCATGAAATAATTCCTTAAAATAAATCTTTCTCTCTTGTTCTGTTTCTCTAGAGAACTTTGATACAGAGGGTAAGTCTTCCTGTTCTCAGATTTTTCAATGGATTTGACATCAAAAGCACCACCACAAAAAGACGAGAAACTGGACCTCATCAAAATTAAAAATTGTGATGCATCAAAAGACATTATAAAGAAAATGAAAAGACAACCTAAAGAATATTTGCAAATCATATATCTGATGAAGATTTAATGTCTAGAACATATAAAGAACGCTTTCAACTCAACAACAAATCGACAAACAACCCAATTTAAAAATGAGTAAAGACTTGAATAGACATTTCTCCAAAGAAGATATACACGTGGCCAACAGGCACATGAAAAAGATGGTCCACATCAGTGGTTATTAAGGAAATGTAAATCAAAACCATGATGAGATGCCACTTCACACCCACCAGGATGGCTGTAATTAAAAAAAAATGGAAAAGAACACGTGGTGAGAGTGTGGAGAAGTCAAAACCCTTGGATTGCTGGCAGGAGTGTAAAACGCCGCAGCTGCTACGGAAAACAGTTGGTGGTTCCTTAAAAAGTTAAACATAGAATTATATGATCCATATGGTCATACCACATACCCTTCTAGGCATATACCCAAGAGAGATGAAAACATATGTCCGTGAACAAACTTCTACACGAATGTTTATGGCAGCATTATTCATAATAGCCCAAAGACAGAAACAATCCAAACGTCCACCCGTGGATGAATGAAGAAATGTATGTGCAGGAACATTCGCCACGTGCCACAGCATCATGAGCCTTGAAAACGTGGTGCAAGGTGAAAACCGGTCACAAAGGTCACGCATTACGTGATTCTGTTTACATGAAACACCCAGAATAGGCCAATTCAGAGAGACAGAAAGCAGATGAAAGCAGATGAGGGATTGCTATGGCTGAGGTGAGGAAGTCAGTGGTGATTGTTAAACGGGTGTTTTCTGGGGTGATAAAAACCTTTTGAAACTAGAGAGGTGATGGGTGCACAGCACCATGAATGCAGAAAATGCCTCAGAATCGTACCCTTTAAAACAATTGTTTGTTATATGAATTTCTTTGAAAAAAGAAAAGGGAAGACTGGCCACCCCCACTTCCAGCAGGGCCCAGCTTTCTCGCCTGCTCACCTTAGCTGGATCTGGGCCAGGCCCCTCACGGTGCCCCCACACCCCTGGCCACACCGAGACCCCGGGATCCAGCCTTCCAGGCTCACTGGTGGGTGACTGCCTTACCCCTGCTCGTGGCAGCGTGGACACAGGCCTGGGTGGCCTGTCGGGCTGTAGCCATGGGCAGCAGCTGCATCAGACCCACCATTTCTAGCAATAGCTCATTCCCAGGCCTCATTCTGGGCCCCTTCAGCCAGATTCCTACAAGTGCCAGGCCAGGTGCAGAGACAGATGCTGAGCCTCTGGCTGCTGCGTGGGGGCTGCTCCCCACCTCTCCCCACCTCTGGCCCCCACACCCCATTACTTCAGCACCTGGGCCTGATCTCCCGTCCCACGGGCCTTCTCTCTGTAGTTCGGGCACCTGCAGAGTCGCTGAGCGGCAGGGCTCGGCCACCGTGGAGTGCTTGGCCCTTCGTCCAGCACGCAAAAGCCGACACACGGCTGGATGCAGGGATACAGCCCAGGGGTCCTTGGGTCCCCGCAGGCTCCCAGGAGGAGGTGGCACAGCAGCCTCCGGGTCTGAGCCTCCTGATGAACGAGTTCTTTTCTGAGGACCTGGGCCAGCAGCTCTCATGGGCAGGCCTCGTTCCCCCACTCCTGCTGCCTGCCCTGGGGGGCAGCTGAGTCCTTCCTCGGCCACGCTGCTGCCAGGAGCAGGCAGGAGCGAGGTTTCCAGACGGGCAGACGTTGGGTACATGGGTCATTGCGGGGCTGAGTCCTATGCCCAGCAGGGAGGGAGCTCTACTGGGGTTGGGGATGACTTCCCTGAGGCCCGGCTGTGGAGTCAGGGCTGCCCCCTTCCCTGCTCTGTTTCACTCTGCCTTTGTCCTGAGACTGCCTGATTCACCCATAGAGTTAAGGCTCGGTTTGGGTAATTGTCCCTTGAATACTGTTCGTTTAATCAGGACAGGCAGCTCATGTAAGAGCCACAAAGGACACCAAGCAGAATGGAAGGCTGGCTGTGCTGTCCCCTCACCCACAGGGGGTCAGGACACAGCCTCCTGCCCAGCTGAGCTGGCCACTCCACAGGGCCTGGCGCCCCCATGCCCTGGAGGCAGCACTGCACATACTTCTCCTGTGACTTTCAAATCTTTCTTTTTGCACATGAAACCCAACAATTTTTAGGGAAAACATTCCCTTTGTCCAATTTCCTTTATCAGCCTTTCTCACTGAGCTGGGTGTGTTACACAAGGAGACTGTCCCTGAGCTGCCGGGGACTCGGTGTTGGATAGTGTTGGCTGGACCTGACCTTGGTGTCACGTCTGCTGAAAGAGACAGGCTGGTGGTGCTCCATTTACACAGACAAGCCCACATGGCCCTTGTCTGTGCTCTGATGAGGAAGAATATGATGATGAGGGACAGGGGACGGTTTCGTGGGTGGATACTCCCCAGGCATCTGAGACATGGTCTGGTCCCAGGAGACCCAGGAGGAGGCACCCAGAGCAGGTCCTCTGGGATGGGTGCTCTCAAGGAGAGACGGGCTGAGACATGGATGATCAAGACACACTCGGAGCTGGGCAGGGCTGGACGGTGCACAGAGAGGAATGGGGGCCGCCAGAGGTGGCATCTGGGAAGCCTGTCCAGCAGGCCTTGAGCCAGACTCTGGGGTAGGGACAGTGAGGAAAACCGGCCTCAGCCACATGGGGCTGCAGTGGGGAGGGGAGCTTCTGGGGGCATGGTGCGCACCACGAGGGAGGTGGGTCCTGTGTGGGAGATGAGGGGAGGCTGCTTTGGTCTTGTAGGGTGGTGGAGCATTGGCCAGGCTGCAGGAAGGGAACCCGTGCGGGGCCTCAGCTCACACCTGCAACTGGTTTTGCTTTTGGAGAAGTTGGTTCCAGGTCCAATTCTCATAAGGCTCTGCAGATAAATTTAACCACAAATCCAGTTTTTTTTTTTTTTTTTTTTTGTGAGACAGAGTCTCGCTCTCTCGCCCAGGCTGGAGTGCAGTGGCCGGACCTCAGCTCACTGCAAGCTCCGCCTCCCGGGTTTACGCCATTCTTCTGCCTCAGCCTCCCGAGTAGCTGGGACTACAGGCGCCCGCCACCTCACCCGGCTAGTTTTTTGTATTTTTTTAGTAGAGACGGGGTTTCACTGTGTTAGCCAGGATGGTCTCGATCTCCTGACCTCGTGATCCACCCGTCTCGGCCTCCCAAAGTGCTGGGATTACAGGCTTGAGCCACCGCGCCTGGCCACAAATCCAGTTTTTATAACTTGCAAGAAAGTAGGTTTTGGTAACAAACCTTGAGGCGAATTTATCTGATTGCAGCACCGATGTGTGCAGATACACTTTTCTGATTACTTTACGACCCCTCCGATGAACACAAACTAATCAACTGCAAAAGAGGATGAAGTCTGGGTAATAATTTTCACTGCTTTTTTCTAAGCTTATTTATGATGCAATCACACAAGGCAAAGCGTGAGGCGGCGGCCGTGCTGGGACAGTGACGCTGCAGAGTCCCAGCGGCCGTGGTTTTCACAGGTGGTTAAGTTGGGCTGTCCGCGGCACCTAGGGGGCCACAGGCCTGACATCCTGGCTTTTGTGTCTCAAATGCAGTGGCCTCGTGGTCTATGCGGACGGACCCCTGAACTTGGACCGCAAGGCGGAAGACATGTCCGAGCTGTTCCGGCCCTTTCACACGTTACTGCGGAAAATAAGGTGGGGATGGAGACAGAGGAGGTGGCGGGGGAGGGGGACGGGAGGGCCACGGTGGGCGCTGAAGTCATGTTTAGCTGCTGCCTCCAGGTCCTCCTCCTCTCTGCGAGGAAGGATGGGCCAGTTAATATTCCTGGTGACGGGGGTGCTCACAAACGACCCAGGGGGGTCACAGAGTCCTGGCTTTTGCCCCTGCCTGGGCATTGCATGGGGTGGGCGCTCTCTTGGGCTGAACTGGGGGAGTGAACCTCACACTTCCTGACATGGTGCAGGAACAGCTAACTATCCCCACTGTCCCCACCATCCCCACCGTCCCACTGTCCCTACCGTCCCCATTTTCCCCACAGTCTCCAAAGTGCTCGCTTCTGTTGGAGTCGTGGTGCTCTTCCTATGCCCTTCGTCTTTAGTTACTGGTTTACGTCTGTGTCCACATGGGGACCCCCCCTTTTGAAACATGATGCCTTCCCTTCATATGGGCCAAGGGCTTTGCTGGGTGGCCTGAGCCGACAGAACCCAGCTGTGGCTTCCTGGAGGGATGGGGGCCACATGAAGCCCATGGCCGCATGTCCTCCGTGTGCCACCCTGGCTCTGTGGCCTGGGACAGCTTGGTATTTCCTACTACGGCCCCTGATCACTGCAGCCAGGTTTCCTTCGGGGACCCAGAAGCCTAGAACTCTGCCCCATGAGGGCCAGAGGTCCCGTGAGTCCAGACAGTGAAAAGTGACCCCATGTGCTGTGGGCTGCCCGTCACCCTTGCAGATGGGGTTGTGAGCTCTTGGGGCCTTGGCAGGTGGTCCTTGGCGTCAGTGGGCTGAAGGGCAGGGGTGCTTGGTTCAGTCCATGTTTCATCTGGGAGATGGCTGTCGTTGCTTCCCTCCTGCTTGGGAGGGATGGGACCTCTGGACCTGGAGGTCGCAGTCCCATCCTTCCTCGAGTGACGTGGAGGAGACCACAGCGAGGAGAGGCACAGATGCCACCTAGACCGGGAAGGCACATGCACCTCCCCACCCCACATATGGGGGTCTTACAGGAAAGGTGGCGCAGGCACTGGGCCGTGGCTGGAGAATGAGCCTCCTGGGCAGTGTGAGGCCGGAAGGGAGCCCAGGCCATGCAGGAGCGGAGTGGACGTCCTGGGAGCATATCCGCCCTTGGCCTACATGGGCAATGGAGAGGGGGATGAAGCTGAACGGGCTAGAGGCAGAATGCTGTCGAGGGATTAATGCTGGGATTACAGGCGGACCACCACGCCCAGCTAATTAAAAATTTTTTTTGTAAAGATGGGGTCTTGCCATGTTGCCCAGGCTGAACTCCTAGGCTTAAGCTTTCCTCCCGCCTTGGTCTTCCAAAGGGTTGGGATTACAGGTGTGAGTCACCTCACCTTGCGGAAAGCTGTGTGGATAGAACATGACTCTGCTGCCCACCCTGGGGCCCTGATGTGGGGAACCT
>NW_012114677.1:718788-724019 GCF_000951035.1 Colobus angolensis palliatus
CCTCCTGAGTAGCTGGGATTACAGATGCATGCCACCATGCCTGGCTAATTTTTATATTTTTATTTTATTTATTTATTTATTTATTTTTAATATTTTTAGTAGAGACAGGGTTTCACCATGTTGGTCAGGCTGGTCTTGAACTCCTGACCTCATGATCCGCCCACTTCGGCCTCCCAAAGTGCTGGGATTACAGGTGTGAGCCACCGTGCCCAGCCAGAAGATCATGCTTTTAAAGGTACCTGAACTGTGGAAGTGAGGACTGGGTGAACTAAGACCCCAGGGAAGGGAGCCTTTTAAGGTGAGCTGCAGTCTACTTGGCTGTTTTTCCCCAGGGAAGATTTGATGATTCCAGGCTTATCCAGGGCCCAGGCTTCCCAGGCAGAGAAGCTCTGCTGGAGAAAGAACATCTAATCACAAGGGCTGGTAGAACAGTCTGGCAGCTTCGGGGCATTCAAGCAGCACGCCTGCCAGTCCTGGAGAAGCAGGAAATACAGGCAGAAAGGCCCCTGACAACAGGCTTCCTGCAGTTCCCAGGTGCTTAGGAACAAAAGCATGCCTTGAGGCCAGGTGCAGTGGCTCATGCCTGTAATCCAGGCACTTTGGGAGGCCCAGATGGGTGGATCACCTGAGGTCAGGAGTGTGAGACCAGCCTGACCAATGTGGTGAAACCCTGTCTCTACTAAAAATATAAAAATTAGCGGGGCATGGTGGTGGACGCCTGTAATCCCAGCTATTTGGGAGGCTGAGTCAGGAGAATCACTTGAACCCAGGAGGCAGAGGTTGCAGTGAGCCGAGATTGCGCCACTGTACTCCAGCCTGGGTGGCAGAGCAAAACTCCATCTCAATAAAACAAACAACAACAAAAAAAGCATGCCGTGAGCACACTCCTAGAGATGTTTGCCAGATTTTGAAGTTGCATGTGACTGGAGGCTGAGCTGGAACTTGGAAGGACAGAACTCGGTCTCCTACAGACTTTGGGGTTTGAGAAGACAGAGAGCCCAGCAGACTCAGAACTGCAGTAACCAGACCTAAGCTGTAGCCAAGCCTCAACCTACTCCGTTTCTGAAGGGAATGCAATAATGGACCTCATGCAGTCAGTCTAACAGAGAAAGGGGCAGTCCTCTCTGGTGGAAAAAGTGTCATCTGTAACCTTTATGATTCTTTTATATCCAATGTCTGTCATATAATCCAAAATTGCTTAAACTGTTGGCCAGGCACAGTGGCTCACTCCTGTAATCCCAGCACTTTGGGAAGCCAAGGCGAGCGGATCACCTGAGGTCAGGAGTTTGAGACCAGCCTGGCCAACACGGCAAAACCCCATCTCTACAAGAATACAAAAATTAGCCAGACGTGGTGGTGCATGCCTGTAATCCCAGCTACTTGGGAGGCTGAGACCATAGAATCGCTTGAACCCAGGAGGTGGAGGTTGCAGTGAACCAAGATCGTGCCACTGTACTCCAGCCTGGGTGGCAGAGCAAAACTCCATCTCAATAAAACAAACAACAACAAAAAAAGCATGCCGTGAGCACACTCCTAGAGATGTTTGCCAGATTTTGAAGTTGCATGTGACTGGAGGCTGAGCTGGAACTTGGAAGGACAGAACTCGGTCTCCTGCAGACTTTGGGGTTTGAGAAGACAGAGAGCCCAGCAGACTCAGAACTGCAGTAACCAGACCTAAGCTGTAGCCAAGCCTCAACCTACTCCGTTTCTGAAGGGAATGCAATAATGGACCTCATGCAGTCAGTCTAACAGAGAAAGGGGCAGTCCTCTCTGGTGGAAAAAGTGTCATCTGTAACCTTTATGATTCTTTTATATCCAATGTCTGTCATATAATCCAAAATTGCTTAAACTGTTGGCCAGGCACAGTGGCTCACTCCTGTAATCCCAGCACTTTGGGAAGCCAAGGCGAGCGGATCACCTGAGGTCAGGAGTTCAAGACCAGCCTGGCCAACATGGCAAAACCCCGTCTCTACTAAAAAATACAAAAAACTAGCCGGGCGAGGTGGCGGTCACCTGTAGTCCCAGCTACTAGGGAGGCTGAGGCAGGAGAATGGCATAAACCCGGGAGGCGGAGCTTGCAGTGAGCTGAGATCCGGCCACTGCACTCCAGCCTGGGCGATAGAGCGAGACTCCGTCTCAAAAAAAAAAAAAAAAAGGACAAGAAAATATATAAATATATCTGATAGTTTAGAGAAGAGCCAGAAAGTGGATGCAGACTGCTGATGATCCAGATTCTACACCCAAGGATGTGAACACCAGTTCTGATTAATATGTTAAAGAAAATAGAAGGGGGGCAAATTAGATAAGAGGATGGAGAATTGAACAGAGAATTGGAATCTATCCAGAGAGACACAACCAAGCCTGGTGGCATGTACCTGTAGTCCCAGGTGCTCTGGAGGCTGAGGCCGGAGGGTCACTTGAGTCCAGGAGTTCTAAGTTCTAGTGTGCTATGCTGATCAGGTGTCTGCACTAAACTTTGGCATCAATATGGTGACCTCCTGCAGCAGGGAACCACCAGGTTGTCTAAGGAGTGGAACTGGCCCAGGTCAGAAATGGAGCAGGTCAAAACTCCCGTGGTGATCAGTAGTGGGATTGCACCATTACAGTACAGTGTGAATAGCCGCTGCACTCCAGCCAGGACAACATAGCAAGACTCCATCTCAAAAGAAAGAAAGAGGGGAAGGAAAGAAAGGAAAGGATGCAAGAAAGAAAAAAAATGACATTCTAAAGCTAAGAAAATTCACAATTTGACAATAAGGACACAGTAGATGGGTTTAATAGCAGATTGGACCCAGCAGAACATAGAAGTAGTCAGCTTGAGGATAGCTCAATAGAAGAGACCCAAACTGTGGCTCAGACAGGAAAAAAGAGGGGAACAACAATAAGAAACAACAACAGAAAACCAGAATAGAACATAAGAGACATGTGTAACAAACTCCAAAGGCCTAAAATACATAATTGGAGCCCCAGAAAGAGAGAATAGAGAGAAGGGGCAGAAGCAATATTCAAAGAAGTAATAGCTAAACATTTCCCCAAATTCCAAAAGACAAAAGTCTCTAGCCACGGATTCAGCAAGAAAACTACAAACAAAAAACAAACCAGCATACCTGGGTATATCATAGTGAAATTGCCAAAAACAAAGACAAAAAATTTGACATGCAGCAAGAGGAAAAGGACATACTACTTTGAAACGAACATAAGATGGATAGCTGTCTTCTCAGCAAACAAAAACAATGGAAGCTGACAAGCAGTGAAATAACGTATATTTAAACTGCTGAAGGAAGTCGGGTGCGGTGGCTCATGCCTGTGATCCCAGCACTTTGGGAGGCTGAAGTGGGAGGATCACTTGAACCAGGAGTTGGAGACCAGCCTGACCAACATGGTGAAAACTCATCTCTACTAAAAATTCAAAACTCAGCCAGGCATGGTGGTGCACTCCTGTTATCCCAGCTGAGACACGAGAATCACTTGAACCTAGGAGGCAGAGGTTGCAGCCAGCAGAGATCACGCCACTGCTCTCCAGCCTGGGCAACAGAGTGAGAATCTGTCTCAAAAACAGACAAAACAAAACAAAACAAAACAAAAACTGCTGAAGGAAAATAGCTGACAATCAGAATTTTATAACCAGCAATAATATCCTTCAAAAATGAAGGTGATATTTTGCCTTCATGAGTTATTCCAAAACACAGAACTGAAGGAATTTGTTATCAGCAACCTGCACATAAAACAATTAATTGGAGTTCTTCAGAAAAAAAATATATCAGATGGAAATGTAGAAATGCTAGAGAGGCCAGGCGCAGTGGCTCCTGCCTGTAATCCCAGCTACTGCCTGTAATCCAGCACTTTGGGAGGCCAAGGCAGGAGGATCCCTTGACCTCAGGAGTTTGAGACCAGCCTGGACAACATAGTGAGGCTGTCCCTCTACTTAAAAAAAAAAAAATTAGCTGGGTATGGTGGCATGCCTGTAGTTCCATCTTACTCAGGAGGCTAAGGTGGGAGGATCATTTGAGCCCAGGAGTTTGAGGTTGTGGTGAGCTATCATTGTGGCACTGCACTCCAGCTTGGGTGACAGTGAGGCCCTGTCTTAAAAAAAGTAATGCAAGAGAGACTGAAGAACATGGTGTAGGTTAATATAAATGAATATTAACTGTACAAAATAATTGTAGTGTCTGTGGAGTTTAAATTATACATAGTACTAACATTCATGATACAAGTAACAGAAAAGACAGACAGGGGTACATGGAATTTTAAAGTTGTATTGGAAATGTGATTGAAGAAATTATTTGTATTAGAATGTGATCAATCAAGGATCACTATTATAATATTAGGATAACACTAAAATAATAAAGATGAATAACTAGCAAATTCATAGAAGGAAAAACATCCAAAATAAGGTAAGAACAGAGAAAGAAAAGATACAACAAATGGACCAGATAGAAAAAACTAATTAGATGAAAGATACAAACCTAACCACGTCAGTGATTACATTAAATACGAATGGACTAAATATTCTAAATATAAAACTAAGTTTACTGGTCTGGGTTAAAACAGCAGCAACAACAGGAGCTTGTTGTTGGGCTGTTGTTGCTGGGCTCAAACAATCCATCCACTTGGGCCTCCCAAAGTGCTGGAACTACAGGTATGAACCACTGCACTCAGCCTCCACATACTTTTAAGAAGAACATAAGGCTGGGCCTGGTGGCTCATGTGTGTAATCCTAGCAATTTGGGAGGCTGAGGTGGGTGGATCATTTGAGGTCAGGAGTTCAAGACCAGCCTGGCCAACATGGTGAAACCCAGTCTCTACTGAAAATACAAAAATTAGCCAGGCGGTAGTGGCACATGCCTGTAATCCCAGCTACTCAGGAGGTTGAGGGCAGAGCGAGACTCTGTCTCAAAAACAAAACAAAACAAAACAAAACAAACAGGCAATTCAGTAGGAAGATGTCACAATCCCAAATCTGTATGTATGGGCTGAATAACACAGCTGTAAAATTTTGTAAAGCAAATAGCAGAAATATAAGGTGGAATAGACAAATCCAGAACCAGCAGGATACTTTAATTTATCTCTCTATAACTGATGGAACTAACAGGAAAACCCTTGAGGATGTAAGAAATCTCAATAACAAAACTAACAAACTTGACCTAACTTACATGTGTCACAGTACATCCAACAATTACCAGAATTCATGTTCTTTTTTTTTTTTTTTTTTTTTTTTGAGACAGAATCTC
>NW_012114677.1:724630-727712 GCF_000951035.1 Colobus angolensis palliatus
AAAAAAAAAAAAAAAAAAGGAAAATTAAGATGAGGCCTAAGCAGTGCTTTGAAGGAAATTTATAGCACTAAATGCTATAAATTAGAACAGAATAAAGGATGAAATTCAATTATGTAAAATTTTATCTAGGGAAGCTAGGAAAAATAAGTTTAATAGTTCAAGAAAGCAGGAGGAAAGAAATAAAAATAAGAACAGATGTCAATGAAATGCAAAACAAATGTATAGTAGGGGAAAGACAAACCCAAAAGTTAGGTTTTTTGTTTGTTTGAGACAGAGTCTAGCTCTGTCACCCAGACTGGAGTGCAGTGGCATGATCTTGGCTCACTGCAGCTTCTGCGTCCCAGGTTTAAGTGATTCTTCTGCCTGAGCCTCCCAGGTAGCTGGGATTACAGACGCCTGCCACCATACCCAGCTAATTTTTTTGTATTTTTAGTAAAGACGGGGTTTCACTGTGTTGGCCAGGCTGGTCTTGAACTCCTGACCTCGTGATCCACCCACCTCGGCCTCCCAAAGTGCTGAGATTACAAGCGTGAGCCATCGTGCCTGGCCCCAAAAGTTTGTTATTTTAAAAGATTAATAAAATTGATACATTTCTAGCTGGACTAGTTCAAGAGAAAAAAGATAAAACACAAATCACTAATAATATAGTTGGAAAGGAGACATCACCACAGACCTTACAGATATTAAAATGATAGTAAGAGGATATTATAAACAACTAAATTTGACAATTTGAATTAATTGGACAAATTACTCAAAAAAGCAATTAAAGCTAACAGAAGAAGAAATAGAAAACCTTTTAATCCAATATCTATTAAAGAAGTTGAATTCATTATTTTAAAACCTTCCCACAAAGAAAGCATCAGGCACGCGTGGCTTTCCTTATGTATTCTTCTAAACATTTGAAGAAGAAATAACACAAGTCTTATATAAATTCTTTCAGGGAATAGGAAAAAAAAAGACATTTTCTAACTTATTATTATTGAGACGGACCCTCACTTTGTCACGCAGGCTGGAGTGTGGCGGCACAATCTAGACTCACTACAGCCTCTGCCTCCCAGGCTCAAGCGATCCTCCCACTTCAGCCTCCTGAGTAGCTGGGACCGCAGGCATGCACCACTATGCCCAGCTAATTTTTGTATTTTTTGTAGAGACAGGGTTTTACTATGTTGCCCAGGCTGGTCTCAAATGCTACCTCAGCCTCTCAAAATGCTGGGATTATAGGCATGAGCCACCATAACCAGTCGGAGGCTACCTCCGACTACCTCAGCCTCTCAAAATGCTGGGATTATAGGCATGAGCCACCATAACCAGCCCTAACTCTTTTTTTTTTTTTTTTTGATCAGTAAGAGTATAATCTAAACATTTAAACCTGACCAAGATATTACAAGAAACAATAACTACACCAATCTCTCATGAACATAGATGCAAATACCCTTAAAAAGATACAGACAGATGAAACCCAACCATATATAAATAAGATATATCATGACCAAGAGAAATGTACATTGCTCACACTTGTGATCACAGGACTTTGGGAGGCCGAGGCAGGAGGATCACTTGAGCCCAGGAGTTTGGGACCGACCTCGGCAATATAGTGAGACCTCATCTCTACAAAAAAGTTACAAATTAGTCGAGCATGGTGGTACACATCTGTACTGACAGCTACTTGGGAGGCTGAGATGGGACGATTGCTTGAGCCTGGGAGACAGAGGCTGCAGTGAGCTGTGATCAGACCACTGCACTCCAGCCTGGGTGACAGAGCAAGACATTGTCTCAAAATTTAAAGAAAAAGAGAGAAATGTATTCCAGATATGCAAGATTGGCTTAACATTTGAAAATCAAATTGATGTTTTGCCACATTAATTTTAAAAATTGGAAGAAAAATCATATAATTTTGAAACACGCAGGAAAAGCATTTGAAAAAATTTCACACCAATTTTAGGGTGAAAACATCTCTTAGCAATAAACAAAGCAGAACAAGAAAAGCATCTCTTAGCAAACTAGGAATAGGAGGGAACTTCTTTAATCTGGTCACAGATAGATAAAGATACAGATTTCGTCCGTGTGTATCTCTGTGTGTGTGTTGTCTATTGTGTACTACAACACATGTCCCTGAGATTGGGAAGAAGATGTCTACTATTCACTATCTCCATTTAACATTGTATTGTGGCCTAGCAAGTGCAATAAGGCAAAAATAAAAGGAAAATTAGGAAGTTACACACATTGGAAATGAAGGACTAAAACTGCCATTTTATGTAGATAAGTACTTAGGAAACTCAGAAGTATCTTCAAACTATTAGAAATAATAAGTAGATTTAGCAAGGTCACTAGGTGAAAGATCAATATACAAAAATAAATGGTCTTTCTGTATGCCAGCAATAAATAAATACAAAATGAAATCAAAATACTGTCTTAGTTAATTTTGTGTTGCTATCACAGAATACCTAAAACTCAGTAATTTATAAAAGAAGGAGGTTCATTTAGCTCATGATTCTGGAGGTTGGGAGGTACAAGATCAAGTGGCTGCATCTGGTTAACTTCTGGTGCAGACCTCATGCTCTGTCGTAACGTGGCAGAGAAGCATGAGGGGAAGGGGGCATGTGGGAAGAGGCCAAACACGAGAGGCAGCCTCACTTCATGACAACCCACTCTTGTGGTAACTAATTTGGTCTCATGAGAAAGGCATTAATCTCCTTAATGACCTAATCGTCTCTTAAAGACACCACCTCTAAACACCACCACATTGGGAACTAAATTTCAGCCTGAGTTTTGATGGGGACAAACCACCTCCAAACCATAGCAAATACCATCTATGGTAGTACCCGTAAATATCAAACACGTAAGCATAAATCAGATTAACGATGTCCAAGACCTCCATTGAAAGTTATAAAATGTTATTACCATAAATTTTTAAAGCCCTGGACAGCAGTTCCATTCAGAGAGGAACACCTGATGTTATGAAGATATCAGTTATTCTCACATTAATCTATGAGTTCAATGCAGTCTCAATCAAAATCCCAGAAGCTAGTTAGCTTCCTTGCTTCCTTCCTTCCTTCCTTCCTTCCTTCCTCCCTCCCTCCCT
>NW_012114677.1:727908-736832 GCF_000951035.1 Colobus angolensis palliatus
CCCTCCCTCCCGCCCTCCCTCCCTTCCTTCCTTGTAGAAATTGAGAAACTAATTCTAAAACGTATGGGGAGATGCAAGGGGCCTGGAATACCCAAGCAGCAGCAGAACGTTATCTGTTCTACTCTCGATGGGCTTTGGGTAGTTTCCACAAATAGTGCTGCTGTGACTACCCCTGTGGGTGTCTCCAGGTGAACATATGCTTTTCTGCTGTGTGTACTTCATAAAAAAAAGAACAAAGGCCAGGCACAGTGGCTCATGACTATAATCCCAACACTTTGGGAGGCTCAGGTGGGAAGAGCTCTTGAACCCAGAAGGTCAAGGCTACAGTGAGCTGTGTTTACATCACTGAACTCCAGCCTGGGTGACAGAAAAAGACCCCATTTCTAAAAAAAAAAAAAAAAGAAGAAGAAGAAAATTGGAGACATCTTCTATTGTAAAGCTATAGTAATGCTGACAGATATAGTACAAGGATGGACTTGACACCCATTCAAAAGAATAGAAAATCTAGAACAGAGCAATGCATATATAGGTCTCTGATTTATGACAACATGACATTACAGAACAGCAGGAATTGTTGTTTTTCTTTCCAATAAATGGGCTGAGTCAATAGAAGACCACATGAGGAAAAATGTCTCATATGGTTATCTATTAGTGTCTGGGTTCTTACCACTATTGTACAAAAAACTCAACTCCAGACAAAGTGTAAATATAAAAATTAAAACAATAAAATCCAGGCACGGGGGCTCATGCCAGAATCCCAGCACTTTGGGAGGCCAAGGCAGGAGTATCACTTGAGGCCAGGAGTTCAAGACCAGCCTGGGGAACATAGTGAGACCCTGTCTCTAAAAAAAATTTTTAAATAAAAAATAATTAGTCAGGTATGGTGGTCTGCACCTGTAGTCCCAGCTACTCAGGAGGCTGAGGCAGGAGGATCATGTGAGCCAAGGAGTTTGAGTCTCCAGTGGGCCATGATCACCCCAGATCTGGGCCACAGAGCAAGACCATGTCTTAAAAAATAATAAAAAGCTTTTAGAGGAAAATATCAAGGAGAACATCTTTGTGACTGTGGAGTGGGAAGAGATTTCTTAAACAGGACACAAAACACTAATCATAAAGAAAAAATGTTATAATTGGACTTTATTAAAATTAAAACCTTCATCAGAAGCACCATTAAGAGAATGAAAAAGCAAGCCAAAGAGTTGGAGAATATATCTAATAAAGAACTCCTGTCAATCAATGAGAAAAAGGCAGACAACCCAATTAATAATGGACAAAAGGCTTGAACAGGAACTTTGCATAGAGAAAATCTAAGGGCTGATGAGTATATCAACTGTGACCAACTTCACTGGTCGTTAGGCTAAAACAATGGAAAGCCGTAATAAGATAAGATACTATTACTCACTCACCAGGAAGGATTCAGTTAAAGACAGTAGGTGCTCTTGAGGGTGAGGGCCTGGGGCAAGCCATGCTGTTGGCCAAGCTGTGGGCAGGCATGCCAGGATCCCGGCTCCTCCCCGCTGTCTGGCTCAGCAGTCCCACCCCATATGTGCATTCAGCAGAAATGCACTCATGTGTTCTTCAAGAGAGATGCACGAAAATGCTGGGTCACAAAACCCGTCAGGTGTAACAGATAAAGGAACTACGTATGTTTACCCCATGGAAGACAGTGTAGCCACAAGGATTAATGACCTATGGCAACGTGCTCTATGATGGGTGAATCTTACAGAACAGCATTGCCAGATCTAGCAATACAATAGCAGATCGCCCAGTTCAGTTGGAATTTCAGATAAACAACAGACTCTTTTTAGTGTATGTCCCAAATGAGCAGCATTTGGGATATACTTACACTTACAACTATTTCTAATGACACTTTAAAAGTACTTATTTGTTGTTTATCTGAAATTGAAATTTAACTGGGTGTCCTGTATTTTATCTGGAGATTCTACACAAATATAACATCAGCAAACAAATCCTGTCACAAGAGAGTGTAGACAGAATTCTCATTTCTCCAGAGCAGCAGAGCAGGTGCGTGCCTTGGCCTATGGAGTCAGGATGGTGTCATGTGAGAGCCAGGGCGCTGGGGGCCTGGTTGGGGTTTCACTTCTTAATCTGGCTGCTATTCACATGGGTGGGTTCAGCTTATGAAAATTCTGCCCAGCTCTGCAAAGCGCACTTCCTCACAACAGCCATGGCTGTGCAGGAATGTCCCATGTGGGACTCAGACCACCGACACAGCTGGAGCTTCTCCCAGCAGAGAGCAGCCCACAGTCGGCCTGTAGGAGCCTGCTCCAGGAGCTTCCTGCTCAGCATCACTGAATTTACTGCACCTCTGGGTCTCGGCCTCAATGCCCCTTCCTCCAGGAAGCCTTCCCGGCCTCAACCAGGTGCCCTGCTGCACCCTCCTTCATGGCTTGTGTTGTCTTTGGTTGCAGCTGTCATTATTGTAGTTCAGTCATTGCATAAATACCTGTTTATCATCTGCCTGCCCCAACTGCAGGCTAAGTCCACAGGGGCAGGAGCACGCCTGCCTTCGTCGTTGTGTCCTAGTGCCCAGTTCCTGCCGCATAGTCAGTGCTCCATGGTATTTGCAGAATGAAAGGGTGAAGGTCTGTGTGTAAACCAGCATATATTTTTTTCACTCCTTAGAGTTTTTATTCATGCAGCTAACACATGCCTAACAATCAGGGCTTTCTTATTTTCAGCAAAAGGTTCCAGAATCTTGTTTTAAAAAAGAAACTGTACTAGCATCCCAGCCGGCCACCTTGAACACCGTTGTCCTGGCCGGCGAGACCTGAGCCTTGATCCATGGTGGAGGAGACCTGCTGGTGCCATGTGAATTCAGGTGCAAGCGTTCAGTGCCTGGCTGCTGTTCTGCTGGTGCAGACTCCAGGGTGCTGCATCCACTCCTGGTCAAGGAGGCTGGTGTGGCTTTGGGGACCCTCACCCTTGTGTTTTGTCTTGATTTGTAGGGATTTGCTGCAGACACTGACAGAGGAGGAGCTGCACACGCTGGAACGGAACCTCTGCATTTCCCAAGACGTGGAGTTCCCCATCCGCGCAGATGTGCAGGGACCCGCTGCGCTGACTCCTGCCCTCTCTGCCCCTCTCCCCCCTGAGGGGCCACTCTCAGTCAAGGCCAAAGACCCGGACGCAGAGCTGGCCTGCTCCATGCAGTACGACGACCAGGAGCTGGAGCAGCTCAGCCGCATGGTCCACAGAGCGGGGGACGAGATGTCCTCTCTGCTGTCACCGCCCAGCGCCTGCCAGTCCCCCGCGCACAGGCCGGGAGCAGAGGGCAGCCCAGGCAGGGAGGCCTCTCCAGGCAGAGCGCGCCTGCGGTCGGGCAGTGACGAGGAGGAGCGTGTGTTCTTCATGGATGACGTGGAGGGGATGGCAGAAGCCCTGGCCAGGCCCGAGTCCCCAGGTGGCCCATTTGGGTGGGCAGGCAGTACTCGGGCCGACCCCCAGGAAAAAGGGCAGGGTGGGCCAGGCGGAGCAGCAGGGGTCAGCGTGCCCGCCTCGGAAAAGGAGGAGGACTTGAGCAACAACAACACCACCGAGGCCGAGGGCACGGGCGGCGCCAGCCTCGCGGGCACCAGCTCCTGCAGCTGCCTGGACTCACGGCTGCAGCTGGACGGCTGGGAGGTGGGTGCGGACGACGCAGAGACGGCCGAGATGATCGCCCACCGAACGGGGGGCATGAAGCTCTCAGCCACGGTCATCTTCAACCCCAAATCTCCCACTTCCCTGGACTCTGCTGTCGCCACCCAGGAGGCCGCCTCGGAGCCCGTGGCCGAGGGGATGGATGGCGGCCCCCACGAGCTTAGCACTGCGGCCACCAACTGCCTCTTGCACTCCTGCGTGTGCTGTGGGAGCTGTGGGGACAGCAGGGAGGATGTGGTGGAGCGTCTGCGGGAGAAGTCCAGCCCGGGAGGCGTCATTGGCGCTTCGTACGCTGCCAGCTTAGCCAAGGCCAGCGACAGGGCCGTTGAGAGACAGGACGAGGCGCCCCCGCCCTCAGACGATGTCTCCGACGGGCGGGAGCCCAAAGCCCCCACTTCCAACAAGTGCCTGCCTCACACCTCAGGTTCCCAGGTGGACACAGCGAGTGGGCTGCAAGGAGAGGCCAGGGTTGCAGGTCAGCAAGAGCCAGAGGTCAGAGAGCTGGATGCCGGGAGCCCCTCAGCGCATGAGGCACCTCAGCCCCTGTTGGGCTCCAGGTAAGAGCCAGTCTGGCCCAGGGACTCGGTTTGTCCTCTCTGCACTGGGGGCAGGTGCTGGCGCGTTCTCCAAGCATTGCAGTGTTTCCATCTGGGCCATCTTGGCCACCGACAGGTGCTGGGCCCTGGCCAGGTGTGGGGTCTGTGTGTGAGGAGGCCAGGGGCAGGAGCTGGCTGTGGAGACACCCGCCCTGTGTGCCAGCGGGCCCGCTTCCCTGTTTCTGATGTTCCAGGTGCCTTTCAGGTGTCATGGGCTCAGTGCCAAGCCCTCAGCTCACCTGCCACAGCCCCGGCTCATCCCACACCCGGTGTGAGCCACGTGTGCCTACGCGGGGCAGAGGGAGTGGGCTGTGCCAGTGCCTGGCCCCTTGCCCCGGGCCACATCCAAGCGCACTGCTCACTTCTCTTTGCTGAGCACCGTGGCTGCCTGGCTCGCACCGGGCTGAAACAAGACACAGACCCATGGCTGTGGGTGTGGAACCTGGGGCCATGAGGGGTCCTGAGAGCACCCACAGGCAAATTCCCAGGGGTGTTCCCAGGGCCTCTGCCCCTCCCAGGACTATCTCCTCCTTTCCCTGCATTGGGGGGAGGTAGGGAGGTCTCCTATCTCTTCTCATGGGCTCCCATCCCCCACACTGGAGACAGGGAGGGAAAGGCAGGGCCTGGGCCCAGCCCAGGGTCACTCGTGGCTGCATTGTTAGGGCCATTGGCCCCCTTGCCAGGACCCCGCCCTGCAGGGCTCCCACCTTGGCTGTGGCTGTGTCTATAGGCCTCTCTAACAGGGAAGAGAGAGGGAGGATAGGGAGGGGTGGAGGTTCAACTGGAGGCCAGAGAAGCCCCCCAGGAGCCATGGAGCTGGGCAGCAGATGGGGACAGAGGTCAGGGGCACAGGTGGCAGGAGTGAGGGGCTGTGTTGGAGGATGGCGGGCAGGCCCGGGAGAGGGTCCTCACACCAGGGGAAGGGGCTTCTCGGTGCAGGGCAGACGTCTCCTTCTTCCTGTGCTGGGTCCTCCCAGGTCGTACACTTGCTAGAGGAGCAGGACTGGCCAGGGCCCCGAGACGGTCAGGCCATTCCTCCTTTCCGCTGCCCACTCAGGGCTCTGGGCCTCCCTGCTGCTCTTTCCTGTGCTGAGGGCTGGGTGGGCTGGGCCTGCTTCCCGGCATCCCTCCCCACTCCCCACCAGGCCCTGGCAGCCTCAGTCACTTTCCATCAATGGATTTGCTGCTTCTGGACACTTCCTGTGAACACATTCAGGTACAGGTGGTTCCCGACTTACGATGGCTCGGCTGAACGAGGGCGTGAAAGTGACGCGAACCCAGCAGGAACCGTCCTCCGCGTTTTGGAGACTAGGAGTGTTAGATGCATTTCTGACTTGGCCTCTGATGGGTTGAGTCGAGGAGCATCTGTGGTGTGTGACCTCTGGGGTCCAGCTTCCTCCACCAAGCGTAACATCTGTAAGGGCCACGTGTAGAGACAGAGCGGCACGCCGTTCCTTTTTATGGCTGAATCACGCTGACTGCATGGGGAGCCCGTCTTTCGCTTCTTCATTCACTGGTGGATGGTGGATGTGTTGTTTCTACGTTTTGGCTGTGATAAAAAGTTTCGTCCGAGCGTTTGTGTGCACACATGTCTTCAGCTCGTCTGGGTAGATCCCTGTGAGCAGAATTGCAGATATGTGGTCACTCTGTGTGTGGCATTTTGAGGAGCTGCCAGACTACTTTCCAACGTGGCTGCCGTTGGCATCCAGGCAGCCGTGGATGGGGGTTCCAGTTTCCACGTCCTTCCTTACACTGGTCATCATCTTTGTTTTGTCCTTAGGGCACACCCCACTGGTCAGCAGTCAACTGATGGCTCTAACGCCACTGGACACCATTGCCTTACAGCAGGTTCACTGGTCTCATTCAGCATTACGTGTGTAGAGACTGCCATTGACAGCTGATTCAACTTTATATTTGTGTGGTTCCCAGTCAAATCTATAAATGAGATAGACCCAGAGAACTCTGTCTGAAGGAACCTTTTTCTCCCCTGCCCCCAAAGGGAACGGTTTAAGAATGTTTTGTAGTACATCCTTCAGTTTTCAAAAATGTAAGCAAAGGCACATGAGTAGAAGTTCAGATACACACCCGCGTATCCCCCGTCCCCGTATTTGGTGAAGGGCCTCCTGCTACAGGCAGTCGCCCCCACCTCGCTCTCCTGGCCTTCTGCCCGAGCCGCTCCAGTGCTTGCTAGAGACGTCCCTGCTTCCCGTCACCTCGGGGCAGGGCCCCATGCGAGGCTGGCCTGGCGTGCACTCGGGTCCCGGTGCTGGCTTGGGCTTGTTTCCAGCCTTTTGCTGTCACAGACGTGCCATGATGAACAGTGTTGCACAAACAGCCTCTCCTCTTTTGGGTGAGACCATTTTTGAGATACAGCCTGAGCATCTCGGCCGTGTCAGCCAGGGCACCTTTTCCCTACTACTGGATGCTTTCCTCAGCTCAGACCCAGTTCATTGGCAATGGATCGTTTTTCTCTGAGTTTCACATGAAACCGTCAGAAATTCTTTGACAGGATAAGAGGGGCGTTTTTGGTTTGGGGCCTGCCCATCTTTTGCTGCTGGGGGTGGTGGGGGTTGTCCAGGTGACAGCCAGTGGACGCTCACCCCCTCCGGAAGCTCCTCCTGCCTTCCTGGCCTGAGCTCTGTGCCCCACCATGGACACGGCCTCTTAACGCGGCCTCAGCTTTCCAGGCCTCACGCAGCTCAGCACAGACGCTGAGGCTCAGCTGAGGAAAGGGAAGGAGCCCAGGTGCTGGTGCCGTCTTCCAGGGAAGCGTTTCTGGCAGGTGCTGAGGATCCGCGAGAGCAAGCACATCACAGGGTAATCAGGACAGCACGTGTTTGGTTTGATTTGGGAGAGTGCCTGGGCCCAGCACTGTGCCCGGAGGTAGCTGGAAATCAGGTCAGCAGGTGGCAGCACGTGGCAACTGCCCCATCCAAGGCACAGGCGGTACGCACCTTGGGAGCGTCATTCGCTCCCCCACTCATCTGTGTCTCACGTGTGTTCTGGGGTGGCTGGGCCAGGCACCGGAGACCCATCAAGGAACAAGAGACGTGGCCTGTCCTCCCAGGTATCACCTGACACCACACGGAGGTGATAAGGCAGCGGAGGTTTTTAAACAGACAGACAAGGAGGCCAGCTTCACACACGGAGAAAGTTCACCCAAATTCAAACAGCCCCGTGTCAGGAAGCCTGGCTGGTGACAAGTAACGTCTGTGCGAGGCCGGTCGCGTGCACAGGTGTGGCTGTGGTTGGTTACTCCTCCCGTTCTGCAGCAGGAGAGACTGAGACGGAGAGGGTGGTTATCTGCCTTAGCTGAGAGCATCTGGAAGAGCCCGGGCCTGTTTGGCCACGAGACCTGCTGACCCGGCAGGCACCCCTGCAGCCCCTGTGGTTGTGGCGTGGACGGTTCAGAGGGAAAAGAGGGCACGGCCCTGACTCACGGCTTCCAGTCCCACGTGGGAGTTGGACCTCCGTGTGCTGCAAATGAAGGAAATGCGTGGAGCCGTGGCAGACCGGCCCGCGAGGCCAGATTCCCCTGAGACCCCTGGAGCCTGTGTTTCTGGCCAGGCAGACGACAGTCTCCAGGAGGAAGGACAGGGCTTCCCGGCCACCAGCCAGGGGACAGATGCACACAGGAGGTGGGTTGGCAGACGGCCCACTGGGGTCCTGGCGCGAGGGTCCCAGCCAGGAGGAGCCCCTGTCTGGGGCATTTCCTCAAGTGGTGTTGCTGGAAGTCCAGACATCGTCCTCGACAGACAGCAGTGAATCAGCCTTGCTGATGAGAATGTTCTGGAATCTATGCCCTTCAGCTCTTTTCATTTTACTGGCTTCTTTCCCACCTTCTCAGTGGTCAATGAATCCTTTTGGAGAAGTTGACATTTTTTAAAAGCTTATTTTCCCCTCAGCTAGCCTCACCTCATTGATCCAGAACCTTCCGTCCTCTTGAAGTCACCCTTGTAAGTTGTCTAGATGACAGAAACTCCGCTCAGGCTGGTCGTCCGTTCCTTCCAAGGACACCATGAAGTGGATTTCCAACCTCTGCCTTCTGCGAAAAGTAACACTAACTCCCTGTTTGCTGATTATAAATGTGGTCCCTGTTCATTGTAGAAACTTTGGAAAATGTAAGAAGGAGAGACTGGGTCTGGTGGCTCATGCTTGCATTCCCAGCCCTTTGGGGACCGAGGCAGATGGATTGCTTGAGGCCAGGAGTTCAAGACCAGCCTGGACAATATAGCAAGACCCCATCTCATGGAAAGTAAAAGTAAATTAGCCAGGTGCAGTGGTGTGGGCCTGTAATCCCAGCTACTTTGGAGGCTGAAGCAGGAGAATTGCTTGAGCCCAGGAGGTGGAGACTGCAGTGACTGTACTGCAGTACAATCTAGTACTATGATTGTACCACTGCACTGCAGCCTGGGTGACAGAGTCAGACCCTAGTTCTTACAAACAAAAGAAGTAAAGAAGGACATAAATATTACCCCTAATCTTATGAGCAGTTTTATTTTTTTTTTCCCACTGAACATGGTTTTATAGTTTCCTCTACGGTTTTTTGTCTGCCTCTTGGATCCTCTTTTCTTTTCTCTTCTTTTTCTTTCTTTTCTTCCTTTTCTTCTTTCTTTCTTTTTTCCCTTTCCTTCCTTTTTTCTCTTTTCTATCTCCTTTCTTTCC
>NW_012114677.1:737374-742759 GCF_000951035.1 Colobus angolensis palliatus
CCTTCCCTTTTCTCTTTTCAACCACAGAGCCTCCCTTGGTTGCCCAGGCTGGAGTGCAGTGGCACAGACATGGCTCCCTGCCTGGGCTCAAGCTGTCCTCCTGTGTTAGCCTCCCTAGGTGCTGGGATTACAGGCGTGGGCTGCTGTGCCCAGCCTTGGATTATTTCTTTAGAATTGGTCCTTAGAAGTAGAATCACCATAGCAAAGGTATGAAGCATTTTAAAGCTCTGCCGTTCACTGTCAAACTGCTTTCCAGAAAGAGCTGATTACCCGCAGCAGTGCGATCCCTCGCCGACACTTCCAACTTCAGCTTGAGGGGGAAAAAAACGGAGTACCCTTCGCGGTTCCTGAGGTTTGCCCCTCTCTGAGGACTGCCAGCCTGGGCAGTTGTTCTGTTAGTGCCTGTGTTTTTCGTTCTGCGAAGTGACTGTGTTTTCTGCTGTCTCTCAGCTGGGATGTCGTGCTTTTCGCACTTGAAAACGTTCCGTCTGGTCTGTTTGTGGCTTTCTCCAAGTTGTTCTTGCTCTTTGACTTCGTTTTTGGATATGTTTTGATTTGCAGATGTCCTCAATTTTATCTTGTGTAATTAAGTTTATAGAAATTGTAGAAACAAGTTTGTTGCTCTGCCTTTCTAGTTGATCGTGTGGCGCAAGGCGCGTTGCTCCTCTGTGGCGGGGCGGGAGAATGTTCTCATCTCTGGTGGCCTGGGTTTTATGTGTTGCCATCAATCCTGCAGCCCTGATGCCTAGTTGGGAGGAGGCTGGAACCAGCGTCAGGGGCCTCTGTACATCAGAGTGGGACTGACGGAGGCTGTGGCCGTCCTGACACACGGTCGAGGCTGCCCAGGCACTGGCTTAGGGAGGTCTCAGGGCCTGTCACTGTCCATCCCACAGGGGAAGGCCAGGCCTGCTCCGTTGTACAGTCGAGCGCCTCTGTGACTGCACTTGAGTCCGGCTGGTGACCTCACCCCCCTGCCACTGCCCCACCATGCTCAGCAGCCTCTCTGGCCGTTGCTCTAGGTAGAATGATAGGAGTCTCACAGGCTTCTCGGGACAGACAGTGGCCAAGCCTCTGCCCCAATCATGTGGCACATGCCCTGACTGTGTGCGCCTTCCTTCTGGAATTTGGCAGTGGCAGACAGATGACGGATACTGAGGGATATCCCTTTTAGGGGACTCGCTGGAGTCGTGGTGAGGAGTGCCCTGCTCCATAGGCAGATGTGAGGCGAAAGGCAGTGCCTGGTGAACTGGCTGCTCAGCCTGAGCCTCAGTTTTGTCATCTGCAAAATGAACCAACAGCAGGCCCCAGCCACGTGGCAGGATGCACTCCTCGCGCATCACTGCTTGTGCTCTGCTGTTCCAGCACAGCCTGCCATGTCACTATGTCACCCTGTCACCCCACTGTCACTCCTCACCTTGCTTCCGGATTGCTCATGCAGCCGTTCCTGGTCATCTTTGCCATGATCAGTCTTGGCTTTGCCTCTGGATTTCGTTGTTTCCTGGATTCACGTTTCCATCTCCCACTCTCCTGGCGGTGACAGCTGTCCCGGGTGACATCAGGCATTGCCGTGTTGCTTCATGACCTTGCTCCCGGACAGTGGGTCCCGGCCTCCAGCTTGAACATCCACCCACCGCGCCCCACCTGGCCCCTTCTCCGCCGTGGCCTGGGGTCATTCTACCGAGCTCCTCTGCCCTCTGCCAGTGTGAGGACAGGACTCAGGGCTGTCATGGAGGAGAGCCTGCAGCCGGTCTATCCCGAGGCAGCTCCAGCTCTCCCAGGCCTGCTGACCCTCTGCCCTGTGGTGAGGTCGCTGCTGCAAATCCTCCTGGGCCCCTCCAGGCCATGACACTGAGGGTCCTGTGGCCCCCAGCCTGGCCCCCGGTGCCAGCCCAGAGGAGGGCAGGTTGTGGTGGCACATTGGTGAAGGCGCCGCTGCATGGGGAGTCACCTGCTGCTGGCACTTCCAATGTGCTTCGTTCCCACATCCCCCAGTCGGCTTTCCCAGCAGCAGACAGGCGCCAGCCCCTTCCCTGGGTGGGGCCTCATCCGAGGGCCGTGTGGTGCTCTGGCCTCCGTGGCCCGGAAGGCCGTGCTTCCCTCCCTGCAGTGCCGGCAGGACTGACAGAGCCTTCAGTGGCCCAGCCCCACTGTGGAGCTGTTCTGGGGGCTCAGAGGACACAGGCAGCCTCTGGGTGGAAGACTGGGCTGCCGGGCTGCAGGGGCTCCCTGGCTGCAGGGGCTCCCCGATTCCAGGGGGTCCCCAGTGGACCCACTGCAGGACGAGGGGACAGAGTGACAGATCTGGGACTGGGGCAGCCCGGCCTTGCTCCAGTGCCTGTGACCTTGGGCAGCAGGTGCCACCCCACGGGCCTCCCCTCCCCCTCACTGGGATGCTCACATGGCTGCCATTTCCCCCAGACTGTCTGGGGCCTGGTGGCAGGTGCCCACTAGGCTGCTGCAGCCATCGGTCCCTAAAACAGGTGTCCCGAGGCCCTGCAGGGAACACCGAGACCTTCCACCCACTTCATGCCCCTGGCAGGAAAAACGAGAATGATTGAGTGGTTTAAAAATAGAGGAGGACTTGGAATTAATTAGACTCTTGAAAAACAGATTAGGTGTAATGACTGTCATTAAGTCGATCGTTTGTAAGTGACAGGGCCTCCTGGGCTGACACGGTGAGTCGGGGATAAGACCAGGGCTGGTCTACCACATACAGGCCTGGGTGAGAGGGCAGAGCTGGGTTCTTGCTCTCACCGGCCCCAGGCACACAACCTCAGCAAGCTCGGTGATGCCTGTGTCACCAGAACCCCATGGGGGACAGTGATTGCAAGGCCCTGAGTGGTACCCTGGATGCAGTAGGCATGCAGGCCAGCGAAGTCCTGGGAGGAGGTGCCACCCTTCTTGCAGATGGGCCTCCTCCCAATTCACAGCTGGCCCAGAGCTGGAGGGAAGGCCCCGGCCTGGCTGTGCTCTCCGGAGGCCTGGCCAAGGGGATGGTCGTTACTGCAGGTCCCCCACACATCCTCGTGACCGCACCGAGGGTCCATCCTTACAGGCCTTCTGTTCCCTGGTGACCACAGCTTCTCCCCCAGCCTCCGGACCGCACCCTGCAGCTCTTGCGACATCCACCACCCTGCTCCTTCCCGTCCATCACCATCGACCTCAAGGGCAGCACCTGCAGACAGCTGCGGCTGCATGGAAGGGGCCCCTCACCATCCTCTCTCCCTCACGCCCCCCACCTGGTCCTCCGGCCAGTGCTGGGAAGAAATTAGAATTGTTCCATGTGGTGCAGAGTGCCGGTGAGGCAGCTCCTTTTGTGAGAGCAAAAATCGGGGAGGTGGGGTGGGGGGAGGCCTCCTGCAGGCACAGACATTTGCTGAGGCCTGAATGAAGGGAAGGGGCTGGAGGAAAGGTGCCCAGGTGGCAGGACCTGTGAGGCCCGAGGTGGTGGGAAGGAGCAGAGGGGACAGGGAACAGGGCAGAAGGAGGTCGGTGGGGTGGGAAATCTCGGAGAGCTTTGTGGGCAGGGTGGGCAGGAAAGACTTTCCTGAGAGAAGGAACAGCATCAGAGGTGGTAACGTGAGCATGGTGGTGAAGTGGTCTGGTGGTTTAAAAATTGTTGTAAATGCTGGGTATGGTGGCTTATGCCTGTAATCCCGGCACTTTGGAAGGCCGAAGCAGGCAGATCACTTGAGGTCAGAAGTTCAAGACCAGCCTGGCCAACATGGTAAAATCCCGTCTTTACTTAAAAAAATATAAAAATTAGCTGGGCATTATGGTAGGTGCCTGTAATCCCAGCCACTTGGGAGGCTGAGGCAGAAGAATCACTTGAACCTGGGAGGCAGAGGTTGCAGTGAGCCAAGATTGTGTCATTGCACTCCAGCCTGGGCGACAGAGCAACACTCCATCTCAAAAAAACAAAAAATTGTTGTAAATGGCTTTATTGAAATATGATTGGCATACGATAAACAACAGCATATAAGAGTTCAGTTCCTCCATGTCCTTGTCAACACTTGGTATGGTGGGCTTTTTAACCATTCAGATAGGTGTGAAGTGGTACCTCTTTGTAGTTTTAATTTGCATTTTTCTAAGGAATAACAATGTTGGAAATCTTTTTTTTTTTTTTAAGTTTTTTTTTTTTTTTTAGAGACAGGGTCTCACTGTGTTCAGCCCAGGCTGGCCTTGAACTTCTGGGCTCAAGCAATCCTCCTACTTCACTTCAGTCTCCCAAGTAGCTGGAGCTACAGGCACGCCACCTCATTGACTTGAGCATCGCTTCATGTGCTATTTGTCATTGGTTGTTTGGTGAAGCGTCTGTTGACATCTTTTGCTTTTTCTTTCACTTGAGTTGTTTATCCATATGGAGTACTGAGAGTTCTTTATATATTCTGGATATGTCTGTTATGTGATTTTCAAATATTTTCTCCCAATCTGTGGCTTGTCTGTTCATTCTAACAGTATCTTTTGAAGAGCAAAAGTTTTAAATTTTGATGAAGTACAATTTATCCATTTTTTATTTTATGAATTGTGATTTTGGTGCCGTACTAAGAATTATTTTCATAACCCAAAGTCACAAAGATTTTTTTCCATGTTTTCTTCTGGAAATTTTATGCTTTTAGGTTTTACATTTAGATCTATACAGTATTCCATTTGAATTAATTCAAGTATATGGTGTGAGGCATGGATCAAAGTTTTGTTTTGTTTTGCATAAGGAAAGTCAACTATTCCAGAATTATTTGTTGGGAAAGACTATTCCTTCTCCACTGACTTGCCTTTGCATTTTTGTCTTTAGCTGACCACATGGGGTGGGTTCACTTCTGAGCTCTCCAGTCTGTCCCATTGGTCTATTTGCCTGTATTGACACCAATGCCACACCATCCTAAATATGGTAGGTAGCTTTATAATAAGCCTTAGTTGGAGGTGCAAGTGCCCAGCTTTATCTTCTTTTGAAAGGTCATTTTGGCTATTCTGTCTCCTTTCTATTTCCATATGAATTTTAGGGTTGTCAACTTTTGCCAAAAAAAAAAAAAAGCCTGCTGGAATTTTGATTGGGATTATGTAGAATCCATGTAGTAATTTGGAAAGAATTAGCATCTTAATAATTCTTCTGGTTCATGAACATAGTATATCCCTTTATTTATTTAGGCCTTTAATTTCTCTGAACAAAGTTTTATGGTTTTTAATTGTACAGGTCTTGCACATCTTTTGTCAGATTAATCCTCAAGTATTTTATGTTTTGTGATGCCATTGTAAATTGGTTTGTTTTGTAATTTTTTTTTTTTTTTTGTGACAGAGTCTTGCTCTGTTGCCCGGGCTGGAGTGCAGTGGCCAGATCTCGGCTCACTGCAAGCTCTGCCTCCCAGGTTTACGCCATTCTCCTGCCTC
>NW_012114677.1:743399-756756 GCF_000951035.1 Colobus angolensis palliatus
TCAGTTTTCCTACCTAGATGATCTTGTCATCTGAGAAGAAAAACAGTTTTGCTTGTTTTCAATTGTATGTCCTATATGTATTTCTTTTTCTTGTGTTTTTTAACCAGCCAGAACCTCCAATATAACATTGAATGAAAACAGTGAAGCAGGATGATTCTGCCTCATTCCCAAGCATTCAGTATCTATTGTTAAGTGTGATTTGAGCTGTAGGATTTTCACAGATGCCCTTCATCTTCTAAAATAGAAAAGGAGTTCTCTCCTATTCCTAATTTGTTGAGAGGTTTTTTGTTGTTTGTTTTTTATCAAGAACAGATGTTGGATTTTCTCAAATGCTTTTTCTGCATTCTTTGACATAATCACATGGTTTTCCTGTTTAGCCTGTTAATGTGATAAATCACATTGATTAATGTTCAGATGTTCGGCCAGCCTTGCAGTCCTGGGGCAAACTGTACACGGTCATGAGGTATTATCCTTTGGATTTACCGTTGGCTTTGATTTGCTAAACTTCTGTAGGATTTTGCATCTGTCTGAGAGGACTGTCAGGCAGTTGTCTTCTTGTCATGCCTGTTTCTGGTGCGGGAGCATGGCTGTCTAGGATGAGTTGGGGAGTGCTCCACCTCTTCAGGTTTCTGGAAGAGCTTGTGTAGAACTGGCATTATTTCTGCCTGAAATGTGAGATAGACTTCACCAGGGAAGCCATCTGGGCCTGGAGTTTTCTTTGTGGGAAGATTTTTGACTACAAAATCAGTGTCTTTCTAGCAGACTGTCTGTTGAATTATCATCTTATTCCGTGAATGGAGTTTCTTTGCTGCAGTATCGAGTCATCCGTCGACTCTGCTCCATCCTCCTGATGTCCCCTCAGAGGCGCTGACTCGTTATCAGGCCCTCGATGACCTGACCTGGCCCTCACCACAGCCCTGCCCCTGCAATCGGCTTCCCTTGTCCCTGCCAAACCAGGGGACCTGCCTCTGGACCCCTCGTGCCCTCCTGCTCCTGTCCCTGTCTGCCCTTCGGGCTAGCATCGCTCTAGACTGTGGCCTCCCTCCCTGTCCCTTTGGCATGGAGCCACCATCGTTCAGCTGCCTGGACAAAGCTGTAGGGAGCTTTGCCAGCTGGGTCTCACTGAGTCCCACAGCTGCCTTCGAGGTGGGAGTCTCCATGTCTGTGGCATTCCTGTTCATTTCATGGCTGGACCATCCCTTCCAGCCCAACTCTCCGGCCGCCTGCAGGACCCATGCCAAGGTTCAGCCTGTGCCTCTCAGGCGCAGCAGCATGGCATCCTCTCAGCCCCCCATGCCGCATCCCAGAGCACCTGAATATGACTGAGGACCCTGGCTGGGGGACGTCCTGGCTCTAGGCTAAGTGGAAAGAGGTGGCTCTGAAGACTGGAAGGCAGCAAAGCCTGGGAGGATGTGCTGGAGCCTGGCTCACTGGGACACTCACGTCCCTGACTCTCCCTGCAACTCCTGCCCTGCAGCCTGGCCTCCTCTGCTCCCCACCCCAGCTCCTTGGCCCAGTGCAGCCCTATGGACTGGCAGGTGGCTGTCCAGCCTCAGCCTCCCAAGGCACAGATGCTGGGGCCCAGCCAGGCAGGGTTCGTGTCCTCCACCAGGCATGTGGGGAGTGGGATGGGCATCGGCAGGTGTGGGGGGCTGCCATTCTTGGGGGGCTCCAGGAGAAGGAGCTGGGCAGAGTCCAGGCCTGTAGTGCTGCTCCTTGAGGTGCGGCTCTCAGTTCCTGCTCTCCCGACCCCGGGGCCCCGAGTACTATCCCTCAGGACAGTTCTCAGTGAGGGACACAGCACACAGCAGTGTCTGAGGTGGGGGCCGAGGGGACCTAAGGCCACTTCTGGCCCTACTCCCTGCTCCTGGCAGCATCACGGAGCCCATCAAGGGGTGGAAGCGGGGGCTTTGGCTGGAGTGGAGCCTACTCAGTAAGCATTAGCCCCTCCTCGGGGAGCCTGGCAAGGGAGGGAGCCCCCCCTGAGCCCGAGGAGGTGAGAGGGTGCTACCTTCCTGCTCCCCCGTGGCTCCAGGAAGCATCCTCAAGGGGGTGTTTTCCTCCACCCCGTGGGACCAGGAAAATTCCAGGGGGAACAGCCCCTTCTCGAAAGCCAAGCATCTCCTCCCACCTTCACTGAGCCAAAAGCAAGAGGAAGCGGTTTCAAGCGCGGGGTTACTGCAGCCGGAGACCCGGAGACCGGGAGACCCGGAGGCGGTCCTCAGCCGACTGCACCCGCCGCTCTGAGACTCGCCAGTTGTGGCGGCTTCTGTTCAGAAAGCTTTTTAAAGCAGCGAAAGCGCCCGCAAGGTGCGAGACGAGAAGGGCGACAGGAGCTCCTCCTGCTCGTGTGCTGGGGGCAGGAGCACACGTGCAGGCACTCTTTTCACTAATCTGCCTTTCCTCGTTTTTTAGGGTGCACATGTATTGCTTCCGTAATTACAAAGAAAAGCAAAGAATAGCTTCCCAGACCATAATAATAGTGGGATCTTTTCAAGAACTGGGCCATGTCTAGGCCTGGGCCTCACTGTGTCCCCAGAGCCCAGATCTTGGCCAGGCAGGGCTGGGCCAGGAGGGATCAGATTATGGCCCCCACCCCTCCCCACCGCTGCTTGGCTTGTGCTTGGACTTAATAGGGGAAGCAGGGGGCCAGGTGAGCACCCCAAGGCGATGCCCAGCCCCTGGCCCAGCCCTGGCGTGGCCCCTGTCCCACAGCAGGAGAGGGGTGAGGCCGGCCCGGAGGAGCTGACTTCTTGAAGGACCTGGTGAGCTGTGGGTGTCAGCAGCTGCTCTGGGGCCAGGGGAAAGGTGTGGTCGTGCCCAGCTCTGCTGCACCTACCCATGGCCCCCGGCTTTTGGAGACATCTCCTGGGGGCCATCAGTGAGCAGCGTGGCATCCTCACGAGAGGACAAAGCTGGAGAGGGCCGACAGACAGGAACTGTCAGGGTAGCTACGGGATCCATGGAGGGGTCACCATGATGACTGGGAAAGTGGCCCATGGGGCCTGCAACCTGCGTGTCTCACCAGGCACCATTGCACCTGATCCTCTGAAGCCCATTCTGTAGCTGAGGAGACCCCACCTCCTCGGAGGAGGCAGGCAGGCTTGTGGTCACACAGCTTCCAGTAGGATGGGCCCGGGGACTGCCAGGCCATCCCCATGTGGGCTGTCTCTCTGGGCTCCGGTTGCCAGCATGGGTGGCCTTGCCCCCTGAGCACAGCTTGCAACAATGGGTCCCCCGGGGACACAGCCTGGGGGCCCAGCAACTGGGGAGTGGCTCCGTCGGGACCTGCCATCACGCTGCTGGCTGAGGCCTGGCTGGCTGTCAGTTGTTGGGCTGGGCTGGACTCCGTGAGGACAGCGGCTTCCTGGGCCTGTCCACGGTCTGTCTGTGTCTGCCCCCCTCTTAGCCTCTGCAGAGCGTCCCTGGGATGAGGAGCGCTGACCACAGCCTGGCTGTCCCCCATGGGTGATGAGGATCGGGGGGCTCAGGGGAACTCAGGTTCTCCGAGTTCTTCTGGACACCACCCTGATGACTGACCAGAGACATCTCCAGGAACTCCTGAGCCCTAGGTCCACAAGTGTCCTGGGGCATGATGCACAGGCCCCCACAGGCTGTGGTCAGCTGTGTCACCACAGGGACCCTGGACATCACCACCTCTGCCGTCTGGGCGGGAACTTAGCCTCCCAGCACCTCAGTTTACTTGTCTGTAAAAGGTGAGGCTAGGTGCTGTGGCTCACATCTGTAATCCCATTGCTTTGGCACTTGAGGCAGGAGGATCACCCCGGGGGTGACAGGGCTGCTGGCAGCGTGGGGCGGTACCTGGCTTGATGCCTACCCGCTGCCTGACCCTGCAGAGGGCTGGCCTCTTTGATGACAGCAGGTGGCAGGAGGCTGTGGCCCTGAGGTCTGGCCCAGCGGCCTCAGCCTCTGTCACACACCACCCCCCTCACTTTGAGGCGGCTGTGCTTCAGCCCATGTTACACGGCCCAGGGCCACACCCAGGACCTGAGCGCCTACTTACCCCACCCCTGCATCGTATGTGCTGAGGGGCACCCTTCTTCGAAGGACACTGTGTGGGCAGTATTGTGCTCCTGTTTTAGATTATTAATTTAATTTAATTATTGAGGCAGGGTCTTACTATCACCCAGGCTGGAGTGCAGTGGTACCATCCTGGCCTGCTGCAACCTCTGCCTCCCAGGTTAAAGCCATTCGTATGCCTCAGCCACCAGACTAGCTGGGATCACAGGCACCTGCCACCCCCACAGCTAATTTTTGTATTTTTAGAAGAGACTAGGTTTTGCCATGTTGACCAGGCTGATCTCGAATTCTTGGCCTCAAGTGATCCTCCCACCTGGGCCTCCCAAAGTGTTGAGATTACAGGCATGAGCCACCACGCCCAGCCTTAGCACTCCTATTTTATTAATTTAATTTAATTTTTGAGGCAGGGTCTCACTCTGCCACCCAGGCTGGAGTGCAGTGGTGCAGTCATGGCTCACTGCAGCCTAGGATTTCTGGGCTCAAGTGGTCCTCCTGAGTAGCTGGGAACACAGGCTCATGCTACCATGCCCAGCTATCTTTTCTTTAATTTTTAGTAGAGACAGGGTCTCACTGTGCTGCCCAGGCTGATCTCAAACTCCTGGCCTCAAATGATCCTCCTGCCTTGGCCTCCCAAAGTACTGGGATTAAAGGCATGAGCCACTGCGCCCAGCCTCACTTTCCTGTTTTACAGACAAGTAAACTGAGGCCCTGGGAGGTTAAGTTCCCTACCCACATGGCAGAAATGGTGATTCCCAAGGGCCTTCAGCTCACACTGGCTAACCTGTGACTCCCCATCCCAGCTTGAGGACACCCTCCCCACGGCAGGACCTCCCCTTGGAGCAGCAGCCACGTGCCCAGGTCCCCTCGGGGGTCTCCTATTGCCAGCCCACAGCCCCCACTGTGGCCCCAGCACCCAGCCCAGGGCCCGATGTTCCCCCACTGTGTAGCAGGCGCTCACCTGGCCCACCCCCTCACTGTGTACATCAGGACTTGCCCTCATTAGAGATGGGGTCCCTGTTCTAGTCTCACCTGTTGGTTTTCCTGGGAGCCAGCTCTGGGGCCACAAGGGGGCCTAGGAGATGGAGGCCCTGTACCCAGTGATCATGGCTGGGAGGTGATGCAGGTCCTCGGGCCTTCATGGACTCAGGGCCGGATAGGGCCATATCGCTGCTCAGGCCAGGCCAGGCCACCTCCTCCAGGAAGTCCTCCCTGCTGTATGGTGATTGTGCCTTCCTGTCGTGGGGGTGGTGGGCTTCTGATCACAGGCCAGTTGCTTGTGCCTTCCTAGGCACGCTGCACCTTGATAGGGCCCGGCCAGACAGGAGTGGGGATGGGGGGAGTGTGAAAAACATAAAGGAATTTGTGTTCCTAACTGAATCCCAAGAGACATCAAGGCAATGCCGCTGAATTAGAGGAGATGGGAAAATAGCTAATTTTCAGAGCATTCACGCATCCATATCCAGTGTCTCCTTATGTTCAGTACTTTGGAACCACACTGCAGGTCCTACAGTGACTCCCCCTGCCCCCTCAGAGTGCCCCCCTCACCCTGCAGCCCCCACCGCTGAAGCACAGCGGTGTCCACATCACAAAAGGCACTGGGAGGGCGGGGGCAGGGAGGGGCCGTCTCCCTTCCAGAGACCTAGAGAGATCCCAAGGGCGCCTGGGACGCCCCTTCCTCCCCTGAGCTCCAGACGTCCTGGAGATCTGCGATGTGTGCCGGCCCCTGCACAGGGAACCCCAGCCACAGCCACCTCATGTCAGTCACCACAGAGAAAGGAAGATTTGTGGAAGGAATACAGCAAATCAACGCCTCCTCCTCCTTGCAAAGCACTTTCCCTGGATGTTGAAAGAGTGACTGCAGACTTAGACGCCCTTCAGGGACTTAAGCCAGGACTCGTTCAGCCTGTCCTACGGACGCTGCACGTGAGGCCCGAGGCCCTTGCTGCCTCTGTGCCGCATCCACACCACTGAGAGGATCTCACTTGTCTGACCCGTCAGTGGCTGTCTTACTGTCCTGGTCTGTGGCTCAGGGAGCAAAGCTCTGGGCTGCATAACCTGCCCAGGGTCGCCCAGTGGGTGAGAAATGCTCTTAGGATCAGACGACAGAGTCCCCCTCTAGACGCCTGTCTGGGGCTGCTGTAACAGGACACCCAGGAGCCGAGAGGCTTCAAACCATGCGGATTTGCTGGTTTCCAGTTCTGGAGGCAGGCATCTGAGATGAGGGCGCTGACGGAGTGGCACTGCAGCCCAAGGTTCTAGGGGACGATCCTCCTGCTGCTTCCAGTTTCTGGTGGCTCCTGGCACTTCCTTGCCTTGTGGCGGGGTCACTCCAAGCTCGGCCTCCATCTTCTCTTGGCCCCTCCCTGTGTCTGTCTCTTATAAGGACACTTACTGGAGTGGGTGCCCATCCAGATAGTCCAGGATGGTCTCATGTCAAGATCCTTAACTTCATGACATCTGCAAAGAACCTTTTTCTAAAAAAGGTCCCTGTCACAGATTCACATTTTGGGGGGCCCATTCAGCCCACCATGACATCTGAATCCTGTGCCTCCAGCCCCTCACCCCTCCTGTCTTCAGGACATAGCAGAGAGCAGGGGCTGGAGAGTCAGCAGCCGAGGGCTGAGCTCCTTCCCTAATCCCACCTGGCGTAGGTGAACCGGAGACCACATTTGCTCCACCAAGAGCCCACGTCTCAGCTTTGCATCAGCTAGCTGGGCTGTGGATAAGCAGTTCTGAGTAAGGGTCCTGCAGTGTCCGCGGGTCAGATGCCTATCTCAGCACGACTGGGTTCTCTGCTCAGGGTCTCCCCAGGCTGAAATCCAGGTGCCATGGACTGCGCTCTCGTCTGGAGTGGCTGAGGTTTATTTCATCACTTCTTGTTGATTGAGAAGAGACTGAGATGCGGTGGTGGCCGGTGTGGAGCTTAGCACTTGACATCCTCCATGCCTGATGCCCCCCTCCCCCAGCAAAGGGCAGGCCTCAGGGCTGACCTCTGACCTGACCTCTGACCTGCTGCTTTTTTGGCATCTTCCTGCTGAGGTCTCTTAGGTCTCATTAGCAGGAAGCAGGGCTGGCCTGGGGGCCGGGAGGGAGGAACCGAGGGGTGAGGACCGTGCAGCCCACCCTGAGAGAACGAGTAAGTCAGTGCCCGCACAGGGGCTGTCCTCTCCCCGCTGCTCTGGCCCCTGACCCCATGCTCCCCACGGGGACCGACGTCCTGCAGCAGCAAATCTCAGGCCACTGTCCCTGCACCCCCTAGAGCACCTGCATGGAGCAGGTTTGGAGATGGGGTGGGGGAGCAGTGACTGGGCCAGAGTGTCTGGAAGGACCCCTGGGCCTGTGCCCACACCCTGGGACCAGAGGAGCGTGGGCATTGGAGGGTGCTCCAAGAGCATGCGCCGAGACCAGATGACACGTCCGGGAGAGAGGCCTGCGGACCAAGCTAGTGCCTGCCTGTGGGGACCACAGGGACAGCAGCCTGGGCAGACCCGGGCCAGATGACCAGGGCGGGGCAGCACTGAGATCCCAGCTTCGATTTTCCTCCCTCCCCGCTGAGCAGTTTCCGGGATGGGTGCCTGCCCTCCTGGCCCGGCCCAGCCCTCCTTCCTGTCCCTCGGTTCTGTCCCTCGTTCTGGCCTGCAGTGGCAGCGGCACTTCTGAGGATGCCCTGGTCACGGAGCAGCGTTTGTCTCCTTCTCAGTCCCAGCCTGTGCTCAACCCAGGGGCGATGGAGCTGCAGTCAGGAGCTGTGGTGAGAAGACCAACATCCTTGGGAACATGAGTCACATAGGAAAACCACGAGAGACTGAGTTTGCAAGGGGCTGGAGAGGAAAGGAAGCAGGAAGATTCCAGCCTATTCAGAAGAAATCGGCTTACTTGCTGCTGGAAGTTACTAGGGCTGACACCAGTGCAAAGGCCTCGCAGCCATGGGGTCGGTGCCATGTGGGGTTGGCGCCATGTGGGGTCGGCACCGTGTGGGGTCAGTGCCACGCGTTAGTTTCCCCGGCTGCTGTGACGAAGCACTGCGAGCCAGGTGGGTTAAATCACGGGGGCGTTTGTTGTCTTGCAGTTCTGGAGGCCAGAAGTTGAGATCAAGGTGTCAGCAGGGCTGGTTCCTCCTAGGGTCATAAGTGAGAATCTGTCCCAGGCTGCCTTCCAGCCTCGGGGGTTTGCTGGCCATCTTGGGTGTTCCTTGGCTTACAGAAGCATCACTCCAGCCCCCGCCTTCAGTCCACATGGGGTTCTGCCCATGTGTGGGCCTGCACCCAAATTTTCCACACGGGTAAGGACACCAGTCAAGTTGGCTTAGGGCTCACCCTACTCCTGTATGACCTGATCTTAACTTTAGTTATACCTGCAATGACTCTATTTCCAAATAAGGTCACATTTTAAGGTATTGGGGTTTAGGACTTCAACATATGAGCTTGGTGGGGGGCCCCAGTTCAACCCCAAACAGTTCACTCACACCTTCCTGCTAAATCCTTGCCATGCTAGACTCTGAGGGTACCTGCCAAGAAGAGGGGTCTACCTGCTGCTGGTTTCCACTGTGGCCTGAGCCGAGCTGCTATGACTTTGGCAGACAGTTCCAGAGCTGATTCCTGGAAGGGTGTCTCAGCCCTCCCTGATTCCAGGACTCACAAAGGAAGTCAAAGCCAGGCCTTATGCATTGCAGACTCAGCCCCCTGGAGGTCTTTGTGGGGCACCATAAGAGGAGACAAGATGTCCCAGCAGGCTCCAACTCCTTTGGGGAACCAGAGGCATCCAGGACTGTGGGACTGTCCTGGGCTGGTGGCCAGTGTGACCAGGCAGCAAGTCCTTCACCTCTGACTCCTGGGAGTCTGTGCTCACCCCATCTCGGAATCCTGTTACTGAGGTCCTCTCCATCTCATTGGTGAAATCTCCACCAAAATGCTTCCTCTGCAAGCTGGGCTGTCCACCACTGTGCCCCGTCACGCTCTCCTCCTCCCCATCATGGTCTTCAAAGCCCCAGGCCAGGCATGGTGGCTTATACCTGTAATCTCAGTACTATGGGAGGCTGAGGTTGGAGGATCACGTGGGGCCCGGAGCTTGAGGTTACAGTGAGCCATGGTCATGCCACTTTGCTCCAGCCTGGGCGACACGGCCTTTATCACGATGGGAAATGGTCTCATTTCTGAACACTTGTTTCCAGGCTGGTTGACTCCCTCCACTGCATACACGCGTGAATCAGGTATTATGTGGCCAGGTCCTCCACAGCGAGCCTGAGCTGTCGACTGATGTCAATGAATGTGGATGCTGCGACTCCAAGAAAGAGAGCACCTATGCTCTGTTCCTCAAACTCTTTTTCCCTCAGTGTAGCCTACAGGAATTGCACTCTGTGGAGCATCCTCTGGGGGCACTGACCAACAGGCCAAGGTCTGAACTGCCTGGCACAATCACAAGGTCCTCCCAGTGGGCCTCCACCTAGCCTCGACTGCTGCCTGGCCTCTCCCAGCATCACCAGGGGGTTCCCTACAGTCTGTGGGCTGCTTCCCACCTCTCAGCCTTCATTCAAGCTGTCCTCATGCTGCACCCTCCAGGAACCCTCCCTGGCACTCCAGATCTCTCTCCAGCCTGAGTGAAGAGTCTCCCCTCTGACCTCCCACGACAACATCCTTGATGGTTCCTCCATTACACTTTCCATGTGTGTGATAATTAACTGTTCACCTGTTGATCTCTGCCATCAAATCATGAGCTCCTAAGGGCTGAACTATGTGATTCCTGGATAATAGTTGATGCTTAGTCCATGTTTGTAGAGCAGATGGATGGATGGATGGATGGTGGTTAGGTGGATGGGTGGATGCATGGTTGGATGGATGGATGGATGGATGGATGGCAAATGAATAAGTGGATAGGTGGATGGATGGATGGGTGGGTGGATGGGTGCATGGATGGATGGGTAAACAAATTGGTGGGTGGATGGGTGGGTACGTGGGTGGATAGATGGATGGATGATTAGATGGGTGGATGGATGGATGGATGGATGCATGCATGCATGCATGGATTGGTGGATGAATGGATGGGTAGATGGATGGATAGGTAAATGTATGGATGGGTAAATGGACGTGTGAGTTGGTGGGTGGATGGGTGGATGGATGGATGGATAGATGGGTGGCTGGATGGGTGGATGGATAGATGGATAAATGGATGGGTGGGTGGGTAGATGGGTGGGTGGATGAGTGGAAGATTGGATGGGTAGATGAATTGATGGGTGGATAAGTGGGTACATGAGTGGACGGATGGATGATTAGATGGGTGGATGGATAGGATGGATGGATGGATGGATGGATGGATGGATGGACGGATGGATGGATGCATGGATTGGTGGATGAATGGGTGGGTGGATGGATGAATAGGTAAAGGTATGGATGGATAAATGGATGAGTGAGGGGTGGATGGATGGATGGATGGATGGATGGATGGATGGATGGATGACTTTTACAAGAAGCAGCCAGCCCACCGTTTGTGTCAGGGCCCAAGGTGGCTCATTAGAATTGGTATGTGATGTGCAAATGTCCAAGCTGCCAATTTTCCCACATCCAAGCACAGTGAAACCTTGCCTCTGGAGCCTACCAGTCACTCTTGTTGTTCTTTGTTTTTCTCTTATTTATTTATTTTTCTTTAGAGACAGAGCCTTGCTATGTTACCCAGGCTAGCCTTGAATTCCTGGGCTCAAGGGATCCTCCCACCTCTGCCTCCCCGTAGCTGGGATTATAGGCTGTTTTTCTCTTCGTTAGCCTTTGCAAATGGTGTCAAGAGTTCAAAAATTAATCTATCTGATATCACGATAAGAAACATCCTGTGATGCTCTTAGTTTTTCCCAAGTTGACCTTCTCTTCTTTCACAGACTCCTAGAGGTTCAAGGTGGCAAAGTCCTGTCTTTCTGTTTGCATACACACTTGCTAAATTCTTTTCTGCATCAGATTCATTTGGGCTTTGCTATGGTCTTTCTTTTCCATAGTAATTGGAATTAAAATTATAAGTTCAGTAAACTTCCCTCTTCTGCTCTATCCAATTGCCGAATTCAGAAGTGTTCCATGTTCCCAACATCTCAGAGGCTCCCCTCACTGACATCAGCCATTTACCCTCCCTGTGTCCTATTCAAGAGGAGCACGTTGGAAACTTGGCCCCTCTCCTGTGGCCTGTGACACAGCTGAAGACACAGGCTGGTCAGCCTTTGGTATCGATGTGATCGTTTAGAATTGCACTGCCTTTCTTTACCAGAGAATGACATTTCCTAGTAGTTAGAACCGAAGTGGGGCTGTTGCAGGGAGTTTGTGCTGCCTTCTGTAAGACAGTGGCAGGAAGCAACACTCAGGCAGCCGGTGCGGGAGTGTCTAGCAGCTGCGGAAGGTGGCTGGACTTTTAGACACCCGGGTGAACATGCTGAAGTGACGTTGATCCACTGACTTGAGAACGTCAGTGACAAGGGTTCACACTCTGTGGTGAGACACAGGAAGTTGTTGGCAGGGTAGGTGCCCCTCACTCCTCCAGCCTCTGTCTTTCTGTGTCTTGAACTGTGGCCATATCTCAACCCGTACTGTTCCCTTCCTCACCACAGGGATGGACGCGCTGGGCACCAGCTCACTTCTCGGCTCTGTCTTGTTAATGTGTGCGGCTCCCCCAGTAGACTTGGCTTTCAGGGGACACATAGCGTCTGATCTACCCCTGGGGTCCTCCTCATGGCCCTACCCTTTCTGTTCAGCAGCTGGCCACAGGGGATCAACACCCTTCCAAAGGCAGTGTTCCTGGGCCACTGGCATCCAAGCAGTGCCCCTGCTATGGCCTGAATGTGGCCCCAAAGCTCGTGTGCTGGTAACTTGATCCCCCCTGCAACAGCGTTGAGAGGTGGGACATTTCAGAGGTGACTCGGTCATGAAGGCTTTGCCCTCCTGAGCAGACCGATGTTATTACAGGAGTGGGTTTGTTATTGCCGCAGTGGGGTCCTTATAAAGGGTGAGCATGGCCCCCTTCCCCTCTCTCTTGCCCATGCGATGCCTTCCTCCATGCAGTGACACAGCAAGAATGCCCTCGTCAGATGGGGCCCCTCTACCTTGGGCTTCCCAGCCTCCAGACTGTGAGCCAAAAACATGTCTGTTCATTCTAAATTACCTAGACTGTGGTACTCTATAGCAGAGGGAAGCAAAGGAAGACACCCATCCACATGGCCCCAGGAATGGCTGACCCAGAAGGACCCAGGCTCACGCTCTCGGTGAAATCCTGGGTTCTACCTCCCCACTCTGCTCTCTTTGATCCCCTTGGCCCTTCCAAGCCCAGCCACTTCCCTTGGTTTCACTTTCACTGGTTTTTCTGCCTGCGACATCTCCGTGTGGGGCCCCTTGGCTCTCTCTGTCCAGCCATTCCCCCTCCGGCGCCACCAGAGCTTCCAGCCGAGCAGGGCAGGGAGGCAGGAGAGGGCCTTTCCTGTGGTAAGTGATGGACATCAGGGGGTGAGATGGTGGTGGGTGATCTGACCCACCCATGAGCAGTCGGCCAGCCTTGGCCTGGCTTTGGTCTCAACCTGCTGGAAGAGGCCATTGTTCTTACGCCTCACTCAACCCTCTATTGAATGTCAGGGCCCTTCCCCTGATTTCTCACCTCCAGGGGTGCTTCAGCAGCAGGAGGCTTGTCCAGACAGCCTTCCCAGCTTCGGGGTGTTGTTCAAGGGGCTGGAGCTGTGGGACTGAATACTTCCCCAGGGCTTCTCCTTTCACAGGGAAACAGGTTCCTTGCCACAGGCAGGGCCCGAGGGTGCCATCTGCTGCCAGCAGGCACTTTCCTCTCTTCTTGAAATGGCATCTCTTCTGATCACAGAAGCAGTACTTGATCCAAGAAGAGACTTTAGAAAATAATAATTTACCTGTAATCTTACTACTCAAGTAACTGTAAGATTAATGCCTTACCTGGAGTATCTTCCCCAGTGTGTCATTTATATACATAGGACATCTCTAATTTTTATTTTTATTATTTTATTTATTTATTTTAAGAGACAGGGTCTTGCTCGTTGCCCTGGCTGGAGTGGAGTGCAGTGGTGTCACCATAGCTCACTGTACCCTTGAACTCCTGGGCTCAAGCGATCCTCCCACCTCAGCCTCCAGAGTAGCTGGGACTACAGGTGCACACCATCATGCCTGGTGGATTTTTGTATTTTTTGTAGAGACAGGGGTCTTGTCATGTTGCCCAGACTGGTCTTGAACTCCTGGCCTTAAGTGATCCTCCCACCTCAGCCTCCCAATAAGTGTTGGGATCATAGGCATGAGCCACTACACCTGGCCTCTAATTTTTTTTTTTTTTTTTT
>NW_012114677.1:758211-774748 GCF_000951035.1 Colobus angolensis palliatus
TATATTCCCACAAGGAAGAGATGAGGATTCCAGTTCCTTCACGTCCTCACCTTCCTCACCACAACTTCATATTTTCTGGGGGTTTTTTGGCGGGGAGACATTCTCATCATCCTAATAAATCAAATGGTATTTAATTGTAATTTTTTGGGCACATCCTGACTGACAGGGATGTTGGGTATCTGTTAATGTGTTTATTAGCTGTTTGTATATCTTCTTTGGAAAAATGTCTATTCAAATCTATTTTCCATTTGTTCAGTAGTTTTTTTTTTTTTGTCTTTTTGTTGTTGGATTGTAAGAGTTCTTTCTATATTGCAGATACTATGTCCTTATCAGACACATGATTTGCAAAAATTGTTCTGTGGGTTTTCTCTTCACTTTCTTGGTGGTGTCCTATGAAGCAGAAAGTCTTCAATTTGATGAAGTCCAGTTATCTGTTTTCTCTTTTGGTGCCCATGCTTTGTGGCCTAGCCCAACGCCACAGATATTTACTCCAATGTTTTCTTTTTTTTTTTTTTTTTTAGTAGAGACGGGGTTTCACCATGTTAGCCAGAATGGTCTCGATCTCCTGACCTTGTGATCCGCCCGTCTCAGCCTCCCAAAGTGCTAGGATTACAGGCTTGAGCCACCGCGCCCAGCCTCAATATTTTCTTGTAAGAATTTTAAGCCTGGGCGTCGTGGCTCGCTCCTGTAATCCCACACTTTGGGAGGCCGAGGTGGGTGGATTGTGTGAGCCCAGGAGTTCAAGACCAGCCTGGGCAACATGGTGAAACCCCTTCTCCACTAAAAATGCAAAAATTAGCTGGGCACTGTGGTGCATGCCTGTGGTCCCAGCTACTCGGGAGGCTGAGATGGGAGGCTCGCTTGAGCCCAGGGAAGTTCATTGAAGCTGCAGTGAGCCATGACTGTGCCACTGCACTCCAGCGTGGGTGACAGAGTGAGACACCATCTCAAAAAAAAAAAAAAAAAGAACCCTAGAGTTTTAGCTCTGACATCTAGATATTTGATTCATTTTGAGTGAATTTTTGTATGTGGTATAAGGTCAGAGTTCAGCTTCATCCTTTTGCATGTGTGTCTCCGGTTTTCCGGCAGCATTTGTTGAAAAGACTATTCTTTCCTCGTTGGGTGGTCTTGGCGCCCTTGCTGAGAATCCACGGCCCGTAAGCGTATGGGGTTCTTTGTGGACTCTCGGTCTCATTGGTCTGTATGTCGGTCCTATGCTGGTGCCGTACAGTCTTGATTCCTGCTCTCTCATGCCACATTGCAGACCACAAGGGTGAGTCCTCCAACTTGTTTTTTTTTCTTTTGGCTATTCTGGGTCCCTTGAGTCATTTCCATATTAATTTTAGGATCAGGTTGTCAATTTCTGCAAGAAAAAAAGGCAGCTGACACTTCCGTATAGATTGCGTTGAATCTGTAGATTGATGTGGGGAGTCGTGCCATCTCAACAATGCTATCTTGCGATCTGTGAACACGAGATGTCTTCCCATTTATGTAGGTCTTCTAATACTTTTCAGCAATGTTTTGTTGTTTTCAGTGTATGATTCTTGTACTTCTTTTGTTAAATTTAGTCTAAGTATTTTAATCTTTTTTATGCTGTTGTAAAGGACTAAGGATTGTTTTCTTAATTTCACTTTCACTTTATTGCTACCATATCTAAACACAAGTGGTCTTTAAAAAAAGCCTTTATTGATATATAACATACATACCACAAAATTCACCTTTCTAAAGCACATAGCTCAGTAGTTTTGGGTAATAACAGCCCCGAGCCTTCTGCGTCGGGCACCACGCCAATCCGGCCTTCTGCCATGTACTTGCCGCCTCCGTTCCCTTTCCTCTGCTCTCTCCCTGCCCCAATTCTTTTTTTTTTTTTCATGTTTTTAATTTTTTGTAAAATATATGTAGCATAAAGTTTACTATTTAGCCCTTCCTAAGCATACAATTTCATGGCATTGAACACACTCAGTTCTGTGCAGCCGTCACCATCATCATCTCTGGAATGTCCTCATCTTCCCAAACTGAAACTGTTTCCCCATCACTCACTCCCCCCCACTCCCCGACCTCTGCCCACCCTGGCACCCACCGTTCTACTTTCTGTCTGTATGAACGTGATGGCTCTCAGGACCTCGTGTCAGCGACTCATTATGCAGGACTCATCCTTTGGTAGCTGGGTTATTTCACTCAGCATGATCTTGCCAACATTCATCCATGCTGTAGCCTAGATCCGAATTTCCTTCCTTTTTAAGGCTGAATAATATTCTGTTGTATGGATGGATCACATTTGGTTTATCCACGCCTCTGCCAACAGACACCTCGGTTGTTGCCATCTCTTGGTTGTTACGAACGTGGGCGTGCAAGTATCTGTCTGTGTTTCAAATTTCAGTTCCTTTGGGTAAGGCTCTGATGAGGCTGGGGGTACTGAGTGGAAGCTGACGTCCTGGACAGTGAAGGCCCCTCCCTTATTCAGCTCCCAGGGCAGAGGGCAGCAAGGCCCACACCCCCAAGCTGAAGGCAGGGGCTTCATCTGTGGAACCTGGACCACCTGGGAGGGGAGAACCATGGAGCATTGTTGGGGTCCCAGCAGAGGATCCCGTCCCATGGACCCAGGCCCCCCCAAGCCTCCCACTGTGCCCCCACGTTCCGGTCAATATTCAGCTTGTTAGCACATCCTCATGACGGAGGGGGCCCCAAGCAGCTCCGGGGACTCTTCCAGCCTCCTCCCCGCATCTGCCGCAGCTCGCTGCCCTGAATTCTCACGTGTGTCATGCCTCTGCTTCTGCAGGGTTTACGTCACGAGGCTGTGTCCCTAAATTACACACCAGGCAGTTCTGCGTGTTTCCCACGGTGTGTGAAAGCACTCACGCCACGCGGGATTCGCGCATGTGGGCGGGGCCGTGGCTGGCTGGCCTCCGCCTCTGTGGCCTCTGCCGGTGAGGGATTAGATCACGATGGGTCTAACATTCCATTGCTGGCGGACTTGGGATCCTGTCCAGCGTTTCACTGGAACCCCCGGCACTGCGTCTAAGACCGTGCATCTCTGCAGACAGACTCAGACCCACGTTTCCAGGGTGTGCCAGCAACAGAGGCCACCAGGCTCCAGAGTGTAGACAGCCCTGGTTTTACTGAAATGGTGCGAACATTTTTTCTGAAGTGCCTACACCAGCTGCCACTCCCACCCGCAAGGTGAAGGCTCCTGTTGTTCCACCCATACTCTTCTTATTTTTGCACAGGTCACATTTGGGGCAAGGCTCGGCAGGAGACACGGCCAGATAAATGAGCCAAGCCCTCCAAAAGAGGCTGTGCAGGATGCCATTGGCAACCGAAAAAAATTATGCAAATGTTTCTAGGTAGAGAAAAGATTTTGCATCCATGAAACAACAGTTAACAGCAGTAAATTTAAAACTTGATAGCAGAAATTTAAAAGTCAAGAGCAAAATTAGAAGAACGAGTTGGGGGAAATTTCCCAGAAAATGGGACAAAAAGATATGATAGGAGATAAATTATTTTAAAATGAGAGGGCCAGTGGGTGCACCCCTAGAGTTGGGCGAGGTGAACCCCCTAAGTTAGTACAGGCCCAGCTGTGAATGATTTATAGGGTCACCATGGAACCCCTGAACAGCAAATCTGGTAAAAGCTGAGGACGCAGCTGCTGGGAAGATGGAGACGGGAAGTGTAGGTGGGGGCAGGGGATCCTGTATTCGTTTCTTGAGGCTGCTGTCACCACAGACTGGCCTAAGCCCTAGAAACTGTCTCACAGTCGGAGGCCAGAAGTGCAAACTCTGGCAGAGCCTCACTCGGTCCGCAGGCTCCAGGGCAGGCTCCTCCCACCTCTCCCAGCTTCTGGGGACTGCAGGTGTTCCTTGGGTTGGGGCCGCGTCTCCGGTCTCGGCCTCTGTGGTCACATGGGCTCTCCTGCCCTCTGTGTCTGTGTCCTCTTCTGCCTCTTATAAGGACTCTTTATAAGAACTCCTGTCATTGGACTTATGGCCCATCCGGATCATTCAGGACAATCTCTTCATCTCCAGATGCTTCACTGAATTACTCCTGCTGAGACCCCTTTTCCAAATGAGGTCACGTTCACAGGTTTCAGGGGCTAGGGTGAGGAGAGATGTTTGTGGGGGCTGCCTGACACTCAGGCCATTAGAAAAGGTGTGAAAGGTGAGTTGACGTTTCCACTGGGGAAGCCGGTCTATATTAAGCCAGGAGTGCAGCCTCAGTGGGTGAGTCGCTACCAGCTGTCAATTCCAGGAGGCCCAGCAGAAATCAAAGGCCCAAAACAGGCCTGGGACTGCCTCAGAGCCCTGTTGCACCACCTGGCGTACGTGGTGAGCGTGTTACACTGAGGACGTTTTAGGTGAAGTTATAGGAAAGTTGTGTATCTGGGCAACAGATAGATGCCTGTGGGGTGGGTGTCTGTGAGGACACAGACTTCTTTTTTGTTTTGTTTTTTTTTTGAGACGGAGTCTCGCTCTGTTGCCCAGGCTAGAGTGCAGTGGCCAGATCTCAGCTCACTGCAAGCTCCGCCTCCCGGGTTTACGCCATTCTCCTGCCTCAGCCTCCCGAGTAGCTGGGACTACAGGCGCCCGCCACCTCGCCCGGCTAGTTTTTTGTATTTTTTAGTAGAGACGGGGTTTCACCGTGTTAGCCAGGATGGTCTCGATCTCCTGACCTCGTGATCCGCCCGTCTCGGCCTCCCAAAGTGCTGGGATTACAGGCTTGCGCCACTGCGCCCAGCCAAGGACACAGACTTTTGTCTTGACCAGTGACCTTCAGGCTCCACAGCCCCTCACCACGCCCCACCCGACATGCTGGTGTCTCCTTCTCCACGCAGCAGCTCTGCGGCTGGGTCCTCAGACAAGACAGGGCCAGAGGTGGCCCCAGCAGCCACGCATGTCGCTCCACAGGCCACAAGAGAGAAGATCCGGTCCAGGTTCCACGGCAGCCACGACCTCATCCACCGCCTGTTCGTCTGCATTTCAGGTGCCGTGTCAGGGCCTGGGACCGGTGTATGGCTTGAGGACACGTGGGCTGCACTTTAGGGGAGGTCAGGCGGGGCGTGTACAGCCTCCCCCTCACTTTCCTGTGAACGGCAGCCCACTCTGCCCCTAAGGAGCAAGCACTCCTGTACATGGAGAAGGCTGGATTGACCCCACACAGGCAGGAGGAGGGGATCTGCAGGTGAGGGTGGGAGGCATTTTCCTCCAGGGAGTGACGGCAGGGGCAGTGGGATGGGGGGCAGAAGAGCCAGGCACTAGGCACCACCTCTGGACAGGGTCCACCCTGGGCTCCCAACCACGTGGGTTGCTTGGGGGCTGTGCCTGCGGGAGGAGGACATGCTTTGCAGGTAGACACATCTGGATGCCTGAGTGGCTGTGACAGTCACAAGCATTGGCCTGGGGGTGGGCACAGTGCAGGGGCTCTGTAAGTGTCCCTCAGCACATGGCCCAGCCAGCTTAGCGGTGATGGCTGTGACCTGTGCATAAAAGGCGTGAATGTCAGTGGCAGACCAACTGTGGCAGGGCTGTCTGTCTGGTCCTCTCCCTTCCCCTGCTCTCTCTTGACTCCTGAGTTTTTATTCTTGTCAAGGGAATCCTGCCCCAAGGGGGTGGGGCGCCTCCTTCCCTGACTGATCTGAGAACACGCCGGCCTGGGCTGTGAGCTCTGGCTGGGTCCGCCCAGCCTGCAGCACCAACCTCCACAGTTCCTTCCATCTGTCCTTCTGTTGCTGTTACTGTGGTCTTCCTCCCTCAGGTGTGGCTGACCAGCTACAGACGAACTATGCCAGTGACCTGAGAAGTATTCTTAAAACACTGTTTGAGGTCATGGCCACCAAGCCCGAAACAGACGACAAGGAAAAGTTAAGGAAGGGTGAGTGCCCACTCAGGATGGGCTCTGAGGCCTGCACTGGTGGCCATGTCCCTGCCCACAGGGAGAGGGTGCTCAGAAATCTATACCTTCTGGCCCTGGGCAGATAGGGCCCTGACCAAGCAATCATTGACCCCAGAGTCCCATGACCTCCGCACTCCAAATGTGCCAGGCTGCCCTGCCTGCTTGGGAAGCCAAGGGGCACAGCAGCAGTCCCAGGAAGTGCCCAGATGGGCTGCCTGCCCAGCAAGACACTGCACCCCTGCAAACGAGCAGATGGGCAAGGGCCCCCGGCTCATGCCCACAGCCCTGGCTACTGTCCCCTGCACGTGCGGCAGCAAGGCGACTTCACTTCTGGCTCTGATGGAGGCTGGGAGAGCCCAAACCCTCCCTCTTAAGGATGAGACTCAGCTGTGGTGCCGCGTCGCTTCTACTGAATGCTGCCTCTCAGAGCAGCTCGAGGCAGCCCTCCCCGAACCCACCTCTCTATGGGGGTGGAAAGGAGTCCACTGCTGCCCATGAGCTGCTGAGGTGTCACACACGCTGACACAGCACAAGCACACAGGCGGCTCTCACAGTCATATTCACACACAGGCACGTGCACACACATGTGCACACATGTACTCATGCATAACCACACCATGCACACACACATGTACACCCATGTGCACATACACTTCCACTCACACATGCACACACGTACTCATGCATACCCACACCCATGCACACACACCCACATGCACACATGCACACATGTGCACATACGCTCCCACTCACACGTGTGCCCACATTATCTGGGAGGGAGAAGGCGTCAGGGCAGGGACTGGTTAGGCACAGGGAGGGATCCAGAGTGGGAAAGGGGGCTAAGCCCCTGCTCGCCGTGCCCGGTGCTCTGGTGCTAAGCTGAGGCACTTTTCCAGCAGAGCCACCCCTCACCACAGGGGCTTCTGCTCATGGGTGTCTGGGCACATGGGGCAGCCCACCTGGTCCTGGAGCCCTGGCCCAGCAGGGCATACCCTTGCCAGCAGGGAGGAGTCCATGTGCCGACCCAGCTCTGCCCTGTGGAATCCACACCACCAGGCTGCATTCTACCAGGGAGGCTGGCAGGGCTGCCTTCTGGAAATCATGATTCAGAGACGGCAGGTGACATGGCCCTGTTCTGCACACAGAGGTTGTGAGCTGGAGTCCTGGCCACACATGTGCCATGCATGGGCCCCAGGGCTGGATGCCCCTATCAGAGGCAGCAGCCATAGTTTTCTGGGCCCCCATGCTGTGCAAAGGAGAGGCCCCTGCTCAGGAAGACTCCCAGCCAGGATCAGCGCCCACCCTGCTGTGGTGCCACCTGCCATGAGACTGCCAGTGGGCTTGGGGAGCTGCCCCACTGCTGGAAGCCCCCAGCTGTGCCCAGCAGGTGCAGGTGACCTGGCATCAATTCCCCGCCTCCCTCACCACATCCCGACGACCCCTCCTTCTCCACCAGTCACCCAGACTCTGCGGAGTGCGGCCTTGGAGGACTGTGCACTGTGCCAGGAGACCCTGTCATCCTCTGAACTGGCAGCCAAGACCCGCGACGGGGACTTTGAAGGTGTGTGGGAGGGTCTGGGCCAGGACACTGCACTAGACACCAGTGAGGGCTGTAGGAGCCAGGGGAGCCTTCCCCCTGGGGGAGGGGCTGCAGGCCACCCGGTCTGGCCATGTGGGAGCTGGGAGACCGCCCCTGGGAGGCTGGCTGGAGTCCAGGCAGCTTGGCAGTCTGGGAAGGAAGGCCCAGGGCGGGTTGAGGGTCCCGGCCCAGCCCACCTGCCCCTGCCGTTGCTGATGTGACGCTGCTGTTGTTGTGACAGACCCCCCGGAGTGGGTGCCAGATGAGGCCTGTGGCTTCTGCATGGCGTGCAAAGCGCCCTTCACCGTCATCCGCCGGAAGCACCACTGCCGCAGCTGCGGGAAGGTGGGTGCGACCCCATGCACGGAGGGTCCCCCAGCATCCAAGGGCTTCCACGGACATAGCCTGAGGTCTGGAAGTCAGGACCGATGCCCAAGGAGGCCGGCGAGGCCTGTGGGGTCTTGTGCAGAGGCTGCTGGAGGTCCTGGGCCCTGCTCTGACTCTAGGCATTTGACCATGGGGACCTGGATGGTGCCCATGTCCAGTCCCAGCTGCTGCAGAGCCAGCCACAGGGAGGGGACAGCGAGTGTGAACAGGAGCCTGCAGCAGCCTTAGTGCAGGAGGTGGGCCCCTCATACAGCCCAGCCTCCTGAAGGTCACAACCCCTGGCACCCAGGGCTGGGCAGTCCCCACCCACCAACGCGGCCTGAGCTGAGTGGGCAGGTGTGTGGAAGGGTGAGGAGTCAGCGTGGGTGGGGCTGGCCTGCCGCAGACCCTCACTGCCCCAACCCCATTCCAGATCTTCTGCTCGCGCTGCTCCTCGCACTCAGCACCACTGCCCCGCTACGGGCAGGTGAAGCCGGTCCGAGTGTGCACCCACTGCTACATGTTCCACGTCACGCCCTTCTACAGCGACAAGGCCGGCCTGTGACGTGGCGCCAGGGGCAGCCCCAGCCCACCCGGGCCAGGAACCCCCACGAAGGTGGGGCCATGCTGCAGGCGATCTCACTGAGTCTCATGAGGCTGCTGTCCCTGCTGCTGTGGGGCCGCCCAGACCTCTAGAATATCCAGAGCCTCTGTCTCGCCCATCGTGGCCTCCCCGCAGGGACCCCGGGCCGCAGGGGCCAACAGGAGGTCAGCTTTGCCCAGCAGGGAACCCGGAGGAGCCTGGTAGCTGCCTCAGGGCAGGGTGCCTGGCAGAGAAGGGCTGGGCCCTCCCACTGGTCCCTTGGAGCTCCGCTGGGGCTATGGGAATCGGGGTGGGTGACAGCTGTACAAGAGTAGGGCCACTCTGCTGCCTCTGCTGTTGTGGTGAATCTGGAAGCCAGAGCAAGGGTCACTCCACAGGCTCTGCGGCACAGCAGGGCTCCCCATGTGCCTCCCAAACCCAAAATGCAGGCTGCCCATTCTCCCCAACAGCTGCCCACCTCGTTCCCCAGCCCTCACCTCTCACCATCCTTCCTCAGGACTTGACAACATGCATCTCATTTCTTCTTGGAGTGGGGAGATGCGGGAAGCTGACCTAGTGGTCCTCTGAGCGGGCAGGGTGCTCCTGGTGTCTGCTCACCACTGTCCCCCTGCTGACGGCGTGGGGGTCTGACCAGGCACTGACACCGCAGGCAGACGTTGCTCGGGGCCTTGGGTCGGGCTTACCAGTCAGCCAGGACGCCTGGGGCCGCCATCTCGGCCACCACTTCCCCTTCCCTCTGCACCCTCTGGAACCCTGGCCCAATTCCTCAGACCCCAAAGTGGCCTGGGACCCAAGCTGCCACAGCTGAGTGGCCCCAGCAGACACCTCCTCAGGCTTCAATCTCAGGCTTCACATTGCAATGACGATTGCAGTTTTATTTTTGGAGATGACACGCCTACTGCTGCTTTTCTAGGATGAAATCTAATTACTATTTACCGGTGGAGTACACATGCATAGAAATGGCTTCTGTCGGGGGAGAGTATATAATGGAAGAAATATTATGTACTGAGATTATATTTATTTTCTAAATGCTGTAATTTGAAGCCATTTCCATAAATCTATTTAAGGATTGCACACGCTCTCCTTTCTTCTGTGAATGCGGATCTTTTTTCTCTGTCCGGAAAGCGATGGTGTTGGTGCTAATATGCATTCTCCTCTAAGAAGCTGGAGGCTCCTGGGCTCTTAGGACAATTGAAGGGCGGGACTCGGCTCCCACCAGCCCTCAGGAGCGGTGGCCACCCCCTGCTTCCTGCAGGCTCCTTCCCACCTTCCAGGGCTCTGCCCCCGCGATGCCTGTCCCCACCTGCCCATCTACCTGCCCAGCTCCTCTTCTCACAGGCGTCTTCAGCTCAGCCCCCTGGCCTGTGGGGGGCAGGGTTAGTGCTCGTGGCCACCCCGACTTGGGGCCTGCCCCACCTGGTTGCCCTGGTTGCAGGGCTGTGCTGCTCACGCCCAGAGCGGCTGCCTTCTGGAGTGTCCTGGAGAGAACTCGGGAGGATGGCCGCAGCCCGGGTTGCCTCGACAATGGGCCTGTGCCCACGGGACTCAGGTACCCTGTCCTTTGGAGGTGGACACTGGTGGGTGGGAAGATACTAGGTGCTTTCTTTCTGCCAAGGGAGAAAGTGTTTTGGAGTATGGGGCCCCCGTCTGAGCAGTGCTGAGTTATTTGGGAGCAGAGGAGAAGGGACACTGGGGGACTCTGAGATGGACTGCCTGCCCCCACACCCACCCCAGTGGGCAGCTGTGCTGCACGAAGCTGCACTGCATCCCTTGGCTCCCCACAGACACCCGCGGTGGCCGCCTTCTGGGCTAAGGCAAGGGGGTCCTCCTCGTCCACCAGGTCAGTAGTGGCAGAAGGAGCAGAGACCAAGAAGAAGGGTCTTCTCCTCAGAGGTCTGGATGTGGCCTGTGTCCCTGGCGGCCCTCCAGGCCAGCCTTGGCCTGCCTTGTGCGGCAGAGCTGCCCTGCAGGAAAGCCTGGGGCTGCAGGATCCCCCCAAAAAGGGTGACCAACTGTCTTGTTCCCCCGGGAATGAGAGGTTCCCTGGGCTGCGGGACTTTCCATACTAAAGGCAGGACATGTGGTCACCACCCACCCATGGGGCTATTCCCACCCCAAGAGCAGAGCCAGGACCTGGGGGTGAGAGGGGCTGGGCCAAGGCAGAACCAGCTCTGGAAGGCTCTAGAAGGGAAGACTTGTCACCCAACCACAGCTGGGGCTGGGGACTGCAGTCTCTGGGTTGGGAGCAGGAGAGTGCCATGGGATCTGGCTGTGGGGTTATCCCCTGTGAGCCTCAGTTTCCCCACCATCACCATCACTGCTGTTGTTTCCTGAGCAGGGCTATCTCCTCTCCCCACAACAGCCCTTCGAGGGAGCAGCATCCCATGTTGTAGATGGGGAAACTGAGGCTCAAGACGGTCTGTAAGTGATAGAACTGGGTTGTGGGCATCTAGGAGGGTCTCCAAGAGGCAGACACAGAAGTTCCTGTGATGGGAGGTGCTCCAGGAGGCACTGGCCATGGCCGATGGTGCCTGGATGGTGTCTGGAGGCCATTTCCAGGGAAGGCTGCTGTGGAGGCAGGGACGTCCCCACCCCTGAGCACCCGGGTTCCTAGTCCCAGCAGCTGGAGAAAGGCTGGGGCTGCCTGAGCCAGGGCTCCCTGCACTGCCCGGGCTACGCACAGGGCTTGGAGGATCCCCCGAGCTTGCTGTGTCCAAGGGCTCAAGAGGAAGCCTGGGTCAGAGAGACCATCGCCGTACCCGATCTTGGGGAGGTGGGACGAGGTGGGGGAGAAGGAAGCCTGGGGCAGAGAGGCCATCGCCGCACCCGACCTTGGGGAGGTGGGACGAGGTGGGGGAGAAGGAAGCCTGGAGCAGAGAGACCATCGCCGTACCTGACCTTGGGGAGGTGGGACGAGGTGGGGGAGGAGGGAGAAACCCCACCCTGTCCTGCCCTGCCCACTGCAGGCTAAGGCGTCTCCCGAGGCCCTCACCCACCTGCACTGTGGTGGGTCCCCTGCTGCTCATCTGTCCGGTGGCCCTTCCTCAGGCGGCAAGCTCCTCACCCACACGCTGTGCTGGTTCCTGGGCTGAGTGGAGATAAGGAGGCCGTGAGCAAAGGGGCAGGTGGCTCTGGGGAGGCCTGGGGCGAGAATGCAGGGAGGCTCCGAAGTGGTGGGTGGCCTTGCTGGGCCAGGGAGCGGGTCTGAGGCAGGGACCGTCCCCTCCCCTCCTGTGGTCCAGGCCCTGCCCCACCCCCCACCGCAGCTCCTATTTATCTTCAGGAGTCCTGTTGTTGCCCCTAATGGCCACCAGGGCCCGCCCAACTCCACTGGCACCTGGAAGCAGCGCAGCCTGAGGTCCTGCCTGTGTTGGGGTCCCCCCACTGTGGTCAGGTGCCCTACGTCTGGACAGAGACCCCTGCACAGCCTGACCCAGTGGCCAGGCCCTAGTCCTCAAGGTCCTACACCTAGGAGGAGGATCCAGAGAGGCCCTGGAGACACAGCAATGACCAAGGGCAGGACAGACCATGCCCCCAGTGGTCCTGGTTGGAGCTGGACACCTGTACCACCAGGGCTAGGCGGGGAGCTGGCAGAACCCTGGAGAGGCAGCTTTGTGGCATCTGTGCACTGATGCCTCCACCAGCGCCCAGCCCCTGCACTTCCTGCCCTCTGGACTCTGCAGTGGGAGCTCAGGGGAGGTAGGCAGGCATCAAAGTGCCCACCCACACTACCCCCATGCCCCAGAGTCCTGGAGGTGCTCCCAGGCCCCACAGACCCACCTCTTCCAGGAAGCCCTCCCAGATAGCAGCACCCCTACCATTCATGAGAGGAAGACTTGCTCTTCTACCCCAGGCCTCAGGGAAGAAAGGCAGTCCCAGAATAGTAGCAGGACCAGGCAGGGCCTATCCAGCTTCAGAGGTGCTGGTCCTCCCAATTTTGGAGGCCACCCCCAGACACCACAGTGAGTGCCTTGAATCTGCAGCCACAGCCTCTTTCATAAACTTGTTTTCCTCTTGTAAAAGTGTTTAAAAGGAAAATTTACTCCCTTGCTTTTGGACATTTGGGGCCATAGGAAATTCATTTAATTTACAGTTGTCTGAGTTGTCTGGGGTCATCAGCATGCTGGGAAAACCTTGTAAAGTAAGAAAAAAAAGTACCCCACCAATTGTTCACAAATAGAATTATCTTATTTTAAATTTAAAAATAAGGCGGATATTAGGTTATGTAAACATTTAATTACATCTCCATGCATTTTGATTGTGCCTTCTTCTTTTTGTATTCTGGAGAGTGTTTTCCTGAGTATCACACTTTTTGGAAGGCCCCCAAGAGGCCTGGCCTGGTGCCCGTGTCTGGCCAGCCTGGGCGGCCAAAGCTCCACCCAGGTTCTGAGTGAGACTCTGCTACTGACCGGCTGAGACTGGGCAGGCCCTGTCTCCCCTAAGCCCCGTCTCTCTGTGAGCAAGGCCAAGGGGTTGGAGGCTCTTGCTGATTTGGAGCTGATGTTCATATTCCTGGCACTTCCTGGGCACCCCTTAGCCCAGCCCGCTGCTGCACAGGCCTTTGCATGCATCCTCCATGACACACCCCAACCACCCAAGAGGCAAGTACCGTCACCCCTGATTTTATAGCCCAGGAAACAGGCTCAGGGAGGATAAGTGACAGGACTAGAATCCAGGGTGGCTTCAAGGAGAGGCCCCACAGGACTCCCCCTGGTGCCGGCACAAAACCAGGCCTCTTGGTGCAGGGGAGCCAAGGCCTTGGGGCACTGGGCGCATGCTGAGCTGGTCACAGCTCTCCAGCCCTAACCCGGGCCACCCCACAGATCTAGAACCCACCACCCCTCAGGGCTGTGGAGATGGGGACTGTGCTGCGGGAGGATTCTGATGGAGTGGAGGCAGGGCAGCTTCCTGCCCAGAATGCTGGGACAGGGGACCTGGGGGCTGCAGGCAGTCCACCCAGTGACAGGAGGCCCAAGGTGGGAGGGGCAGGGTGTCAGTGGCCAAGTTGGGGGGATCAGGGCCTGGTCAGCCTGGAAGTGTGGGAAAGAGGCTCTGCAGCTGCCGGGGCCTCACCAACCTTCCCTCCCTGGGTGTGTGAGGCGTGCTCCTTGAGGCTGTGCTGACACTCAGACACCCCAAGAAGTCGTGTGTGTGTGGCCATGAGGAGTTTGTGGGTCCTGAGTCCAAAGAAAGGAAGGTGGGGCCCAGTGGGCACAGGAAGGCCGGGAAGCTGTCTTCTGGAGATCTCTTTGGGGCCAGCCTTAGATACTCTCACAGATCCTGGGGGTGGGGAGTCACCCAGTAGCCTTTCCCAAGCAAAACCAGGACTCCTTTATTCCTATTCCGTCCTCCACGCGTCCCAAGAGGCAGCACCGCCAGCCCCGTTCACAGCCAGGGAAGCTGAGGCTGCGGCAGCTGGGGCAAGAAAACTCAGGAAATCCAGGCAGCAGAAGACAAGCCTGCCCTGGCCTTCCACCCAAAACCGAGGAAGCCCTTCTGAATTCAGGTCATCCCTTCCCTGGGAGCCCCTGCCTGGGGCGGGCTGGGGAGGGCCGTCATGAGGAAAAGGAGACAGTGAGGGTGAACGACTCAGGGAGAATGCAAGGCCAGGCGGGGCCCAGAAGATGGGGCAGGAATGGGATGCACCCTGGGGGTCCCGGAGTGGCACAGAGAGGTCCTCCCAGAGTAGGGTGGGGGGACTGGGCTCCCCACGGAAGGAGGCTGGAGATGTCTGCCCACTCTCTCCTAGCCTTCATTGGTGCATATTGGACAGGTCCTGGCTCCGGAGAAGGGCAGGACTGGGCAGGAGCCTCCCGCGGCAGCTTGTGCCCACAGAAAGCTCCCCGGAGATGCCACACCCTGTGGGGGACCTGCCCTACAGAAGGGGGCAGGGCCCATGCTCTGCAGGGCTTGGGTCCAACTGGCTGACCTGAGCCACGTCCTCCCCACTCCTCAACCATCCCTGGGACTCCATGGGCATTGGTGCCTGCCGGCACTGACCCAAGGTGCCTCTGCCCATCTTGGGAAGGACAAGTTGAGACCTGTGGGTGTAGAGATCCTGCCAGCCGCAGGTGGGACCAGCGCCCCTATCCCCCAGGGGCTCCAGACCTCTCCTGGCGGGGCTCCAGGCCCACTTGCAGCCATCTGGGCCAGGCCAACATCACCTCCAGGCCTCTCCTGGCTGCTCCCTCCCATTCCCTCTCCTCCTGCCCCTGCTGGCTGATGCCTCCAGCACCTCCCTCCCTGGCTGCAGCTCAGCCCTCCATCATCCATTGCCTCCTGCGGCTTCTCCTCCCAACTCCCCACTCCTTCCTGCTCCCCAGGCAGTGGTGCCCACACTTCCAGGCAAGGTTGAGCCCAGGGACCCCGGGAAGTGCTTGGTTCTCAGTGTGGTGGGGAGGCGAGGGTGATTCCATAAATGGCCTAAATTGAGGCTAGAAATCTCTTAGACTGGGGCAGCCTGCAGGTGCCCCCCCATAGACACACCTGAGCACCTGTGCTGCCCATTGCCACACAGAACAAACCTCTTGGCCCATGGCAGGAAGGGGGCATGCACTATGCCCAGCAGGTGCACTTGTACCAGGCCAGATGTCTGCTTTAGGTGTCGGCAGCAACTCACTGGGCAACCAAAGCAGGGATGGAGCAACTTTGCAACATAACACACCTTGCTCCTCCCCAGACTTGGGCACCTTTCTTTACCATGCACAGCTCTGAGCAGCCCTACAGACTAACCTGGAGGGCCATGGTGCTGAGTTCTTGTGAGGGGCTCTGCCTGGGGCCCTGGAGTGACTGTGGGGCAGGAGCAGGAAGGGCCCCTGCTAACATGAAGGGGCTTGTTGTAATGTCCGTGCAGGGCTGTCTCATAGCAGTGTCCCAAGTTCCCCACCGGGTCCTGCAGGGCTCTGTGGGAACACATTATTGTGAAGCCCACGCCACAGGCTTACACCCAGCAGGACCAGCCAGGCCAGGAGGCTCTGGCCTCTGCATTCCTATGGGCCTAGGTCGTGTGTGGCAGCACTAATCTCCATTCTGCTGAGATTTCTGGGAGACCCTAGCAAATCCCATGTCCTGATCTGCAAGCGGGGCATGCAAAACACAGGGAGATGCACATGAAGCTTTCACGCCGGTCCTGGTGCTGAGGTTTTACAATTTTTGTTCAGTTTTGTTGGCAGCAGCAGCTCCTGTGCCCCACTGAGAACTTCTGGAGGGGTCCAGTCACCTTATGCCTCCACACTCTCCAGCATGCGGGGCCTGCCCTTGGCACATCCAGGCCATCAACCTCAAAAATCAGTGAGAAGGGTCGGGCGAGACGGCTCACGCCTATAATCCCAGAACTTTGGGAGGCCGAGGCGGGCGGATCACGAGGTCAGGAGATCGCAACCATCCATGGTGAAACCCTGTCTCTTCCAAAAAACAAAAATTAGCTGGGCCTGGTAGCAGGCGCCTGTAGTCCCAGCTACTTTGGGAGGCTGAGGCAGGAGAATCGCTTGAACCCGGGAGGCCGAGGTTGCAGTGAACTGAGATCGCGCCACTGCACTCCAGCCTGGGCGACAGAGCCGTCTCTAAAATAAAATAAAATAAAAAATCAGCGAGAGGGTGGGGGGTGCCGTGGCCAGTCTGGAGCTGCCAGTCCTGCCACCTCCTGGGCCAGCCTTAGGATCAGGGGTCACTAGGGAGACCTGCCACCCGGGATTTGATGAAGAGTTCACTCTCGTCGTCTCCACTTAGGGCAACTTCCCTCCCTACAAAGAGCGTCGTTGCCAGAGGAGGCCAGCGCCTGCCTCTGGGACTGTCCCTACCCCTCAGACCAGACACAGAGCACGCAGCCCCCGACTCTGGGGAGCCTCGCGACTCTGGGTGCACGTCTGCGTCCCTTTCCCAGACTTGGGCCCTCCCTCAGCTCCGGCGTCCACTGGGCCATCTGATGAGCCCGCCCGCTCTGGGCCTGTTTCCCCACTGATACTCTCAGAGGGGACTGGCTCTTTGGCTCAGAGCGTCCGTGTCCCTCTCCCAAGTCCCGGCCTTTCCCAGGACCACTCTGCGCCCGGCGGGGAGGGGAGTCCTTCGCGGCCCCACGCGAGACCCGCGGGCAGAGCGCAAGG
>NW_012114677.1:774842-775207 GCF_000951035.1 Colobus angolensis palliatus
ATTGGCCGCACGCCCCGCCACCGGCCATTGGCTCGCAGTGCCTGTTTTACATAGGCCTCTCTGGCCAATCGGTGCGCGGTGCCTACTTAACATGCACGGTGGCCGCCAGTCAGCTAGCGCGGGGGCCGGGCCACCACGTGCTGTTGCTAAGCTCGGGCTTCTAAATTGTTACTAGCGCGGCCGGCCTATCCCAGCCCAGCTCCGCATCTGTCAACATTCTCGGCTCCGCCCGAGGCGCTCGACTCGCCCCCATTGGCCCCGGTCGGGCCCTGCGCCCGCCCCCGGAGCCCGAATACCGCCTTCCATTGGCTCTGCGGGCCGCCGCTCTCCCTTATGTGTCAATTTGAGGGCCTGAGGCGGAGGGT
>NW_012114677.1:776137-830527 GCF_000951035.1 Colobus angolensis palliatus
CCCCGCCCCCGAATTGTTCTGGACTTTTCCAGGCGGTAGAAAAGTTGTCAGCGGGCGCTGGCTGGTGCCCGGTCGGTCTGGGGAAACAGCTTCAGCCAGGGTCCCCAGGGGCTGCCGGCCCTAACCCCTTTTTTCCGCGGGTGGGTGGGCGGCCTCCTTTCGACTGACTCAGAGCCGAACTGTGCTGCTCGGCGACCTCCCCCAACTCCTAGGAGCCTGAACAGAGAAGGCGATTGGAGGCGCTGTCCTGGGCCACCACTCCTCCCAGGGTGCCCACCGCTCCTGCCCGGCCTCCTGACACAGCGAAACTCCAGCCACCAGTGTGGGGGTCGTCGTCTTTAAGACGGAGGCCTTTTAAGGGGGCGGGAGGAGGGGCAGGCTGCACGTCAGGGGCCCCATGAAGTCATTACTCCTGGTGCCAGCTGCGCCCTCCATACCTTGGCCTCGTGTTCAGGCAGCAGAACGCCTGAAGCTGGGGTGCGTACAGGTGCCCCGCGTGGGAAATGGGGATCCTGGGCCGGGGCTCCCCAGGGATTTCCGTCTTCCTCGCTGCTGTGAGGACCACGGCACACCTGGCCCTGTCTGGGCCCACCTTGGCCCAGCCCTTCTGTGTGAGCAGGCTGGGAGCTGCGTTTGTGGAGGGCTTCAGAGCCCCAAGGCATGGCTCATTCCTGTGGCCTGCCTGTTCTCGGGAAACAGAAAGGCTGGCGCAGGGACCCATCTCTGTGGTGTCCTGAGCCAGGCGAGGAATTAGTGAGTCCCCTGCTGCCCTGGCTGGGATCTGCCCCTGGTCCCTTATTGGGGACAGTTTGGGGGAGGACAGGAGTGTGATGAGGGGACCATTGCCACAGGCCTCCTCAGTGAGCCAGGCCGGCCCCTGCTGCTGCTTCTCACCAGACCGAGTCCCTGACCGGTGGAGAACTCCGGGTCGCGAGCTGGGGCTCCCCCAGCGTGGAGTACCCAGAGCAGACAACCAGCATCCTGGCCAAGGCTGCCCGAACACTGCCTCTATGCTGAGTGTTTTACACACGCAGCCGGTTCATCTTCACCCCAGGCTCAGAGAGGCGATGTGATTTTTATCTCTATTTATGGCCAAGGAAACTGAGGCAAGGAGAGGTTTAGTTACTTGTCCACCACTCACCCACCTCTGATGACAGCTGTTCTGACTTGGGGTCTTAGCTGTCCACGTTCTGCTGGGACAGAGACCATGGGGGCACTGTTGAGGGAGGCATAGGGCTCCCTAACTCTGGTGCATCTCCCCCTGGCTCCTCTGGGCCGAGCCCAGCTCCCCTGGGGCTTCAGGCAGCCCAGGGCTGGCAGCTTGGCTCCTCCCTTGATGGGCAGCACTGCCCTGGAGGCTTTCCTCAGCCAGCCCAGACAAGTAGCCGGGCAGAGCAGGGGGTGAGAGGGTCTCTGAGCCCCTGACTTGTCTCCACCTGTGAGGCTTCCATGCTCTGCCAAGGTGAGGGAGGGGACATGGCACAGTGGGGCTGGGGCAACAGGTAGGGAGTGGGGCCAGAGGACAGTGTCAGGGTTGAGGGAGGCGGCAGGGGACTGGGGCCAACCTGCAGGGGGGTCTATTCTATGGGAAGTATGCTTGTCTCCTGGGGTCACAGGAGTGCTGGGAATGCACTTGGCCCAGCCTCAGCGGGGATGAGTCCCATCTCTCCTGAGGGATAGAGTGCTCCCGGGACCCATGTGGCGAACATCCCCCTCGATGGGCCCCAAGGGTCTCTGGCTCCAGGAGGAGCTGCAGGAGGGGCCCTGGCTGCTGGAGGAGTGCTCCCTGCCTCCAGGGTGGGGTCCAGTCCCACGCCACCCTTCAAGGGCTAGGCAGGTAGGCTTTTACATTGAAGGGCACCTGCTGACCCTGACCTCCCTTCTGAGCCAGCAGACTACAGACCCATGTGGCCAGGCTGCGGTTTGGGCTGAGGACAGAGAGCACAGCTCATTCCTGTGGCCTGCCTGTTCTGGGGAAGCAGAAGGGCTGGTGCAGGGGCCCATCTCTGTGAGGCCAGTGAGGAGCATATGGCTGTGGCCTCTGCTCGCTCTGGCCGGCCCTGGCTGGCCCTGGCAGTGATTCTTGAGGCTCCTTGTCCAGCCCATGTGACCATCAGGCTCTCCAGGATCCTGAGACCTGGGTCTGGAGGCTCTGCTGAGGCTACACAGGGGGGCCCAGAGCCTGTTGGTGCAGCAGGTGGGAGGGGCAGGCCCTTGGCCTGAGTGGATGGGACAGGAGACGCCAGATCCCAAGTTCCTGAAGCAGGCAGTGGTCAACAGGAACTTCAGGAAGGAGCCAGGACCTGAGGGCAGGGAGAGGCCTCAGGGCTGGGTCTGGAGGTGCCCCGAAGTGGTCTGAGCTCTCTGCCCACCTGTGCAGCAGCATCCTGGGAGGCCCGGGAGCCCTGGCTGGCCTGTGGGGTCCTGCCTGGACTGGGAATGTGGCCTGGAGCTGGGAGCGAGGTCCCCCTGCCTCGTTGTCCTCCAGGGCAGATGCTGTGGCACGTGCTGTGGTGCTCGGAGTTGTGTGCCCATGTCTGAATGGGCAAGACAGGTGAGCAGCAGGTGGGGCCACTGTCCCCAGAGAGGCTGAGCCCGGGCCTCCAGGGCGGCCCATCCTGCTAGCGCACAGTCCCCGAGGGAAGTGGAAGGGCTGGCGTCAGTGTCCCCCTCCGCCCACCGGCCTGGGAAGCATCCACATCTCAGAAGCCCCCTCATGGGCTGACCTGGCTGACACTGCTGTGTGGTCCCCATTGGTAAGGTGGGCTGTGGTCACGCAGGTGTGTGAGCCCAACAGAGTGGTGGTGTCAGGACAGGACCACCCGTGTCCTGAGGGCCAGGTCTCGGCTCCATCTCCACCTGCTGTTTGTCCCAGGTACTAGGCTGCTTTGGCTCCAAGGACACAGCTGGCCTCAGGGATTGGGGAGCAGGGAAGGCAAGTAGTTAGTAGGGGTCAGCGCCAGGACCTGCTGCTGCTCCCTGGGCCTCCCCCACCCCTCTGGAAGGAGGCCTGGGTCCTCCTGCCAGCCAGATTCCCCACAGGCCTTGCTAGGTGGGCTCGTGGCGCTGAGCGCCCTGGACCTGCCTGCATCTCTGGGCGTCCCTGTGAGCAGACCCGGCCCCTGTTGCTGCTTCTCACCAAACCAAGTCCCTGACCCATGGAGAACTCCCGGGCGTGAGCTGGGGCTCCCCCAGCATGCAGTACCCAAAGCTGACAACCAGTGTCCACCCTCAGCACGTGGTTCCCCCAACCCTGGGTGGGCAGCTGTCCCAGCCCTCACTGTTCTGGTCCATTCTGGAATCCAGACACAGCCAGCCACTGTCTGCAGGTCCTGGCCCCTGAGGAGGGCGCTGTTCTCTGTGCCCTGGTGGTCACGCAGCAGAGTGAGCTCTGTCTTTCTGTCTCCCTAAACAGGTCTTCACACAACGAGCTAGAAAAGCACAGGTAAGTGATCCCCCCAGCCCCCAACGTGAGCCCAGCACCTGGCCCACCCTTCTACTGAGGGTATGTGGTGCGCTGAGCCCGCCCTTGTCCCGGGCATGGCCAAGTGTGCTGCTAGAGTGTGTCCTTGTCTTGGGAAGGGTCAAGCTTGGAGGAGGAGGCTGAGGTCTGTTTCAGGCACTCTGTGCTAGAGGCAGGAGATGGCGGGGGGCCCAGGCCCTGCTTTCCGGAGCTCATCCAAGTGGGAGTCAGAGACCTGGAGCAGGGCCCCTTATGCTATGTGACAGTCAGGGCCCTTAGCTTTCACAACAGTGGTCTCCAGTCAGGAGGGTTCGGCTCTCTGCCCTGTGCATTCTGGGGTCTGCCTTCCAAGGAGCCGTGCTACAGGCTCGTCCGAGGGGCAGATGGAGAGCAGCCAGTCCCTGGCCGTGTGGGAAGCTCCGGCCCAGGGCAGGATTCAGGCGAGCCCTCGAGTAAAGCTGCGGGGTGTTCGTTCCCCCTGGTGACAGCCGGAGGCGGCTAGGGCTGCAGGCCCAGCTCTGCTGCTGGGGATGAGGTGCAGGTGAGCTCAGGGGCCTAGGGGCTGGCAGTGGGAGCCCTGGGTGAGTGCAGAGGCAGCCCTAGAGGCAGGAGCCGCCATGCTAGGACGAGGAAGGTTCCCCTGAAGGATGCTGGGCCATCGCTCCCTCCTGACTTGTGATCCCATCTGTGAAATGGGTCAGCTCTTTCTTCCCTTCCTGGTGAGGCAGGTCTGCGTGCTGGCTGAGCCCCCCCTCCCCCCGTCCCCTCTAGAAAAATTTGGTGCTCGGCCAGGTCTCCGCCTCCCCCCCATGTCTACCCCCACAGCAGCGCCAACTTCCGTTCCCCTGGGATTCGGGCTGCTGGCTGGGGCGGGCAGCTGGGCAGGGACAGAACGCAGTGTTCTCTGAGGAACTGCACTTCCTGGACAGGTCATGTGTGTTTGGGGGGTTCCCTAGAGGCCACAGAGGTGGGGGCAGGTAGAGGACCCAAGAGAACCAGGGAGGCCTGGAGTTGTTCCCAGGCCTAAGGAGACCAGCCTAGCCTTGACCAAGACCCAGGAGCCGGGGCAGGCACTTGGGGGTGTTCAGGGAAGGCTTCCTGGAGGCAGTCCCTGGGAGGACAGCTTCCCAGTGGGGACAGACTGAGGGGCAGTGACATTGGGGGAGGATGGGTGGCAAGGATGGGGCAGCCATTGGGGAGGACAGGGGACCCCTGTAGCTGCCGTTTGACCTGGCTTTTCCCTCTGCTCTCTCTTTGCAGAGGCTGCATTTAGCCAGGGCCTCATGGAGCCTTCTTGAGACACAGAGGAGGGATGGGTGGGCGGCCAGGGTGTCTCTGTGGACTCCCCCTCCCCAGTGCAGGGGGTTTCTGTCTCTGGCTGGCCAAGAGGCACATGTGGACAGCCCCAGGCACTCACTGGCCTGGGGCCCTGGATCACAGCCTACCTGATGCCAGCTGCTCTTGGCTGCAGGAAGGGCTGCGTGCTGTCTTGAGGAAGGAAGGAAGCCCCTGGCTGGGCCACCCAGCCATCCCCGGGAGGCAGGCCCTGGACATTGCTTTGCCCGGAGGTGTCCCCTTACTGGGGACTGGGCAGAGCCTATGGGACTTCCCCTTGTGGGTGCTCTGAGCCAAGCCCGCCCAGCCCTTCTCCTCCTCCCTTTGTAGAGAGGCAGCTTCAGCAGGTCTGAGGCCGGGGCATCGTTGCCGACCCCAGGGTCCTGGGGACTGTGGAGGCCTCACCTTCTTGGCTGCTGACCTCACTGGCCCTACTCCAGGCTATGGTCTTAGTGTGTTTTGGGGGAAGGTCCCAGCCTTCTGTCCTGGCCCTTGACAGCCCCTGGATGGCAGAGCCCATCCCAAAGGCCAGTCCAGAGTCCTCAGCTGAGTCCCTGCCCCACATTCCCCCAAGCATGTCAGGGTTTTGGGAGGTCCCCAGGAGCCCCGTGCAGCCCAGCCTCATGTGCTGATGCAGCCTCACACGGCCTTCACGTACCTCGGGAAGTTCTGTTGGCAACATCTAGAAAATGCAGGCAGACAGAGGGAGTGGGAGGCACGTTTGCTCCTGGGCCGCCCCTAGCTCCCCGTCGGCCGCAGCCAGGTTCTCTGGTTGGCTGGGACGCTGGCGTGGAGCCATGCTCTCTCGGTGCCCTGGGTCCCCCTCTGGGTTTGGGGTTTTTGGGGGGAGCTGGAAAGTGCTGCGTCAGAGGTGGGACTGCTGTTGAGACCAGCCCAGCGCGCTAGTCCTGCAGGCGGGTTCTGCCTCCTGAATCCACACAGGGTTCCTTCAGGAAGTGGGGGTTTTAAAAGCCCTTTGGATGCCCAGGGACAGCCGTGGGGTGCTGACAGGGGGCCCAGGGCACTGCAGCGGCTTCAGGAGGGGAGGGCTCAGTGGGAGCCCAGTGCAGCGCTGGGCCAAGGGGCTTCCTGGCTCAGAGGGGTGGGTGGGGGTCTTCCTGGGGTCCCACAACCAGCCACTGGTAGAGTTGGCTCCAGGCCACTGCCACTGCTCAGGGCAGGAATTTCTGTGGCCTCCAGCCCTGGCGCCTGCCCTCCTGGGCCAGGTGGGCCTGTTACTGGCTTGGACAGTGCGTGTGTGTGGTCAGATGGCTTCTGTTTGTCTCTCGAGAAAGGTGTTCCGTGATTTCTAAAGCGGTCTGTTCACGGACCTCCCCTGCACCCCACCCCAGAGACTGCATCCCAGGCACTCGGAGGCTGAGCCACATCCTCCTCTGCTCCCCGCGGGCACTAACATTGCCGATGAGACTTGGATAAGGAGGGGACCTTGTTCTCCATTTCCTCACTTGATCTTTCACCTGACACCACGTACGTAAGTCCCGTCCACCTGCGTCAGGGCACACTCCTCCACCTGCTCATCCCCGATGACTGCACAGGACACTTGGCTGTGCCACCAGCGTTCTTAGTGATGACCCTCTGGTTAACACAGGGACTTCCGGACCGTCCTGCCATGTGCCTTGGTGGGCACAGACCTTTGTGGATCCGAAGGGATAGTTTTGTAGGACCAAGGCCCTAAAAGTAGAGATGCTGGTTGGCGGTCAGTGATAACTGTGCCGATGGCCCTTCAGACCTGTGTCCCCTTTTGCTCTCCCACCAGCAAACCATCAACGATCCCTCGAGTTGGCTGGCGCAGGAGCCATCCCTTCTCACGTCAGCCCCTCGGAGGGTGCCAGTCGTACCTCCTTGTTTGCGTGTGCGTTTCCTGGCTCTGGTGAGATGGAGCCGGGCGTTAGGTTAGGTTGGCCCTCGTGTCCTGCAGTCTGTTTGTGTCCTCCGCCTGTTGTGATGTCGAGGCATTCTGCTTTTAATTTTTGATGTGTATGAGCTTAAAATACCACGAATACTAACCATTTGTCTTTTATATGTATTGCAAAGATTTTTCTACTTGTTATTTGTCTGTTAGCTGTGTTTTTCTTTCTTGTGCAAACGTGTCTTTCTCTGGTTGTTACAGCAATGTGTGTGTGTGTGTGTGTGTGTTTTTTAGCATAGAAAACCTGAAAAATACAGAAAAGTACAAAGCTAAAGAAATAAAATTGCCAGGCACATCGCCTGGAGACGCACGCTCCCTGTGCCTCGTTTTGTTCTGTCGTCTCTTGTGTGCGTCTGCTCTTTTATTTTTTAAACAAAATTGGGTCACTTGTCACCTGTGTGGTTCCGTATTCTAATTTTTTCACTTAACATTCATGATGTGCACATGTAACACACTAAAATGATAATGAGGTTGTTTTGGGGTGGTGGAATTTGGGGGTACTTTTAATTTGTTTTCCTTTTAAAGTTGATTTGCATTTTTAAATTGTTCTGCAGAGGTCATGTAGTGCTGATGTAATTATGTGGTGGGCTGGAAAGCCATTTGCTAGAGTGGACCAGGGAAGGAGGCCCTTGGTAACACCCCCACCTGCAGACCTAGTCCCAGTGCTGGCTGCAGTACGTTGGCAACGTGCCTTGGGAAAGGGCCCCTCCTTTAGCAGAGAGAGCACCCTTTGGCCTCTTGCCTGCACAGTTCCTGGGTTGGGGGTTGGCAGGGCGCTCGCTCCTGTTGGAGGTGGGGAGGCTGAGTTTCCAGAAACTGGGGTAGTCATGTAGTGGCAGCCTGGGACCCCTTTCCCTGCACCTGTGCACGGGAGGCAGCGTGGGAGATGCTGAGGATCTTGGCCCCATTCAGGTCACCTCCAGGCAGACCTCCCGACTGGTGCAGCTGTTAACCGCTGCACCCAGCAGCCCCCTCCTTCTTCAGTCTCCTCCTCTGTCCAAAGGAAATGGCTGTCCCTGCCCACGTTACTCCCAGGGGGACAAGATTTGCTGGGCTTGGGAACGGCAGGAGCAGACATGCCAGGGCTGGGGTGCTCAGTGTTGGCGCCATGTGGGGAAAGTCACGTGTGTAGGCATCAGCTGAGGCAGGGCAGTTGGGCGGCAGGTTTTCAAAAGATTCAACAAGTATTCCTACCCCTTGACTTGGTCATTCCGCTCGTAAGGATTTACCCAAAGCCAGGTGTCCTATATTTGGAAGCAGACTTTGTGACCTGCACGGGATGGGTGAGTCTGTGGTTGAACATGGCAGTGACAAAACCTCCTGGTGCCATGCACTGCTAGGCAGGTGCATGTGGGCGTGGCCAGGGTCCCAGGCCTCTGGGTGAGCTGGACTCCCTGCACCCCGTGAGCTCCACCATCCTCCCCCGCAGACAAGCAGGCCAGCCGGGAAGGCGGTGTTTCCGCAGGGGCAGGCCTAGGATGAAGCCGGGGCCCCTCTCCCGAGGTGCCCGATGAATGTGTCCTGGAGTATGGTAGCGTGTGAGCAAGTGCCCTTGAGTGTGAACAAGCAAGCAAGCACCACTGGGTGTCACGGCTCCAGTTCTGTGAAAAGTGGATTCATCTGTGGATACAGGGACAGACTCTGGAATGAGGCGGTTTGCAAGGGGATATGAAACTTGGGTTGGAAGGGCCTGGTCCCTGGCCCTCCCTTAGGCTGATCATGTTTCCATGGTCACAAAAGTGACAGAGAGCACATTGTGCACGGTGAGGTGGAGAGACATAAATCTTGTCTGGGTCTCTCTAGATCTCTGGGTGCAGCCTGAACAGCACCCGTCGCCTTACCCCACCCTGCCCTGCATGAGGACTCCAGGGCAGGGATGGGGGATGGGGGATGGGGGATGGCAGGGGGGCGAGCTGGGGCTCCTGGGCAGTGCCTGGTGGTGACGCACTGAGACTCTGCAGGCCATGGTGAGCTGGGCGTTTCTGCCGGGTGTCTGGGAGCTGTGGGTGTTGGGCTGCTCCTGGGGTGGGGGGAGTTCCCAGCCAGGCCAGGAGGGGATCCTCAGAGAGGGACCCTCAGCACATCTGCAGCAGTGGATGGTGAGGATGGGTCTGTGCAGGGCCCTGCAAACTGCCTCCTGCCCTCCCCCAGACCTCTCACCCCATGGGCTTTGCCACCCCAGCCTGATGGTTCTGTCTCTGGCTCTTTCAGACGAGCCAAACTCAGGCTGTACCTGGAGCAGCTCAAGCAACTGGTGCCCCTGGGCCCCGACAGCACCCGCCACACCACGCTGAGCCTCCTGAAGCGGGCCAAGGTGCATATCAAGGTGAGTGGGCCTTGCACTCCACCCTGCCCTGTCCGGCTGCCTCGGTGTCCCTGCATGCCCGGGGGGTGTGCTCACAGGGGACCCTGGGCAGCCCTTGGATCAGAGGGCCTGAAGGTGGGTGGGGAGCCATCTGGCGGGTGTGTGTCGGGGGCCTAGTGGTTTTTGCCAGGGTGGAGGAGCAGCAACAGAAGCTGCCAAAGGGTCGAGGTAGTTCCGTGGCTTGTGCTGCGTTTGTTGGGTGCTGATGGCATAAGAAGCCGCAGTGCGGCATAGGCTGGGGTGGAGAGGAGGAGTTCGGGGGACAGATAGCTCTCTGGGGCCCTGGGCTGTGAAGAGGCAGCTGCTAGAAGGAGAGAGTGGGCCAGGAAGGAGAGAAGAGGCCAGGAGGGGCAGGGTTTCCTGGGTGCCATCAGAAGGCAGAATAAAAGTAGGCAGCCTGGTGGGGGTGCCAGGGTGGAGGTTGGGGCAGTGGGGGCTGGCAGCAGGTCTGGGCTGAGGGAGACATTCCCTGGGGCAGCCCCCAAAGGACTTTTGACAGCTCTGTTGGTTTGGGGGCCTTGTGACATTTGGGCCAACCAGGGCAAGTCTCCATCTGCTCTGAGGGCCTCTGCCTGCATAGGCATGGCCACCTCCAGGCTGGGGTGGCAGGAGCTTTGAGAGGGGCACAACCAGAGCCCTGGGAGCCCTCACAGAGCAAGCAGCGTCTCAGTGGGGCCCACAGGAAGGTTTAGAGAGGGCAGGGTGCAGGTGTTGCAGAAATAGGCATGGCACAAGCCACAGCCCTGCAGGGGCAGGCAGGGCTGGGAGTGTGTGAGGAGACCCGCTGGAAGCAGGACTGTCCTGGAGAAGGTGCCAGCCAAAGATCGGGTAGCGTTGACCCAGGGTGTCATGGCCACACATGGCTCAGCTTGACCAAGGCTGCCTGGTGGCTGCAGGTATTAGAGCTGGGCCATAGATGGAAACCATAGGGCTGGGAGGTGGCATCTGACTGTGACCGCCTGGCTGGGACAGAGAGGGATCCACCTCAGGCTGTGGGGCCGGTAGAGACTGGGCACCCTGTGGCCCATAGCCTGGCTAGGTCTTGTCAAGGAGAGGGAACCTCCCCGGCCCAGGCCTGGGTGCCCCGGTTCCTGGCCAGGGGGAAGTGGGGAGTCCCCTTCCCGCTGTGGGCTCACAGCCCCCCTTGCCCGCAGAAACTGGAGGAGCAGGACCGCCGGGCACTGAGCATCAAGGAGCAGCTGCAGCAGGAGCATCGCTTCCTGAAGCGGCGCCTGGAGCAGCTGTCGGTGCAGAGCGTGGAGCGCGTGCGCACAGATAGCACAGGCTCCGCCGTGTCCACGGACGACTCAGAGCAAGGTGGGGCGTGGGGCAGCCTCACCTGGGCCTCCGGGCACTCAGTGGCGCCGCTCCCTGGGTGGAGAGAAGGCGCCTGGTGCTGGGGTTGGGGAGAACCCTCCCAGCTCCCTGCTGCACTGGGGTGTGTGTTTGTCACCGTGTAAGCGCAGAAGGGACTGGACAGGGAGGGTGGGATGCAGAGGCCGCATGGCCCGCTGAGGACTGGTGCTTCTGAGGCTGGGTCCTTAGCCAGAGCCCTCCTGGTGTCTGCTGCCCCAGGGCCCAGACAGCGCCGTCTGCACTTCTGCTCCTCTGCCCAGAGCTTCTGCTTCCAGAAAAGGGAGAAATGGGCTGGCACCCTTAGAGTGGCCTGACCCCATCCCCGCTCTGTTCTCCCCAGAAGTGGACATAGAGGGCATGGAATTTGGCCCTGGTGAGCTGGACAGTGTTGGCAGCAGCAGTGACGCGGACGACCACTACAGCCTGCAGAGTGGCAGCGGCGGCGACAGTGGCTTCGGGCCCCACTGCCGGCGGCTGGGCCGCCCCGCCCTCTCGTAGGTCCGTGCCCTCTGCTCCCTGGCCTGCCTGCCCGCCAGCCACGCGTGTCAGCCCTCCAGTTCTCCTTCAGTTGATGCCAGCCTCTCCACAGGCCCACTGCTGTGCCATTCTGGAAACTCCAGCTGCCGCCTGGGCTGCCTGGCACTGCCCGCTTGCTGGTCAGGGCCTGCCGAGCTGCCTGCCCCTCTCAGCGGGGCAGAGTCCCCTGCCAGGAGGCAGGGCCCAGCTTCCACGTCCGGAGCCTTGGTCAGCGTAGTCGCCCACGGTCTGTTCTCAGATTCCTAATCATTCCAGAAGTATTAAATATCATTGCTGCAAACCTCGGCAGGTGCCGTGTGAGGGGCTTAATGACCACCACAGGGAGCTCAGACCCCAACCCTGGATCCCAGGAGAAAGGAGTGGACCGAGGAAGGAAGGAAGGAAGGCAAGGCTGTCTGTCCATCCGTCCGTCTGTCCACCTACCTGTCAGTCCACATAGGCTCCTGGCGTGGACAAGGGATCTGTGAAGGGCGGGACCTGGGTGAGCACCTGGGGCAGGTGGGTGGTCAAGGTCCTTCCCACATCGCAGTTGTCAGAACCTAGGGCTGGGCTCTCGGGGCAGGCCAGGCCAGCCCAGCCCACACGAACTGGGCAGTGTCTGCTCTGGTAGGACTGTCAGATGCACACACGCACGCACCTAGGTACACGCACTCATGTACATGCTCACACACGCAGACACACCTGGGCACCCCGAGGTCACCTGTTCTGGGGATGATGGCCTTCAGGGGTCACCTGGCAAACATCAGCCCCTGGGCTGTGCCTGGTTCCCCCTCCAGCTCCCGCTCACCCACGCCCACCCATCCTGCCTGCCTGTCTGCATAGGAGAGGGGCATCTCTTCCTGGCTAGGGCTGGGGTGAGCTGGAGGCTGGTAAAAGTTGCAGCCACTGGGTCCTCGGGGGCTTATTCATCTCCCTTTTTTAAACAAAAAGCAAAAAAGTAAAATGCTGCACTGCCCAGCAGCCCAGTTAGGGCTCCGGGAGCCACCTTAGGAAAGGGCTCTTCATGAGCTCTGCTGCGGCAGCCTCAGCTGGCAGAGAGGCTTTCCCAAAAAAAAACAAAACAACCATTTTTTAAAGAAAGAAAGCCTAAAGACTCTCGGCCAAGGGACGTCCGTGTGTGCCGCCTCTGTTTCCTGTACCAGATTTTTGTACTCTATTTTCCTAGCCATTGTTGTGTCCTTGTTTGCTGAGGGGTGGGAGCCACCCAGCGTCTCAGGGACCTGTCCCTCTGTCATGTCGTCAAAGTGTGCCTTGTGTCTTGTGTCTGGCCTTGCCCTTCCCACCAGCATGTCCCTCGTGGCTCAGGGTGCCCCAGGCCTGCCCAGCTAGTGCTGTCCTCTCATCTCCTGTGGGCAGCCCCTCCCAGCAGCCAGGGCTTCCTGGGGGCGATGCAGCCAGGCCCCTGTGGGTGGCACGGGGGGGCCTAGTGTTGCCCTCCCCAGCAGCTGGCAGGGGCCTACTTGCTCACTAGAGAGGTGGATTCTCACCTGTCACCTGACTCGAGCCCCCTGCTTCCTGGCCTAAGTGAGGGCTCCAGGTTTCAGACACTGGCAGCCAATGAAGACTGCTCACTGGGTGGTGCAGGCCTGGCACCAGGAGGCTTGCAGCCGCCTTTCCTTCCTGACGTTCTCTGTCCTTGGGGCTGGCCCACAGCAGTGCCTGCCGTGCCTCTGGTGCATCTCTAGCCAATTTCCATATCATGGGGAAAATTTGTGTCTATTTCCAGTCATAGGCATAGATGCCCCAGGGTGGGGGGCCCTTTGTGGTGGAAAGGGGTCCCTGGAAACAACTCTGGTACAGAACCTGCCCTGCAGGCCATAGGGGGTGTGGTGCCTGGAGCTGAGGGGCATCCGAACGCGTTGTGGGTGGTTGTGAGGAGGCCTGTCTGCATCTTCTTCTGGCCCCACTGGGGGCCAGGGGCACCCAGAAAGGAGCTTCCCCTGCCTGCCTGATTCTGTTCCCCCCGAGGCTTCATTTCAAACACTGCGGCACCTCTGAGCAAGGCGGGCCATGTGTAAAACCTTGCTTCCCCAGCCAGCACTCCAGGGTCCTGAGGTGGTCGTGTCCCTGCCCTCAATTCTTGAAGCACCAGCTCCCTGCCCCACCCTCCAGTGCCTGGGGCAGCCAGGGGGCTTCTGCTCTCATCTCTGACCAGCAGAATCCACCCAGGGACCAGTGGTGGCCCCTCAGCCGACCCTCCCAGCAGCTCAGCCTGTGGCTCTTGAGGCCGTGGTTCCCACGTGGACTGGGAGGCAGTCTCATAGCCACCCGGGGTGCTGTTCAGCTGCCCCTCCCTGCCACCAGCAGGTGGGTGAAGGGTGGCCCACTGGGTGGGGGCTAGTGTTAGGAGTCACCATATGCTCAAACCTCCCACTGCTCCCTGCCAGGGGCCCAGGCTGCCATCACTGGAGGCTGCAGGGACCAAGAGGCCATCACCGTGTCTATAGAGAGCAGACAGGAGCAGAACAGCGCCGGGGGCTCCTGAGCCTCTGCGTGTGCCCTCCCAGCCCACACCGGTGCTCTCGGCCACTGAGCACCCAGACGCAGGCTTGGGTTCCCCAGACTTACTGGAAGGCAGCTCCCGCATACCAGGATAACCCCTGCAAACCGCATAGCAGACCCCACCATCCTCGCAGAGGGGAAAAGGCTGCAGCAAGGCTTTGCCTCTGCAGACCCCATCTTAGTGGCGCCGTGCTTGGGCCTGTGTTCCCCGGGTGGTGGAGCCCTGTACTGACTGGTCTGTGGCCCTGGGGGCCCCACTCTGCTGTCTGCCCCAGCCCATGCCGTCTGCTGGGCAAGGCAGGCTCTCCCGTGCCCTGCCTCCCTCTGTCAGGGAACCTGGGACCCCTCTCCTCACTGCCTGCCCAGAGGACCCTGACCCTGGGTCAGCGGTGTGGCCCCAGGTCCATGTTGGGCACTAGGGCAGGTTCCGTGCCAGAGTCAGGGGCCACACGAGGGCCTGGTGCCGGTGAGGGAGGTGTGCGCTAGAGGGGAAAGGGGCCCCCGCCCACCTGTCCACCGTGTGGGCCATGCTGTGTCCTTATGTTATTGTAATATAAATACAGATTTTTATATCTCACCCTGCTGGCTCCGGCTCTTTCTGTGATTGTCACTGTCACCATGCTTTGCGCCCTGCCCTCGGCCTCCAAGCAGAGAGCCTGGCCCAGTGGCACCACACTATGTGGCCTTTGGGCCGTGGCCCTCGTTGCCCTACCACAGCCTCTTTTCTGGGAGGCCTGACGGAGCATGTCACCCCCTGCTGCCAACCACACCGGGCCCACCATCACAGCTGGATGCTGTGGCACCTGGATCTGGGTGAAGGCGGGTTTGAGGTGGGTGCCCCTACAGGCCTGTTGGCCAACTGGATGCTCTTGTTGCTCTTGTCCCAGAGGCACTGGGACTTTGCCTCTGGCTCTTGTGCTGGGGCCCTGCTGGCCGAGGACAGCCCACCCCTTGGGGTGCTCCATGCCAGCCCAGGAATCCTCTGCATAGAGGCTGCTAGCTCTCAGAGCTGCACTGTGAGAATCCTCTTGCACCTGTTCCCAGAACTAACCTGGGTATGGCTTCTGCTTCCTGTCATGGGGACCTGCCGTGCTGAGGTGAAGTGAGATGGCATGGCCAACCATCCCCTTGTGCCGGTGGTGACCGTGGAGACACAGGCTCCTGTCGTGCCCATCATGGGGTGGTTGTGAGGTGATGAGACCTCGCACAGTGGGGAGAAGAGGTCTTGCTCTCACCCAAGCAAGCCGGGCTGGCTGCCTGCTCCCCCTCAGGGAGGCCTTTTGGAGGGAACGCCCCTGGAAGCAGAGACCTCTGATCTGCCGGGCCAGGGTTGGGGCGGTGTGGGCCCAGCTACCTGGGTGCAGAGGGAGGAGTACTGGGGGCCCAGCAATGGGCAGCTGAGAGGACATGCCTGCCTTGAGTGCTGGAGAATTGATGGAGCTGGGTGGTCATACGAGGGCTCCTGAGTGTGGAGTCGCCACACTGTGCACATGGCAGCTATGCACTGGAGATGGCCCAGTGGGACCCGCCAGCAGGTTGTGGGGTGGCCATGGAGGGTACCTGCCGGGGCCCTCGGAGGCATCTGAGCTCCCCCAACCCCCAGCAGCACAGTCTAGATCGTTGAACCTGTGTGCGCCCCAGGAACCCTCGAGGCCATTAGTGGGGGCACCCCAGGAAAGAAAGAAAGTTCCTCCTGGGAATGTGGCTGGGGCCTCAGAGCCACCAGGATTTGGTCATTCATGTAAATGTGGACATTTAAATCCCAAATATTACGATTTGCGATCACCACTACCGTTTTCTATCAAGGGCATGCAGGTGCCAGGGGCTGTGCCCAGTTCCATATATGATTGGTACCTGGTATCATCATGCTGGGCCCTTCTCACAGGTGGCACACTGAGATTTGGAGACGCACCCCTCCCCTGCTCACCAGGCTGGAGGGTGGGATACCTGGGACAGGATCCCTGTCCTTTGGGAAGCCCTTGATACTCCCAGCAGAGTCCATCTCTGTTTTCCATCTTTGTGCTTGTTGGGTTACAGCAAGTCCCTCTCCAAGTAGGACATGTGCATTACAGCAAGTCCCCCTACAAGTGGGACACCTGCCTGCAGCCTCCCACCCACCCTCTTCTTGGCAGCCTGAATGACCTCAAAGGTCTCCTTGCTCACCTCCCTAAAGTCCTCCTCTGGGTCCCCATGGCCTCCGGATTAAACCCAAACACCGCCATTTGTCCTTCAGCTCGATTCGGCCCACCCCTGCACTGACTTTAGCCCCCACTCCCACCCGCTCCTTGCATTCACTAGCTCAGGCACAACCTCCTCTGGAAAGTGGGCCCTGAGCCCCCTATATCCCTTCCCACCATATTTTCGCTGAGATTATGGCCACCCAAATTAGGCGCTGGAATCATCTGGGCTAATCGCCACAGGACCTTCTCACTCCTTCCTCCTTTCCTAGTCCCTGGCCAGGTCAGCCGCATGCACTCCAGCCTCATGGGGATCTTTCTAGAATGTAAACGGTTATGCCACTGACGTGCTGAGCCTCAGGGGCTCACAACTCCTCCTCCTGTCCTGAGGCCCTTTCTGACACCCCACCAGTCCCAGTCTCTGCTGCCAGCCCTTGTGGTCCCCATTCCTCCCCACTTCAAAGGCCCTCTCCACATGGCCACCTTGGTGAATAAACTCTGTCACCTCCTTTGGGCTTGTGCTGACCCAAACCTGCTCCTGAGTTTGGGGACTGAGTTCTCACTCTGTCACATGAATGTCAACAGGATGGAAAACAAACTCTTTCCCAACCCTATAGTCTTCTACTTTCTTCTTAATAGGAAGGATTAGTAGGAAGAATAGGAAGAAATGCCACTCCCTGCTCAGCTGGAAACTCCAGAGTCTCCCGGACCCAGGCTAGTCACCAGGCCCCAGGCTCTGCCAGCTCCTGCAGCTCTCTCTGTCCAGCTCTTTCCTCCTCTCCTACATGCTGTAAGAGTGGTCCTGTATCTTGTCTCTTACCACCTTTTGTCATTTTTGGTCTTGCAGAATTAGGCTTCTAACACACATCTGAGAATTCACTCTCTTGCTTGAAAACACTCCCCATTCTCCATTGCTTGCAGAATAGAGTCCCACAAAATTCATGGAAAACTACATCTAAAACAAATAATCTTTAGCATCTGACTGTTACTTCTAAAGTTTAAAAATAGTCTGAAAAGATATTGTCCAAAACCTAAAATATTTTAAAATACCAATAGGAGAAAATCGCTTCCACAGGAAGGAGAAAACGCAGACAGCAAAAACACTTGATCTGCTCACAGCTCTGTCTTTAGGTCTGTTTAGTCCATTATATTCTCATGGGCTTTCTCAGGGAGGATTAATTCCTGGGTTCCATTTATCTTTTGACCCTACTAAAACCCCAAATAATTTTGACTGCTGAGAAGAAAGCTTACCCTGGAAGTAAGTGTAACATACTTGCTTTCTTAAATTCCCAAGGCAAGCTGAAGAAAACTTTCCATGTCTGTATAGTTAAACCTATTGTGTTTGTCATTTGTACTCCAGCGGCTGATACTGTTGTAATTTTTACTTAATGTTTTTATGGCTTTTATGGTCTCGTAAGCACCTTTCCAACAAATAACTATGGTCAGCAATTCAAAATCAGATGGAGAATTAATTTGTGGCCCAAGAAACCACCCAGGAGCCGCTAGGAAAGTGGGTTTCTAGAACTGCCTCCAGGGCTCTGGAGTACACCCCTCCTGCCCTCCAGGGATCTCTTTCTATAAAGGAGCCCCTTGTCTTTCTGCCATCTTTAATGCTGTCTCCTCAGAGTTCCTCCTTGCAGTCTATAAATATCCCCAAGTTCCTCTCATTTTCAAACAAAACAAAATAAAAAATCCTCCCCTCAGCCCTGCATTCCCACCCCCTCAGCTTGTGTCGTTTTGCATGCTCTCTCTCTCCTGTCTCTTGTTTCTGTCTCTCTCTCTCTGTGTCTCTGTCTCTGTGTCTCTGTGTCTCTCTGTCTCTGTGTCTGTCTCTGTCTCTGTCTCTCTGTGTCTCTGTCTCTGTCTCTCTGTGTCTCTCTGTCTCTGTGTCTGTCTCTCTCTGTCTCTGTCTCGCTGTGTCTCTGTCTGTCTCTCTGTGTCTCTCTGTATCTCTCTCTCTCTGTCTCTCTCTCTCTTTCTCTCTGTCACGCTCCTCCCACTCAGTCTTTGCCTCATCAGCAACATTTCTGGAAGGCATTGCCTGCGCAGCTCCCACTTCCTTCTGTCCAAACTGGCTCAACTCTGTCTCCTGATGCACACCCCCGACCTCCAACCCTGGGCTGCAGGGGTCCTCCCACCAGGCCTCCCAGTTGCAGCATCCCTGGTTTCCCTGCCTGCAGATTGGGCACCACTCTGTGAATTTTTTCCCATCATGTTTGTTTTTCAGATCATTTTAGGCCTCATTGACTTTTAAAAGAGGAGGATAAAAACGTAAAACAAGTGAAGAATGAATAGGAAAATCTTTGACTCGATCAGATTACAATATTTACCTTAGAACATTCTTATTTCTCTCCTTAAAAATGTTAAGAAAAACTATCCAAACGACTTCTACTTAGTCACCCTGGACTAGAACATTGTCTAACAAGCCACCTTTAGGGTCATTTGAAGCTGAAGGGAGGGAGTACCATTATATTTACCCATGACCAAAGCCCCTGCTAACCTGTGGAAGACTGAGGAGTGGCAAAGGATTTTTGGTAGAGATGCAAACGAATTCTGTCCAATAGAGAGGTCTGGTTTCACTGGGCTGTAGGGCATCGGCCAGATTCGCATGAAATTAAGCAGTCCCGTTTCAGTCATCTTTCACTGACTGCCATCCTCTTTGGAAATAGTGTATCATCCTCCCTGAGTTAAATACACTCCGTTTATGTGAGTTCATTTCTAACATTTTGAAAATGGAATTGTGGAGGAATTCAGCTTTTTTTTTTTGAGACGGAGTCTTGCTCTGTTGCCCAGGCTAGAGTGCAGTGGTATGATCTCGGCTCACCCCAGACCCCGCTTGCCCGGGTTCAAGCGATTCTTCTGCCTCAGCCTCCCGAGTAGCTGGGATTACAGGCGCCCACCACCGCGCCCGGCTAATTTTTGTATTTTTTAGTAGAGATGGGGTTTCACCATCTTTGCCAGGCTGGTCTCGAACTCCTGACCTCATGAGCCCGCCTCGGCCTCCCAAAGTGCTGGGATTACAGGCATGAGCCACCGCGCCCAGCCGGAAGTCAGCTTTTACATAGTGGTCAGGTGAGGGATTGGGAATTAAGTGCTTTTGCAAAATAAAGTTCATTGTAAAAGATTCTAAGCGAACAATCCCTAACCCTTAAAATGTACCAGGCACTGCTCCGGCTGCTGTGGATGTGGGAACTCGTCTCTCTCGGGGGCCAGCGCTATCACCGCAGGGCTCCAGCCTGTCTCCCAACCACCAACCTGTGCTTCTCTATGTACCCCTCAAAAATGCCTTCAGAGGGTCTAGATTGAGGTACGGGGCAGGGCAGGCCTGAAGCACAACTGACGGCTCCGTTGACAGCAGGCCCGCAGCTTCGGCTCCCCAGAGGGCGCCCCACTATACCCACCGCACTCGTCTACACCCCAATCCTTGCCCAGGCCCCGCCCTCTGCCCAGGCCCCGCCCCTGCCTAGACCCTGTCCCCGCCCTGCCCGGCCCAGACCCCGCGTCTGCCCTGCGCCCCGCCCAGGAGGCCGGTTGCCCGCCGCGGCCGGGGGCGGAGCGCCGCCTGCTCAGCTCCACCCCATAGTCCAGCCTCTCCGACTCCGCCTCTTTTGACACCACGCCTGCGCAAACAATCATCCCCCCCGCGACCACGCCTCCGCGCGTGCAGGCGCTCCCGTCAGGCAGTGCGAGGCGCGCGGGTTACGGAGGGCCGCGGCCGCGGTTCCTGTGAGAAGCTAGCGGAGCTTCCTCAGGTGACTGACGCGGGCCCCGGTTCTGGGCGCCGGGGTGTGGGACTGGAGGAGTGGCCGCGATCCCCGACTGCACCCCGCTGCCTCTTCTTTTCCTGCGCTTCTGGGGACTCCTTCCAGGGGCTCCGGCAGCTGCCCGGGCATCACGGCCCGGCCCGCGGGACGAGGAGCTGGGGCGGGGCGGGGGCTGCGCAGGGCCGGTTGTCCCGGCGTCTGCAGCTCGGTGTGGACGGCGATTCGGTGGGCTTCTGCGTTTGTTTTGTTAGCGTGCTTAGGTGTCACAGCTGGGTGACTCTCGGAAGGAAGGTTTTGCCGCTGGCGCGTCAGGTGTATCGCGGCCTCGGGGCCGCGGATCCCCGGGCCTGACGCCGCCTCTGGGGTTCGCGCGGCCCCGGCGTCGGGGCTGCCTCAGCGCTGGCTGAAGGCCGGCCCGAAGCGCCCTTAATTGTGGTCGCGCGCTGTCTTGCTGCTCCTACTGTTCTCCGCGCCGCGGTAGTGGACTCTGGAGGTAGAGCCTTGCCCGACGAGTTGTTGAGGTAAATAGTTGATTCTTCAGAAGATGTGCCATACTTATTTGCGTTTTCTTACATATGGAGGGCAGGGAAGAGAGGCTGCCTAGCCTCCTGGTGACTTGGGTTTGTTTGGATCCATTTATTTTGAATTAAAAACAAACGTTGCTCCATAAAGAGTAATACATTTTAAATGCATCTTTGGAAAAAACGATAAAGTGGATCCAAATAGATCCACTTTCTTGTTAATTTTCATTACTGTTGGGGTTTTCTGAGAACTAGCCTAATTGTTTCTGTTTCTCTTTGTCATCATCAAACATGGCAGCTACGACTGCCTGTCAGTTATCCGGCTCTCGGATATCATGTGATATTTGTCTGCTTTTTAAAAACACTGTCGTCGCCGGGCACGGTGGCTCAAGCCTGTAATCCCAGCACTTTGGGAGGCCGAGACGGGCGGATCACAAGGTCAGGAGATCGAGACCATCCTGGCTAACACTGTGAAACCCCGTCTCTACTAAAAAATACGAAAAACTAGCCGGGCGAGGTGGCGGGCGCCTGTAGTCCCAGCTACCCGGGAGGCTGAGGCAGGAGAATGGCGTGAACCCGGAAGGCGGAGCTTGCAGTGAGCTGAGATCCGGCCACTGCACTCCGGTGGGGCGACAGAGCGAGACTCCGCCTCAAAAAAAAAAATAAATAAAATAAAAATAAAAATAAAAAATAAAAACACTGTCGTCATATTTGTGGTCTAATACTTGTTTTCTTCCCCCCAGGAGGAATCATTATAGATTCTAAAAATAGATTTTCCTTTCTCTGTGGACTTGGTATAAAACGTAGCTTTTTTCTATTTGGATTTTCTAAAAATCAACACCGTAAAACCCATATCAGATACAACAAAATTGGGGTAGTTAAACCATGAGTTGTGGAAATGAGTTTGTGGAAACATTAAAAAAAATTGGTTTTCCCAAAGCTGATAATCTTAATGGAGAAGACTTTGACTGGTTGTTTGAGGGCATTGAAGATGAATCGTTTCTGAAGTGGTTTTGTGGGAATGTGAATGAACAGAATGTATTGTCTGAAAGAGAATTGGAAGCTTTTAGCGTTCTTCAGAAATCAGGCAAGCCCATCCTAGAAGGGGCGGCGTTGGATGAAGCTCTTAAAACGTGTAAAACTTCTGATTTGAAGACACCTAGACTGGATGACAAAGAGCTGGAGAAATTAGAGGATGAGGTTCAAACTCTACTGAAATTAAAGAACTTAAAAATTCAGCGGCGTAATAAATGTCAATTGATGGCTTCAGTAACTAGCCACAAATCTCTGAGGTTAAATGCTAAAGAAGAATCAGCCACTAAAAAGCTGAAGCAGAGTCAAGGAATTCTAAATGCAATGAATACTAAGATCAGTAATGAACTTCAGGCTCTTACTGATGAAGTTACACAATTGATGATGTTCTTCGGACATTCTAATTTAGGTCAAGGGACAAATCCACTGGTATTTTTATCGCAATTTTCCTTGGAAAAATACCTAAGTCAGGAAGAGCAAAGCACAGCAGCATTAACTTTGTATACCAAAAAACAGTTCTTTCAGGGTATACATGAAGTAGTTGAAAGTTCAAATGAAGACAATTTTCAACTTTTAGATATACAGGCACCATCTATTTGTGATAATCAAGAAATCCTTGAGGAGAGACGACTAGAGATGGCTAGACTGCAGCTGGCTTACATTTGTGCTCAACATCAATTAATTCACTTGAAAGCAAGTAATTCAAGCATGAAGTCAAGTATAAAATGGGCAGAGGAGAATCTTCATAGCCTAACCAGCAAGGTAAGCATAAGAAATGAGATTGGATTCACATTGTAATTATTGTTAAGGAATAGAGGATATAATATTGCTATTGAAGTACTTTAGAATGGGGCATCTAATAAGAGATTACATGTTATTTTCTCATTGTTCAGTGTTTATTTGTGATCTGTGTCAGTGTTCCATACAAATAGATCCGTATGTTAATGGAGGGCAGCAATAGTAATTATCTCAACCACATTATCTAGTTTATTTTAAACAAACATGCTTTAATTTGCATTCTGAATTTTAAATTTGTGTAATGCAGATACAGACTGGACTGAAATTTTCTTTTTAGGATGTGGCTAGAAACTAATTGCTTTATTTTGGGTATTCTGCCTCGTTTGCTCCAACCAGAGCATAGTGCTAATGAAGTCAGAGGTCCAGGTTCAGTAGACTGAAACTGATTTCTTTTTGAAAATACATGGATAGATGTATTGCAGATGTCTGTCTGCACTCTTGGAGAGCTTGCTTTCTTGGTAATATAACTGCTAGATACTTGAGTAAAAAATGTAACATTTCTGAATCTGAATATCAGCATCAGGTTAGTTTCTATAGCTGACAAAAAACTGGAATAATAATAGGAAATCCAATGGTTATGTAGAAGTGCTAAAATCAACTGGCTGACTAGGACCTATTGAGGTAATTTTAACTTAAGAAAAACTAGTAACATACACTTAGATTCAGTGAATAGTATGCTATTAATAATGATTTTGATTGAGTAAAACAAGTATAATAAGATCTTTATTTTGGTAGCCATTACTATATACATGGTAGTAATAGCAGTAAAATTTAGTAATTCATACCCTTGATTTAGTCCACATTTTTCCCTTTTAAACTGTAATTTTGTTTTATATGAATATTAAATTAGTTTTCATTCATTGAGCTTATTATCTGGTCACCTAAAGTGGAAAGTGAAAATAATCTTAAGATGATTTCGAATTTAGGCATACAGTTTGAAATGTGTTTGCTTTTCTTTGTATAGGCTGTGGACAAAGAAAATTTAGATGCTAAAATTTCTAGCTTGACCAGTGAGATTATGAAACTTGAAGAACAGATCACTCAAATAAAAGACAGAAGTTTACCTGCTGTGGTAAGAGAGAATGCCCAGTTATTGAATATGCCAGTGGTAAAGGGAGATTTTGATCTGCAGATTGCTAAACAAGATTATTACACAGCAAGACAAGAGTTAGTTTTAAATCAATTAATAAAACAAAAGGCATCATTTGAACTTCTACAGTTATTGTATGAAATTGAATTAAGAAAGCATTGGGACATATATCGTGAACTTGAAAATTTGGTTCAAGAACTTAGTCAAAGTAACATGGTGCTCTACAAGCAATTAGAAATGTTGACAGATCCATCAGGTTCTCAGCAGATAAATCCAAGGAATACCATTGATACTAAGGATTATTCTACTCATAGGTATGTATGCTTCATTGTTTCCTTAGTAAATTTTTCCTTTTGTTTTTGCAAAATACTAGAGAGAGTTTGAGCTAAAATTTTGGAAGTTTTTAACAATTCTTTGCATTTCACTTTTGATCTTCTATTTTTTTTCCATTTTCGTATGCCTTTTTTTCATTTTTAGTTTTTTTGCTGCCTTTTCCGTTTATGCTAGATTTGAAAATAGCTACTTTATAGCTTAAGTGGATGAGGTGGAGGAATGAATGGGTTTTATTCCCCTTTAGACATTATTATTTATATACCTTATTTTAGATTTGGGGCCGGAAGTTTGAATACAGCTCAGCATAGTAGGTATTGCTGGGCAGGGGATTGAGTGCATTTGGAGAAGGTAGCAGTAGAGAGGGGAGAAGACTTCATTTCTGTGTGTAGTCAGGAGAATCATTGAGAATGAATGCTAGCTCCCAAGCTTCATCTGGATGTCTGAGCAATTGATGGCAGAGGGATACTGAAAATTGGAGGGCTGAAGTAGTCTTAAGACCTCAAAAATCTGACTCCTACTCCTCATTTTTCTCCAGGACTAGGGTAAGAGCATCTAATCTTTTTGTTTTCTCATTAGTAAAATGAGGGGCCTGGATAGGATTGCCTCATTGCCCAATTTCAGGGGGTACCATTGACATCATGATCTATGTGAATGATACCCCTGAAATTATGTAGTTACATCTGTAAGACTGTAATTGGCAGTTTTGGGATTGAACTAGTTTTAGAAAGTCTGTTACAACTTGATTAAAAAAATAACTTTTTCGGCTGGGCGCGGTGGCTCAAGCCTGTAATCCCAGCACTTTGGGAGGCCGAGACGGGCGGATCACAAGGTCAGGAGATCGAGACCATCCTGGCTAACACGGTGAAACCCCGTCTCTACTAAAAACACAAAAAACTAGCCGGGCGAGGTGGCGGGCGCCTATAGTCCCAGCTACTCGGGAGGCTGAAGGCGGAGCTTGCAGCGAGCTGAGATCCGGCCACTGCACTCCAGTTTGGGCGACAGAGCGAGACTCCGTCTCAAAAAATAATAATAATAATAACTTTTTCAAAAACTCTGAGCAAAAGTTTACTGTTACAGCTATTTATATAACTATTTACATTTTACATTGTTTAAAATTTCCATTTATTTTTATATTTTATGTTGTTGTACAATTTTAGTTTTTCTCTTGTAATCCCACCACAATCCTGTAATACAGGTAGGTTAAGATGTGGAGTAGTTAAGATGTGGAAATAAGTCTCAGAGATTGATTTGCCCTAAGTTTCACGTAACAGAAAACTCAGACCTAGACCTAGGTCTTCTGTTTCAAATTCGTTGCTTGCTTGCTTGTTTTTTCCTTCCTTCCCTCCTTCCTTTCCTTCCTTTCCCTTCCTTTCTCTCTCTTTCTCTCTTTCTTCCCTTCCTTCCCTTCCTTTTCTTTCTTTTAAGACAAGGTCTCACTCTCTTGCCTAGGTGGGAGTACAGTGATGTGATGATAGCTCACTGCAGCCTCCAGCTTCTGGGCTCAAGTGATCCTCCTGCCTCAACTTCCTGAGTAGTTAGGACTACAGGCACGTGCCGCCATGCCTGGCTAATTTAAAAAAAAATTATTTTTGTAGACATGAGACTTCAATATGTTGCCAAGTCTGGTCTTGAACTCCTGGGCTCAAGTAACCCTCCCACAGTGCTGGGATTACAGGCATGAGCCATAGCCTGTTGTTTCTACTTCATCATAGTTCTATTCTGTGAGACAAGTGTTTTCTTGGGAGGTATCTCTGAATTGCACTTTGAAGTAGGTTAGTGGCAGTTAAAGTTAAGAAGAATTTTATATCTAAAACTTGGATGGTGGGGAAACTGGGAATTCAGTAATAGACTGCTTATCTAATGTAGTAGTTAGAATATATATTTCTGTACTGAGATAGTGTTACAGTTAGAATGGTTTCAGTTGCTTGATTTTTGCAGGCACACAAATACTACTACTACTACTACTAATTATTATTATTATTATTATTATTTCTTTTTTTGGAGACGGCGTCTCACTCTGTTGCCCAGGCTGGAGTGCAGTGGCGCGATCTTGGTTCACTGCAACCTCTGCCTCCTGGGTTCAAGCAATCCTGCTGCCTCAGCCTGCCGAGTAGCTGGGACTATAGGTGCATGCCGCCATGCCTGGCTAACAGTTTTTTGTATTTTAGTAGAGATGGGGTTTCACCATGTTGCCCAGGCTGGTCTTGAACTCCTGAGCTCAGCCAGTCTGCCCGCCTTGGCCTCCCAAAGTGCTAGGATTACAGGCGTGAGCCACTGTACCTGGCCAATATTTTTATAAGTTGTTACTTAGCTATCCCCACAAATGCCCCAATACAGTGGATTATAATTTTGAAAATGATACTGACTTGATAATTTTTCCCTTTAATTTTAATTTTTACATTTTAGGCTTTACCAACTTTTAGAGGGAGAGAATAAGAAAAAAGAATTGTTTCTAACTCATGGAAACCTTGAGGAAGTGGCTGAGAACTTGAAACAGAATGTTTCTTTAGTACAAGATCAGTTGGCAGTATCTGCTCAAGAACATTCTTTCTTTCTGTCCAAACGGAATAAGGATGTGAACATGCTTTGTGATGCTTTGTATCAAGGAGGAAATCAGCTTTTGCTAAGTGATCAGGTGGGTATTTACCACAGTAGTTAAAAATGCTTTTTTAAAAAATGCTTGTTTTAAAAGATATTAAAGAAAATGTTAACATGAGGAAAATATTACCCCAATTCCATTGCCTTAATATAAAATATATTTCTATGTCTCCTAATTTTTGTTCACATATAAATATGTTTTTCAGATAGTTTTGATGAGTGTGCACAGAAATTTAAAAATGTATACAATTTTTCAGACACAAAAAGATATGTAATGTTTATATTAGTGTTAAAAAATAAATAAAACCGCCTCTGTATTTTTTTCACTCATCGTAGCAAACACAGGATTGCCTTTATATCTTTAAAATCCTCTGTGTACGCTTACTGGTACATGCTCCTCCTAACATAATTCCTCTCTCATCTTCAAAGAGTAACTACCATGCTTAATTTTGTTCATCATTTTCTTGTATGTATAGTTTTATACACATAAAACTATACATAACATACACACATATATATATATATATATATTCCTAGACTGTGTATTTAGTTTTATATGTTTTTGAACTTTGTATGCTGTTATACTGGTGGTGGTATACCGAAGGTATGTATATTGAAGGTATGTATCCTTCAATGACTTGCTTGCTTTTTCAGTGACTTAACATGTTTTTGAGACTCACTCATATTGATACATGTAAAGCTATAGTTCATTCATAGTGTTCTCTTTTATATGGTTAGTATTCCATTGTGTGATATTCCACAATGAAATTATCTGTTAGATTGACAGACATTTAGGTTATTTACAGTTTTTATTACTATAGATCTTACTCTTATGATAGTCTTGTATGTCTCATAGCTGCACAATTCCAGTTTCTCCACATCTTTGCCAACACTTATTTCCTGTGGTTTTTAAAATAGTAGCCATCCCGATGGGTGTGAAGTGGTATCTGTTATTTGTTTTTTGAATAGTCTCCCGTTACTGATTTTTGTCTTCTTGATCTATTGAGAATTGTATACAAATTTCCACTGTGATGGTGGATTTGAAAATTTCTCCACGTAGGCCAGGCGCAGTGGCTCACGCCTATAATCCCAGCACTTTGGGAAGCTGAGGTGGGTGGATCACAAGGTCAGGAGTTCAAGACCAGTCTGGCTAAGATGGTGAAACCCCATCTCTACTAAAAATACAAAAATTAGCTGGGCTTGGTGGCGGACAACTGTAATCCCAGCTACTTGGGAGGCTGACGCAGGAGAATTGCTTGAACCCAGGAGGCAAAAGTTGCAGTGAGCCGAAATCGTGCCTCTGCACTGCTTCGTAGGTGACAGAGCAAGACTCGGTCTCAAAAAAGAAGAAAATTTCTCCATGTAGTTGTATATCATTTTTTTGTCTATGTATTTTGAGTCTTTTATAAGTTATGTCCAGGTTTAAAATCACAGTGAATATCCTGATCATTTTAAATTACAGTGAATTAAAGCATTTAGCATTACATAATGACTATTCCTGTGATGCTTTTTGTCTTGATATTCTTTTGTCTAATATTAATATTCCTGTGCCATTTTTCTTTTTCTTTTTTTTTTTTTTTGAGACGGAGTCTGGCTCTGTCGCCCAGGCTGGAGTGCAGTGGCCGGATCTCAGCTCACTGCAAGCTTCGCCTCCCGGATTTATGCCATTCTCCTGCCTCAGCCTCCCGAGTAGCTGGGGCTATAGGCACCCGCCATTACGCCCGGCTAATTTTTTGTATTTTTAGTAGAGAGGGAGTTTCACTGTGTTAGCCAGGATGGTCTCGATCTCCTGACCTCGTGATCCACCCGTCTTGGCCTCCCAAAGTGCTGGGATTACAGGCTTGAGCCACCGCGCCCGGCCCATTTTTCTTTTTCTTAGTAATTGTAAGACATATAGTTTTCTTTACACTTTTCCATTAAGTTTTTATTATTAGTTAAGTCCTGATTCATGGACCCAGGTTAGGGATCATCATGTACCTAGGTCCTCCTCTACCACCCTGGGAGAAGGATGGAGAACAGAGGAAAGGTGGGTGGAGCCAGTTCAGATATTCCCAGGAAGCATGCCTTTGTCCCAGGTCAAGACCAAGGATATGGGGCAGAGGGACTTCTACACATGCCAGTACCATTTGCACACAGAGACATCACCCCCTTTAGCAGTCATTGCTTTCTTGGAGTGGTAGAAGTCCAGGTAGTTCTGCCAGCAGTTCATGTTCTGGTTCCAGTTGACAAAGTGGCTGTCAAATGGGACAGTCCTGTAGTTCCTGCCATGGTGCTAACTTCTAAAGACCCTCAGCAAAGACCATAGTTTTGTTTTTACTTAGCATGATGAAATAAACATTTTTACTCTCTAAACTTTTCTTAACTTTTAATGTTAACTATACTGTCTTGATTTAATTACTATGCCATCAGTTTTGTAGCTGGTTATTGTTATTGGGCATTTTGATAGTCTTCATTTTTTTCTTTTATTTGCTCTTGAACAATATCATGTATATCTTTATGTATATAGCTTTTTGTTGTTGGATACTTCCATCTGGATAAATTCTTGGAAATAGGATCATTGGGGTTTTTTGTGCCGGGGCCGTATATACACTTTTTTTGCCTTTGATACTGCCAGATTGCCTTTTAAAGGAGTTTATAATGCTACCAGCACTATTTAAGCGTCCACTAGACACCATTGATCATTTGGCACATCATCATTTTATGAATTGCTAAAAAAAGAAAAACTCTTAGTTAAAGCGACACAATGTTTTCTTATTAAGAATTTTTGTTTTTCATACTTAGTAGAAAAGATCTTTTACCTACCTATGTGTAGGTACACATAGATTTTTATCATACCACTCTTGGACATATGTTAAAAGGAAAAAAATAAGTCAATTTAAATGGTTAGGGTAGTTCTAAAGCATCACATTTCAATGTTCAATTCTTCTAAGTTATTTTTTGACTCAGAGTTGTCTGTAATTTTCCACACTGTATATCAAGAATGTTGATGTGGGCCGGGCGCGGTGGCTCAAGCCTGTAATCCCAGCACTTTGGGAGGCCGAGACGGGCGGATCACGAGGTCAGGAGATCAAGACCATCCTGGCTATCACGGTGAAACCCCGTCTCTACTAAAAATACAAAAACTAGTCGGGCGAGGTGGCAGGCGCCTGTAGTCCCAGCTACTCGGGAGGCTGAGGCAGGAGAATGGCCGAAACCCAGGAGGCGGAGCTTGCAGTGAGCTGAGATCCGGCCACTGCACTCCAGTCCGGGCGACAGAGCGAGACTCCGCCTCAAAAAAAAAAAAAAAAAAAAAAAAGAATGTTGATGAAAAAGTATTTCTTAAGAGTACCTGGCCAGAAACAGTCATATGATGTTCTTGATTAAGATGCATCTTCATTTCAGATATGTTAAAATGTGAAAAAAATACATCCAAGAATCACTAAAATATGGTAATTTCACTCTAATCTTATCAGTAGGTATCATTAGCGTTTTTCCCTAGCTCAATGTGATGTAAAATGCTGTATCAATTTTAACTTGTGTTTCTATTATTAATGAAGCTGAGCTTCAGTCTCTGTAGCAATATTATTTTAGCAACTGCATGATCTTTAGTATTTAATTGAAGGTAAAGATGAGATTGTTGTTTCTCAGTATATTCAAGTTTATCAAGTTTGTCTTAGAGGAGATCACTAAATGTAGATATAATGTTGAAATTACTTGATTTTCAAAAATATGTATTTTAAGAAGTACTGCTCTGTGAATTGGCATTTATGACAGGTCTTAGGTAGTCATTCTTGAACTTGTACATTAGAATCATCAGGGAGCATATCAAAATGCAGGTTCCTAGCTCTGTACAGAGATTCAGTAATTTAATCTAGTAGGGGGTACAGGAATCTGTATTCATAACAAGTACGCTTGTGGACCATGCCTAGAAGCTGTGGAAAATTGAGAGTAGTTAGAACAACAGATTTTTCTGAGAACCTCTTTGGTGATACTGGCTAAAATTTATAAGTAGAGTGCTTGATTAGAAAGCTATGGAAACTTGTTAATCTAGTTTAAATGCTAGACACTAAGAATTTTGAATTTACTATAATAAATGTAAAGGGTTGGCATGGCTAGATTCTTGAGCAGGAAAATTACATGATTAGTCAGGATGGTTTTCATGGAATGTCATGTAATTCCATTTGGTAAGATAATAAGAAAAAATGAAAAATGGAGATTTGTGTTGAGATAATTCTCTTTTATTGGTCTTCATTTCAACTTTCTCTGTACTTTCTGTCTAGAATAAACAGAATAAGCTAAAACGAAGTTTGACTAATTAAGCAGAATATAAGCTCCATGAGGGAGATTTTATTCATTCTTGTATCAGTAATCTCTAAAACAGTACTTGGCACAATAGTATTTGTTGAATATATGAATGCATAGAACAGCGTACATATCAAGTACTCTTCAGGAAGTGTTTCCTTTGAATCACTTAAAATTACCTATCAGAAGCTGTTGCAATTAATCTTACTTAGAATTTATATTAAACCTATTATGGATTTTAAATTGAGGTTTATTTATTGCTAAAATTGTGGGAAGTTATTAAGTCATTTAAAGTCTTTCCATGTAAATTATACTTTAATTTTATAATTGGTGTTAGGAAAAAAGTGTTTGAATTTTTATTTTTATTTTCCTTTTTTTAGGAGTTAACAGAGCAATTTCATCAAGTTGAATCTCAACTGAATAAGCTAAATCATCTCCTCACTGATATTCTTGCTGATGTGAAGACAAAAAGAAAAACTTTGGCAAATAATAAATTACATCAAATGGAAAGAGAATTATATGTATATTTTTTAAAAGATGAAGATTATCTGAAAGATATTGTGGAGAATTTAGAAACTCAATCAAAGATTAAGGCTGTTAGTCTTGAAGATTGAAAATTACTGGAAACCGAATCTTTATTACATGTGCTCTTTTATTTATTAGGAGGAGACTGTGTATAATAAACACTACTAAATTTTTAAAATTTGAGGTCAATGGGACATTTCATTTGATGAATTCAACCAAAAAAATTTGGTTTTTTTCTCATGTGGTACATTCAGAGTACCAGTGCTTTTTATGATTTGAGCTTGTTAGTGGTACTTAGTCCTGGTAATTTTTTACTTACTGAGAATAAGCATTATTACATAATGCAAATATTTTTAAATACAGTTATCTCTCTCCTTTACTTTCTTTTTAGAAATAGAAATTTTCTGCTGTTAAATTTTTTTTTTTTTTGAGATGGAGTCTCACTCTGTCTCCAGGCTGGAGTGCAGTGGCACGATCTTGGCTCACTGCAACCTCCACCTCCCAGGTTCAAGCAATTCTCCTGCCTCAGCCTCCCGGGTAGCTGGGACTACAGGTGCGCACTGCCACGCCTAGCTAATTTTTTGTATTTTTAGTAGAAATGGGGTTTCACCATGTTGACCAGGATGGTCTCCATCTGCTGACCTCATGGATCCCCTCTCCTCGGCCTCCCAAAGTGCTGGAATTACAAGCATGAGCCATCACGCTCAGCCGCTATTAAATATTTTAAAATGTGTAGAATATCTAGTCAGCATTTTTAAATCTGTAGACCTTAATATGTGAAATAGCCAGGTCCCCTCATGTTTGACTGTCAGATAAAATTTTGCTGCTCAAATTGTATTACTCCATAATTCCCTGCTATGGACCTTTAGACTGTTTTAATGTCCCCACTTGTACCGCAGAGTATTAGGACTTCCTTGGCCATCATTCATTTTAGAGTCTGAATTCTGGGGACTCAAAGTTTTCTACAAGACAGCTCAGCAGTGCTTTGACTTTAATATGACTTACACATCATAAATGACTTTCAAATGAAATTTGAATTTCGAAATTCTGTAAAAGTGGTTGTTCAAAAGATGTATGATACTGTTTTAATCAGTTTAAGAGCAAAAATGTTTAATTATATTTAATAATGGTATTTGGGCAATCAGAAAATAAGGGTTGGTCTAAAATAATTCGAAGTACCTCATCTGTTATTACATCAGATGCTTCTTGAGTGCCTAATTTATACGTGGCCTGTGACAAATACCATGTGAGCTTTGTAGGAATATCTTTAAGAATATTTCTCACCTGTTTGTAATATGGAGTGCCAATCTAAAAACTACATGTTTTGGATGGTCTTTGTGGAATTTTTTAGCTATAACCATCAGAAAACAGGCATACCTGGATGACAGATGAACCCTCTGGATTTTTGAAACCCATCGAACAAAAATATTTTCCAGTTACTGTGTTTGTTATTTAAAATGTTATGTAAACCTTAATTTTGTAGCAATAAATTTTGTTTACAATTTTGCTATCAGCTCCATATCACCTGAGCAACATTTTTGTTGTATATATTTTTTTCTATTCTATCTTGGGATAGAGAGTTTACTTAAATTTTTTCTTTTCTCCAATAATGTGGAAAATATGTCATCTGGTTTCCTGGTTTATGGTAGCAAATTCTGTTTAAATTAGTGTCAGATATTTAGATGTGTGGCCAGACGCTTGATTTATTTAATTAGTTAATTAATTTTTTGAGACAGAGTCTAACTCTGTCACCCAGGCTGGAGTTGAGCAGAACAATCTCAGCTCACTGCAACCTCTGCCTCCCAGGTTCAAGTGATTCTCCTGCTTCAGCCTCCTGAGTAGATGGGATTGTAGGTGTGCACCACTGCACCTGGCTAATTTTTGTATTTTCAGTAGAGACGGGGTTTCACCATGTTGGTCAGGCTGGTCTCAAACTCCTGACCTCAAGTGATCTGCCCGCCTTGGCCTTCCAGAATGCTGGCATTACAGATGTAAGGCACCATGCCCCTGCCCAGTTGCTTGATTTATACTGTCCCTACCCAAACCTTCGCTTGCTCAGCCCAGGGGAACAGCAGGACTGATCAAAGCAGGGATGGTAGTTGTGTGTCTGCCATAATTACCCAAGTTAGTTATAATCATTGTGTTACTAGGTATGTTTATTTGAAGATTTACTTTGTTTTGTTTTGTTTTTATTTTTTGAGACGGAGTTTCGCTCTTGTTGCCCAGGCTGGAGTACAGTGGCGTGATTTCAGCTCACTACAGTCTCCGCCTCCTGGGTTCAAGTGGTTCTCCTGCCTCAGGCCTCCTGAGTAGCTGGGATTACAGGCGCCACCATGTTCGGTTAATTTTTCATATTTTTAGCAGAGACGGGATTTCATCATGTTGGCCAAGTTGGTCTCAAATTCCTGACCTCAGGTGATCCATCTGCCTCGGCCTACCAAAGTGCAGGGATTACAGGTGTGAGCCTATTTGGAGATTTCATATCATTTTTCAAACCTCAGGAAGTATTTGAGTAGATCATTTGCTTCTAAATTGGTTACCTAGAAAATAAGCTCTTTATCTATTTACTATGATACCTGGATTGAGCCTCTAGCTATTTTGCTTTTTGCTTTCTATCTGTATTATTAGATGATTGATGCCTATTTTCTGTGGTTATGAATATAGACATTTTAAATGAAAGTCTTGGTATATCAGTTTTTCAAAATAATTATATTTCTTGTTTTAAAGTCTTCAAATTAATATATGGGATTTATCTTATGTTAATCTTACATTTAGGATTTTTTGAAAATGGAAAATTATGAGGCATTGGTAGGCTTTGATCTCTGTAATACACCGCTCTCCACTGTTGCTCAGAAGATTATGTCTGCTATGCATTCAGGTGATTTAGTGGATTCTAAGACTTGGGGAAAGAGTACAGAGAGTAAGTAATTTTTATGAACCTTTCTCTCTCTTGATACTTTGAATGTTAGTTGTTCTAAAGACTAAGAATTGAAAATGGAATGCACGTAGACATATGAAGCCCAGCTTCTGCCCCTTTTACACTCATTCAGTGCCGACTGAGCTTCTGCTTGCTAACTTTCATGTTCCCTTAACCTTCATTGCTTTAAAAATGTAACACTCTCTTCCTTATTCCAGGTATTTCTGTCAAACATTCCCTTAGAATCTGGATCAGGTATTTTAGTATCTTTGAAAGAGATGCTTTAATCTTGGTTCTCAGGTCATCAAACCTGTACATAGTATTTGCTATTGTGTGTGGTGAACAAGAGATATGTTTTTGACAATGTGTGTATTATACTGCTATAGAAATGTAAACTCTTAGGTGGCAAGGATTATTGGATCAGTGTATATGGGTTTATGACGTGGTATAATAGTAAAAGCAGTGGGGCCGGGCGCGGTGACTTACGCCTGTAATCCTGACACTTTAGGAGGCCAAGGCAGGCGGATCATGAGGTCAGGAGATCGAGACCATCCTGGCTAACACAGTGAAAACCCGTCTCTACTAAAAATACAAAAAATTAGCCTGGCATGGTGGTGGGCATCTGTAGTCCCAGCTACTCGGGAGGCTGAGGCAGGAGAATGGCATGAACCCAGGAGACAGAGCTTGCAGTGAGCTGAGATCTCCAGCCTGGGTGACAGAGCGAGACTCTGTCTCAAAAAAAAAAAAAAAAAGTAAAAGCAGTGATATGCCCACAAATGTCACTGAAATGTTTGTAACACCAGGGTTTTTGGTGTTTTTTTGTTTTGTTTTTTGTTGTCTTTCTTTTTTTTTTTTTTTTTTTTTGAGGTGGAGTCTCGCTCTGTCGCCCGGACTGGAGTGCAGTGGCCGGATCTCAGCTCACTGCAAGCTCCGCCTCCTGGGTTTACGCCATTCTCCTGCCTCGGCCTCCCGAGTAGCTGGGACTACAGGCACCCGCCACCTCGCCCGGCTAGTTTTTGTATTTTTAGTAGAGACGGGGTTTCACCGTGATAGCCAGGATGGTCTCGATCTCCTGACCTCGTGATCCGCCCGTCTCGACCTCCCAAAGTGCTGGGATTACAGGCTTGAGCCACCGCGCCCGGCCCTTTGTTGTCTTTCTTTTGCTACTAGCAAAACAGTTTTTATTTTAAATTTGCAAGTCTGGGTCAATAATTTGTGATTAGTTTCTCCTACAAAATAAGGTATAAGTGTGTGAGATAGATATAATTGAGAAATGAAATTGAATTGAAATAATTGAGAATAGTGCTGAATATTAGCACAAAAGCTCTTATAAACACAGCTTCTTAAGATACAGTTGCACTTAACGTTTTGATCCATTCATATTCAGGCAGCTGTTGCTTATATACTTTATTATAGTAAAAGTCACTAATAAACTGGTAAGAATTTTTAAGTGCGAATTACATGCCTAGCAATTGATAGTGTAAGACACTATCATAATCACATTTATTATTCCATATATTTTTGAATAATAGAGTGGTGTATACTTGACAGAGGTGGAAATATACTCCCCTTCAAAAACTGGTAAGAATAATGAAATGCCTCTGGCAGCTATAATATGAGGCTCTGATGAAAAATTTGTGACAGTCCAACTCATATCAGCTCTTATTGTTGTCCTAAAATACCTCGTTAATGCCTGGGATGATCACTTGAGCCTAGGCGTTTGAGTCCAGCCTAGGCAACGTGGCAAGATCCCATCTCTGAAAATAAAATACCCTGTTAGAATTCTGACTTTTGTTTGTTAAGGTTATTGAGAAGATAAAAGAAAAATATATGATATTGCTTTTCTCTCTTGGATTTGGAAAAATAGTGGAATTCTCATAAGGATTTTGTATTTTCTATTGCTGTATAACATTATTACTACAAACGTACTGGCTTAAAACAACACAATTATTGTTGTACAGTTCCTGTGCATCAGGAGCCTGGACCTGACTTTGCTAGGTCCTCTGCAAGGGTGGACTCCAGGTATCAGCCAGGGCTGGTGTCTCTCCTGAGGCTGCAGTTGGGGAAGCATTCTCTTCTAAACTCACATGGTTGTTGACAGAATTCATTTTCTTACAGACTTTCAGACCAAGGGTCTCAGTTTCTCACTGGCTGGTGTGTGGAAGGTATCCCCAGTTCCTGCCATATGATCCTCTCTGTGGGCAACCTACAGTATGGCAGCTCACTTTTTCTAAGCCAGCAAAAGTCTCTCTAACAAGACTGACATTACAGTTTTACATGATGTGATCACATACATGCTGCTGCCTTTGGTGTGTTCTGTTGGTTAGAAGCTAATCAGTAGTCCCATTCACACTCAGAGGGTTGGGGGTTACGTGAGGACATGATACCAAGAGGCAGGGATCATAGGACCACCTTGGAGTCTTTCCACCACAGATTCTCACCAGTTTTATTCCTTCATCATTTGAATCCAAATTAAAGTTGGATTGCTGGTGGATTATTGATGAGTGATGCTGGAGCTAAAGTTTTAATTGACTCTAGATTCTTGTCAAATACTGAGCTGTTATTATGTCAAATTATTCTAAGAAAAGTATTGTAAATTAGCCTTTCATTTCCATGAGCCTATTTCCTACCAAATAAATACCAAAATTAAACTCAGAAATTAATGGAAATAAACTACAAATACTTACTTTTACAAACACTAAGTCACACCAAACTGTTTTAAACCTGTGATGCTTGTCATTTTGGGGTCTGATTTTCTTATCTGCTAGACTGACTGAGGTGACTCAAGATACACTTTCAGTAAAGATTGGACTGTTATATCTTCTTGAAACAAGTATAGGTTTTTATTTAAAAACACTTTGTCACGAAAAACACTAAAAATGCAAAACTTAAATTAATGTAAGAGAACATCCATGTAACTACCACTTACATTGCCAACACCTCAAAATTTACTTAATTAAATTTACTCAATTAAAATCTCTCCATGCTCAAATGTAGTCATTAATTATCCTGCCTTTTATGACAACCACTTCATAATCATAGGGATTTTATATTATTCCAGATAACATTTTGGCAGCGATTATTCATTTCTTACCACGTTGAATCCATCCTTGTTTTCTGAGGCACACAGTTACACTCCATGGCTCAATCTTGTTGCAGTCAGGTTTGACCAGGTTGCCAGGTGCCTGTCAGTGAGTTGTGAGCTCAAGCGGGTGCCATTTCCAAGGGAGGCTCCAAGACAGCCTGCCTACTTCTCTGGCCTCTTTGCTTCCCATCAGTCAGAGCTGAAATGATTCTTCTCCAACCCTGCAAATGCTAACAGTGTCCTAGAGGATAGTGGAACAACATGCTAAAAGGATCTTGGGCCCCTGAGTGACTTTAAAAAACAGCTACACCACCTACTGAGACCATTCACCTCAGAACATGAGAGAGAAATAAACTTACTTTTTTTTTTTTTCGAGACAGGGCCTTGCTCTGTCGCCCAGGCTGGAGTTCACAGCTCATTGCAGCCTAAACCTCCCAGATTCAAGCAATCCTCCCACCTCAGCCTCCTAAGTAGCTGGGACTACAGGCACTTGCCACCGTGTCTGGCTAATTTTTTATTTTTTTGTGGAGATGAGGTCTTGCTGTGTTGCCCAGACTGGTCTCAAACTCCTGGGCTCACATGATTCTACTGCCTCAGCCTCTCAAAGTGGTGGGATTACAGGCCTGTCCTACTATTTTTTTTAGTATTATAAATTTTTTCCACAACATTTTTGGGGAGTCTCTTGGTAATACATTAGGAAACATGTTTTTTTTTGTTTTGTTTTGTTTTGTTTTTGAGACGGAGTCTTGCTCTGTCGCCCAGGCTGGAGTGCAGTGGTGCAATCTCGGCTCACTGCAACCTCCTCCTCTTGGGTTCACGCCATTCTCCTGCCTCAGCCTCCTGAGTAGCTGGGACTATAGGTACTCGCCACTATGCCTGGCTAATTTTTTGTATTCTTTACTAGAGACGGGGTTTCACTTTGTTAGCCAGGATGGTCTCAATCTCCTGACCTCATAATCCGCCTGCCTTGGCCTCCTAAAGTGCTGGGATTACAGGCGTGAGCTACCGCCCCTGGCCACGTGTTTTTTTTGTTTTTTTTTTTTAACTGAAATCTGTAATTCCACACAATTTTCCATCTTTTTTTTTTTTTAAGACGGACTCTCACTCTATCACCCAACCTGTAAGGCAGTGGTGCGATCTCAGCTCACTGTGACCTCCCCTTCCTGGGTTCAAGGGATTCTCCTGCCACAACCTCCTGAGTAGCTGGGATTATAGGCACCCACCACCATGCCTGGCTAATTTTTGTATTTTTAGTAGAGACGGGGTTTCACCATGTTGGTTAGGTTGGTTTTAAACTCCTGACCTCAAATGATCCATCCAAGTGCCTCAGCCTCCCAAAGACATTTTCTTAAAATTTTTTTTACATATTTGTATAGATGCATACATACATCATTTTAATATAAAATTGTGAGAAGGTTCAAGTTCATTTTTGCTTGTTGAACCCTCTCCCTTATTGTTAACCTATGTTAACACTTAGTATATGCCTTTTATATTTTTGTTAATTTTTTTCTGTGATTATAACTTCTATGGCTGGAGAGTCATGCACTGCATAATGAATGTTTGGTCAACGACATACTGCACATATGTTGGTGGTCCCATAAGATTATAATGGATCTGAAAAATTCCTGTCTCCTAGTGACATCCTAGCTGTCCTGTTACCATAGCACAATGCGTTACATTTTTTTTTCCCCTGAGACAGAGTTTCAGTCTTGTCACCCAGGCTGGAGTGCAATGGCGTGATCTCGGCTCACTGCAACCTCCACCTACCAGCTCAAGTGATTCTCCTGTCTCAGCCTCCTGAGTAGCTGGCATTACAGGTGCCCGCCACCATGCCTGGCTGATTTTTTTATTGCAGTAGAGGCAGGGTTTCACCATGTTGGCCAAGCTGATCTTAAACTCCGACCTCAGGTGATCTGCCCGCCTCGGCCTCCCAAAGTGCTGAGTTTACAGACATGAGCCACCGTGCCCGGCTGCATTATGTTTTTGTTGTGATGCTGGCATAAACAAACCTACTGCACTACCAGGTGTATACAAGTATAGCACTCTGTATATAGTATATATCTATGTCATACCGTCAACTTACACAAACCTCAATGGCATAGCCTACTACACTACTATACTATGTATAGTTGTATATACAATTATATGTAGCACATAGTACTTGAAAACAAATGACTATGTTACTGGTTTATATATTTACAATAGTATATATACTTTTTATTATTGTTTTAGGGTGTACTCCTACTTAGTAAAAAAAAGCTAATTGTAGAACAGCTCCAGGCAGGTCCTTCAGGAGGTATCCAGAAGAGGGTACTGTTATCATAGGAAGTGACAGCTCCATATGTATTAGTGCCTCTGAAAACCTTCCAGGGGGACAAGATTCGGAAGTAGAAGGTGGTGATACTGATGCTCTTTACCGTGTGTAGGCCTAGGCTAATGTATGTGTATGTCTTAGTTTTAAGCAAGAAAGTTTAGAACTTTTTTTAAAAGTGAAATATCTTAATAGAGAAAAGGTTATGGAATCAAGATATGAAGAAAAAATATTTGTGTTCAGCTGTACAATGTGTTTTTGTCTTAAGGTAAATGTTATAAAAGAGTTCAAAAAATTTAAAAGTGTATAAAGTAAAAAATGTTAAAGTACATTGATTTTATTATTGAAGAAAGAAAATTTTTAAAAATAAATTTAGTGTGTCCTAAGTGTATAGTGTTTGTGAAGTCTACAGTAGTGTACAATAATGCACTAAGGTTTCACACTCACTCCCCACTCACTGATTCACCCAGAACAACTGCCAGTCCTGCAAGCTCCATTTATGGTAAGTGCCCTATATAAGTGCCATTTTAAAATCTTTTATACTGTATTTTTACTTATGTTTAGGTACACAGGTACTTACTGTTGTGTTACAGTTGCCTACAGTATTCAGTACAGTAACATGCTGTACAGGTTTGTAGCCTAGGAGCTATAGGCTAGACCATACAGCCTAGGATTGTAGTAAGCTATGCCATCTAGGTTTGTGTAAGTTCGCTATATGACAGCAGTCCCCAACCTTTTGGCACCAGGGACTGGTTTCATGGAAGACAGTTTTTCCATGGGATAGGGGTTGGGGGGGATGCTTTCGGGGTGAAACTGTTCCACCTCAGATCATCAGGCATTAGATTCTCATAAGGAGCTCACAACCTATTCCTCGCTTGTGCAGTTCACAGTAGGGTTCATGCTCCTATGAGAATCTAATGCTGCTGCTGATCTGACAGGAGGCGGAGCTCAGGTGGGAATGCTCACTCACCTGCTGCTCACCTCCTGCTGTGTGGCCTGGTTCCTAATACTACAAACAGGTACTGGTCCTCCACTCAGGGGTTGGGGACCCTTGATCTGTGATGTTTTCATAACAATGAAGTCACCTAATGACGCGTTTCTCAGAACATACCCCACATGACTGTAATTATAGCTTGTATATGTCTGTGCCAACCCTGCTTGTCAGGTGGCATTGGCTGAGACATTTGTTGCAATGTATCACATGTCAGCTTCCGCAGGCTCAATTCTTCTAATCTTCAAGGCCACTCCCCAGTAAACTTTCTGCTGACAAATCTCAGTCTCAGGGAATCTGATCTGCTACAGTTGGTGGCAGTTGTTGTCTGAGAAAGTAGACATGTGATTTTGGAGTTTGGTCTCCCACAGGTGAGCTGGCACTGATGACCTCATCACAAGTTGTGGGTGGAATACAAGTGGTAGTAGTGGAGTTAAAAGTTTGGCTCAGCTGAGCGCGGTGGCTCACACCTGTAATCCCAGCACTTTGGGAGGCTGAGACGGGCAGATTACGAGGTCAGGAGATAGAGACCATCCTGGCTAACACAGTGAAATCCTGTCTCTACTAAAAATACAAAAAAATAGCCGGGCGTGGTGGCAGGTTCCTGTAGTCCCAGCCACTCGGGAGGCTGAGGCAGGAGAATGGCGTGAACCCAAGAGGTGGAGCTTGCAGTGAGCCGAGATCGCGCCTCCGCACTCCAGCCTGGGTCGGCAAGAGCGAGAAGACTTTAGCTCAAGGTGGGTTTGTCTGGCTTACCAGTGGGAGCAGCTGCACCAGCTGGGACAATACTGCACATCTGAGAAGTACAAGGCAGTTGAAGACAATAGAATTGGATGGCTGTGGCTGGGAATAATAGATCCTTTGGAAAAATACAAAAAAAGGCCGTGGGTGATAAGCAATTAAAGGCTGAACATGAAAGCCAGAGGCTTCCTGGGCAGCCTATAAAGAGACAGGCTGTAGCCATAGACCCAAGACTTAGTCCTGATTGCTCCAGAGAAACTTGAATTTTCAGCCCTGGTGGTGTGCTAGGGGTTTTTTTGTTTTGTTTTGTTTTTTGTTGTTATTTTTTGGTGATACCTAGGCTGGAGGCCCGATCCGGCTCACTTTAACCTCTGCCTCCAGGGCTCAGGTGATTGTCCCAAGTAGCTGGGACTACAGGTACGCACCACCACACCCTGTTAGTTTTTTTGTTTGTTTGTTTTTTAAGTACACATGGGGTTTCACCATGTTGCCCAGTCTGGTCTCGAATTCCTGGGCTCAAGACATCTGTCTTGGCCTACCAAAGTGCTGGGATTACAGGCATGAGCCACCCCCACCTGGCCAAGATTAAGGTCTTGATCTGAAGAAAGAGAGAGCAGACCCTGAGATACAGGATGAGAACCTTTGGATTGGTATATTTAAATCTTGATTGAAATACCACAGGGAGCCAAGAAAAAAAAATCTTGAGTATCAGACCAGCTTGGGCAACATGGCGAAACCCGTGTGAATGCAAAATGTCAGGCAGGTCTCAGTTTAGGAAATTTATTTTGCCTAGGTTAAGGACATGCCTATGACAGCCTTAGGAAGTCCTGAGACATGTGCCCGAGGTGGTTGGGGGTACTTTGCTTTTATACATTTTAGGAAGACATGAGACATCAATATGGGTAAGATGTAATTGGTTCGGTCTGGTAAGGCAGGACAACGCGAAGGGGGTCTTCTAGGCTAGAATTAGATAAGAGGGGCCAGGTGTGATAGCTCACCCCTGTAATCCCAGTATTTTGGGAGGCCAAGGCAGGTGGATCCCTTGAGTTCAGGAGTTCGAGACCAGACTGGCCAATGTGGTGAAACCCTGTCTCTACTAAAAATCTAAAATTAGCCGGGCTTGGTGGCAGGTGCCTGTCATCCCAGCTACTTGGGAGGATGAGGCGGGAGAATTGCTTGAACCCGGAGAAGGAGGTTGCAGTGAGCCAAGATTGCACCACTGCACTCCAGCCTGGAGGATAGAATGAGACTCTGTTTCAAAAACAAACAAAAAGTAGATAAGAGACAAAAGGTTGCATTCTTTTGAGTGCTTGATCAGCCTTCCACTGAATACACAATTTAGTGAGTCTGTATTTTTACATAACAGGGGAGAGGAAGCAATCAGATCCCTATTTGTCTCAGGTGAACCTCGGATAGAATTTGACTTTGAATAGAATGGAGAGGCATGTTTGCCATAAGCAGTTCCCACTTGACTTTTCCCTTTAACTTAGTGACTTGGGGTTCCCAAGATTTATTTTCCTTTCACACTCATCTCTACAAAAAATTAGTGGGGCATGATGGCACGTAATCCCAGCTGTCTGGGTGGCTGTAATCCCAGCTATTTGGATGGCTGAGAAAGGGGGATTGTCGCTTGAGTTTGGGAGGTGGAGGTTGCAGGGAGCTGAGATTGTGCCACTGCACTCCAGCCTGGGTAACAGAGTGAGACCCTGTTTCAAAAAAAATAATAAATTGTAATAAATTTTATTTAAAAAAGAAATCTTAAGTATCAGATACCTCTGAGACCTGCAGAAATGGCCCCACCCTGAGCGCTCCCCCCCGCCCGCAGCTTTGCTTGAAAACAATGGAGAACTTCTGTCTTGAAAAATAAGACATGCTCCCTCATTATTTTATAGTACTTTAGGAAAAGTTTTTGGGGTGGGGAGGGAGAAACAGAAAAACTAAACAACGTTCATAATTCCCCAGATCTTTTTGTATAGTTACACACACGCATACATATGTCATTTCATATGGAACTGTGAAAAGATTCATAAATGTATTCTTCAGGCTTTTTCTTTTTTGCTGCCCCCTCCTCCTCTCCTGGTCATTAAGTCACAAAATAACCCAGCCAAAAAGTACTGGGCCTGTTGCAGTCCAGTCAGGGGACAGAAACCATAGAGTAATTTGAACAGGGAATGTTTAAGTCATTACTAACTAGTAGGATTAGCTACCAGGAATAGCTTTAGAGAAAATTCTAAAGAATCCAGCAATAGCAGACACAGGGAGCAGCTTCCTCCTCTAGGGCTGAAGTGGGGTGCTGAAGGAAGGGACAAATTTAGCAGAATCTCTCCCCTCAAGGCTGAGATTCAGACTGTCAGAGGTTGTGGATGTAGCCCACCTGGTGGCCAAGAAGTTGGCTGACGTGCTGGAGTCAGTCTGGCATGTGGGAACCCACCTATGGGGTATCACTGAACTCGCTGAGAAGTTGGTAGGGGTGCCTGCGAAACTCAATAGGAAGCTGCCCACAGGGATCGACTGAAACTTGTTGAAGGGCTGGCTAGAATGTCTGTGGAAGTAGCTGGGAAGTGGCCAGTGGGGCTGCTCGTGGGTGTCTAGTACACTGGCTAAGAGCTGCAGGAGCAAGAAGAAAGGAAAGCAAAGCACAGCAGCCAGAGGCCTCTTCTCTGGCAGCGTCCCTCTAGCACCCTCTGCTGACAGAGCTTAACATCGTGCCAGGTGGCAAAGGAGGTGTATTTTCTGTAGGGCAGGCAGTGTGGTGATGGGTGAATTTGTAGCTGAGGGGCAGTACGTTGATAACTGGCACAGGGACGAAAGAGATTCTACTCCCAAGGAACTGCAGGACCTAACTGGTCATAAATGCAGGCCTGGGAGAGTCTCACCTATGGGTGGGCTGGGTCTGAGGGTACTGGATTAAGGCAGGTGGAACTAAGGTTGGGTAAGGGAGAGTTTATTGATGCAGGATCACTTCAGAGACACTGGATTTGACAACCCGATGAAGATTCCAAGAGGTGGTGCCAACATACTGCTAGGATGGCTTTTAGTTCCTTGTAGGAGAGGGTTCATACTAAGTGAAGTAGAAATGTTAGAACTGCCAGGGCAGATGTAAAAGAAGGCATGAAAAGCCAGGAGAGGTGGACATGCTAGAATGTCCATATTGTGGAGGGCTGGGAAACTCAGCAGGTAACAGTGTTCTGCAGAAGGGTGCTCTGGATGCTATATTTACCGAAGCAATAATGAAAGCTGATGAGGGAGTAGGGAGCATCGGCTTCACTGAGAATCTCAGTGGTGTCCTCTATAGACCAGGGATGATAATAGGAGATGCCTCCTGATAACAGTGAGGGAGACAGAATCCTGACATAGAGGCCAGGTGGTGGTGTCTGTCAGAAGCAGGGTAGGCACAGTTCTCATAAAGTGACTTCAGACCTGGAACTGACTGACTGAAGGAGAGGCCAGGTCCCCAGGAGGAAGGACTGTGCAACACCATAGCAGGTGTACATGGCAGCTATTCCTCCTGTCTTTCCCCCAGGGAAACCTGTGGCCATTTACTCTGAGAACTTATACATGGGAGAGGGGGATACTGAAACATTCATATGATATTGATGCCTGGAGACCTAAAGTATCATCATGGTTTCTCTGTCAGAGGCACGAGGACTCAAGCAATAAATGGAACCTTGGCCCAGATGACACCATAATGGGAGGGCTCACTCTGAAGCCATTCTCCAAGTCCCCAAATGTTATTTGGAGTGAACAGACTGTTGGAAGAACCCTCAGGTACTGACTCCTTGGCCTGAGGATGAGAGCTCTCATAGTGAGTAAGCTCAAGTGGATGATGCTGAAACTGCCTTCCCAGCAAAGATAGTGAATTAGTATAGCAATATGGCAACCCAGGAGAAATGGCAGAAGTTAGTGCCATCCTTAAACACCTACAGGATTCAGGGCACAGGGTGGTCCCTGTCATATATTCATTTAATTCACCAGGTAGGTGTTCATAGAAATCAGATCCTGGAGAATAACAATTGACACCACAAATAGTTTTGACCAAGTTATAGTCCTCATGACAGCTGGTGGGCTGGATGTGGCATATGCGATTAACAAGACCTCAGGTATATGAAATGCAATTATTGATTTGGTGAACACATTCTTCTCCATCCCTGCAGAAATATTCACTCTGAATGGACAATATAAATTTGCACCTTGCCCCAGTGCTATGTTATCCAGCCATCCACTGTTTTGATGACATCATGCCAATCAGCATAAGCAAGAAATGGCAAGTTTGTTAGCTGTCTTGCTGTCCAACACGTGGGAGATAAGCCCACAGATATTCTGGAACCCACCACAACCATGAAGTTTTTGGAAGTTTGGTGGTCTGAGGGATAGGTAGGATATCCCCTTGCAAGTAAAGGACAAATTAGTGCCTCTTTTTTTTTTTTTTTTTTTTTTTTGAGAAAGAGTTTCACTCTTGTTGCCCAGGCTGGAGTGCAATGGCGCGATCTCAGCTCACCACAACCTTTGTCCCCCAGGTTCAAGCGATTCTCCTGCCTCAGCCTTCTAAGTAGCTGGGATCACAGGGATGCGCCACCATGCCTGGCTAATTTTGTTGTTGTTGTTGTTAGTAGAGATAGGTTTTCTCCATGTTGGTCAGGCTGGTCTCGAACTCCCGACCTTAGGCGATCTGCCTGCCTTGGCCTCCCAAAGTGCTGGGATTACAGGTGTGAGCCACCGAGCCTGGCCACCCTTTTTTTTTTTTTCTTTTTTTCCCCAAGAGACTGGGTCTCACTATATTGCTCAGGCTGTCCTCAAATTCTTGGGGTCAAAGTGATCTGCGCTTTGGGAGGCCGAGACGGGCGGATCACGAGGTCAGGAGATCAAGACCATCCTGGCTAACCCGGTGAAACCCCGTCTCTACTAAAAAATACAAAAAACTAGCCGGGCAAGGTGGCGAGTGCCTGTAGTCCCAGCTACTCGGGAGGCTGAGGGAGGAGAATGGCGTAAACCCAGGAGGCGGAGCTTGCAGTGAGCTGAGATCCGGCCACTGCACTCCAGCCTGGGCGACAGAGTGAGACTCCGTCTCAAAAAAAAACCAAAAAACAAACAAACAAACAAAAAGTGATCTGCTTCAGTCTCCTGAGTAGCTGGGACTACAAGTGAACACCTGGCAAAATTACTGCATTTTTAAGAATGAAGCATTAAGAATGAAGATGTCAACTGGTCGAGTCATTCTGCAACGTGGTTAACCACATTAACCATTAAGAGTGAACCATAACACCTGATAGGCATCTCTGGGTTTAGGGAGTGGAGGCAGCATATTCTACATTGGGCATACTGCATAGGAAAGCATCCTGTAAGAGGCCTAGGCTGTGAAGCAAGTGGCCCAGCTACTTGGACTTCCAACCCAACAGACCTTGTGATGTTAGAGGTATCTGTAGTGGGGAAAGATGCCATGTGAGGCTTAAGGCAAAGCCCCAGCAGGAAAATCTCAATGCAGACCTCCTAGAACTCTGGAGCAAGGCAATGCTATCTGCAGAAAAGAATTATAAATTTTTCAAAAACAAAACTGTCATGCTACTGGGCCCTGGTAGAGATGGAGCGTGAGGCCATGGTGACATCAAGTGACCATGAGCCAGAACTGCCAGCATGAGCTGGTTCTGTCAGACCCACGGAGAGGTGGGCGTGCAGCTGTCCATTGCAAGTTGGAAGTGGCTCATTTAGTGCTAGGTACAAGCAGGCACAACCAAGCTTCTCGTGTGGCCCAGAACCCATGGCATCATTGGTGCTGGCACTGGTACTTCTAAAGGGGGCAGTCTTAAGACCAGCTGATGGAGGCAGGAAAAGTTCGCGCTTGGTTCATGGTGGGTGGGCTCTGAAGAGCCTGATTTAGGCAGCCCTAGAAGACAGCGCTCAAGGGAAACCCAATGGGTAGAACGTTGGGTGGTGCCCTTGACTACTACTTGGTGTGGAAGGAGAAGTGGCCCCAATGTTAACACATTTGGAACTCTTGGGCAATGGTTAGTGGCTTGACAGGTTGCTCAGGTACCTGGAATAAGAAAGATTGGAAGATCAGGGGCTTCCTGGAGTAAGGCATGTGGAGGGATCTGTGGGAACAGACATGAAGTACATCCCACCCGAGAACATTGACCAAGAGGACACACCAAACCACCACATTAATAGGATGACTTGGCCAGTTGACATCTACTAGCCTCTGCCATCTGCTGTGCCCATGCTGGCACACTGGGCTCTCTCATGGAGTAATCATGGGGTGGGTAGATGCTGTGCATGGCCCATAGCATGGGGCTCCCCCTCACCAGAGCTGACCTGGCTATTTCTCTGCTGAACATCCAGTCTTCCAACAAGAAAGGCCAAACACTGAGTCCCCAGTTGCACCTTCCTTGGAGGGAGACAGTCATTTGACAACACTGAACCCCTTGTGCCCTAGAAGGTACAGTGATTCATCTTGGCTGGAACCAACACATGTTATAGGCATGAGTTTGCCTTTCCCGTTCTCATGGATTCAGTCAGCTCCGTCACCCAAGTTTCACAGAGTGTTTGATCCACAGAATCCTGCACACAGCCAAGGAACTGCAGCAGTGGGCACATGAGAATGGGACCCACTGGCTCCCTCACAGCCACACACCAAGAAGCTGCCAGCCTGATGGAGCAGCAGGATGGTCCGTGGAAGGCACAGCTCACCTCGTGGGCAGCCTGGAGGTGACACCTGCAACGAAGCAGTCACCTCCAGGGTGCAGTGTGCACTGCAAATCACTGACCAGTACGTGGTACAGAGTCCTTGGTTTGTGGGATAAATGGGTCTGGGAACCAAAAGGTGAAACTCATCACTCCCAGTGACCCACTTAGAAATCTGTATTTCTCCCCCACACTCCTCTGGGTTCTTAAGGTTTAAAGGTCTTGACTCTCAAAGGGAAAACCTTTCCAGCAGGGACAAATGAAGAATGCCATTTAATTTCCAGCTCTGGCTGCTGCCTGGTTATTTCGAGCTCCTCGTGCCGAGAGACTGGCTGGCAAGGAATGTAATTTCCATCTTCTGGGGTGACTGACCATGGGCATCAGGTGGAGGTAGAACTGTTAACTGCCACCACACCTGGCTACCACCACGCTTGCCACCACACTGGGGGCAGAGATGCACCCAGGTGATGTGATTGGCCACCTCATGGTCCCCTGCCCAAATTTGATGGCAAATGCAGGGGCTATGGCCAGAGAAAGGCATGGTGGCCAGGGGCTTACCCCTCAGGGATGAGGGTTTGGGTTACCTGATCGGGTAAGCTAAGCCACCTAGAGCAGTAGAGGAGATAGGCAAGGGTGAGGATGAACCCTAGCATGGACAGTAGAGGGGGGAGATGAATGTAATTTGCAACCTCGAGGCCAGCTGCAGCAACAAGATGTCATTCATCCCAGTACCTTCCCTTTTTAAATTTCCCCAGGAAAAGGCCCACCAGAATCCTACAGGAGCTGCTCCCAGAACGTCTCTGAAGCAAGTGGCTATGAGCAGCACAGTGTGGACTGTAGCGAGCACTGTGGTGCCCGTATGCCCCTTTAGTACTGGAGCACTGTCCCTGCTCCTGGGACAGGCCCTCCCCAATTGCCTGGCTGCAAAGAGCTTCTTTGCTCAAGGGCCCACCCCTTCCCCAGGAGTGACTGGTCCAGTGACTAGTTTGTGCAGGGGTATAAAAGCCCAGCTGCCTTGACCCATTGGGAGACACCTCTGCAGGACTGTGCTCAGCCCAGGGCAGACCTTTGAGTGACTGCATCTTAGCCATCATCTTCCTTGGTTGGGTTGTGCCTCCTTCACTCTCCAATCACCTTTTCAAATGCAAGCCTTCATCACAGAGGTGGTCTCCCAGGGGACCCGACCTGTGCCAGTGTTACGTGCATAACATCTTCGTGTACATAAGTGGGGAGAGTTGGTCCTTATTTTTAAAAATGAGGTCATCATCTTCAGTCAATCACTATAGCTGGAGTCATTTCCCCCCCTGCAATCTATGTTTTAACAAGGTCATTCTTTTTAGTGGCTATGTATTTCATGATGTGGATATTATGTAATTTATTCCTCAGTTTTCTTCTGATTGGTATCTACTTTATTTTCAGTCTTTTGCCATCATGAGCAATACTGCTATAAATGTTTTGGTTTAAACCTGTTTACTGTTGCATATATTTCTGTGAAACAGCCAAGAGTGAGATTATTTGGTTAGATGATTGATATTATTTTCTGTTTTTGTTGAGGCAAGAACACTGTCTCTCTCTCATATATATATATGGCTAAGGTATATATAGATACGTGTGTATATATATGTGTGTATATGTGTATGTGTGTATATATATATATAAAACACACATATCCTAAGTTAAGTTTAGGTCAAAATTTCACAAACCCACACTCAGTTCAGGAAACATCACTAGCATTCCCAGAGGCCCATGTTAAGCTCCCTGTGACCCACTCCTCCCAATTCCCAAGAGTGATGTACGCATTATTAATTTTAATAAGTCTTGACAGTTTGCCTTCTAGAGTCTATTTACATTTTTACCAGCAATACATGAGACTACCTCTTCCCCTCCGTTTTCAGTTATAGTTAATTTGCATTTCCCTGAGTATTGTATTCGTTTCCTGTTTGGGTTTTCTGTTTGTGTATTGCCTCTTCCTATTCTTTGCTCATTTTTCTGTTGAATTGTTTGTCTTACCTTATAAATGTATGAGAACTTGTTGTATATATAGCAGTTAACTCTTTGTCATTTTTGTTCCAAATAGTTTTCCCAATGCATTTATTTTCTTTTTGATGTGGTGCTAGTTATACCAGCCCTATTAATCAATCTATCCTTTTCTATTGAATTGAAATACTATCTTTGTTGTATATAAAGTCTTGGGATCAGTCTCTGGGTTGTCTGTTCTGTTCTAGAGGTCTTTTCTCTCTCTTTTTTTTTTTCTTTTTAAGCTTACATTTTTTTTTTCCAAGATGGAGTCTTGCCCTATCACCCAGGTTTGAGCACAGTGGCGTGATCTCAGGTCACTGCAACCTCCATTTCCTGGGTTTAAGCAATTCTCCTGCCTCAGCCTCCCAAGTAGCTGGGATTGCAGGCGCTTGCCACCACACCTGGCTAATTTTTGTATTTTTAGTAGAGGCGGGGTTTCACCATGTTGGCCAAACTGGTTTTGAGCTTCTGACCTCAGGTGATCCACCCGCCTTGGCCTCCCAAAGTGCTGGGACTATAGGCGTGAGTCACCGCACCTGGCCTAAGCTTACATTTCTTGTCTCTTTGTACTTTGAAATTATTTATTAAATTAAAATATCCCTGTAGGGTCTTCAGTTGGAATTGCCTTAAATTTGGAAGAATTAAACATTTTGTGATATATATCCTAATGCTGTGTCTTTTCATTTGTACAGATCTTTTTTTATGCCATTTAATAAGATTTTACATTTTCATCATTGAGAACCTTGTATTTTTTTTTTTGTATTTATTCTAAGTATAATGTTTTTATATTGTAAGTGGAATATTTTCCCCTATTTGCATTTCTAGGTTGTTATTTTTCCTGCAGAGGAAATGTATGTCACAGTGGTTAAGAGCACAGACTCCCAAATCATATTGCCTGGGGTTAGATCCTGGTTCTGTCACTTACTGTTCAGCCCAGGCTTATTGAAATTAAGACAAAAATCTAAATTAGAAGCTTGTTTTAATGATGTTTTACTGAACCTTTAATTGCTCCACTGCAGTATTCAGTCTAAGAATTTCCCCAAACCTTTAATAATACTTTTAAGGTTTCTATAAATGTTGACCTTAGGTTTTTTTTTTTTTTTGAGACGGAGTCTCGCTCTGTCGCCCAGGCTGGAGTGCAGTGGCAGGATCTCAGCTCACTGCAAGCTCTGCCTCCCGGGTTTACGCCATTCTCCTGCCTCAGCCTCCCGAGTAGCTGGGACTACAGACGCCCGCCACCTCGCCCGGCTAGTTTTTTGTATTTTTAGTAGAGAAGGGGTTTCACCGTGTTAGCCAGGATGGTCTTGATCTCCTGACCTTGTGATCCGCCCGTCTCAGTCTCCCAAAGTGCTGGGATTACAGGCTTGAGCCACTGCGCCCGGCTGACCTTAGGTTTTTAGAGTCATGTATTCAAATGCAAATGCCAAATAATGATTTTTAATAAATGTTTTATGATTATATAGAGCTATCTTCAGTTAACTTGAAGGTACTTTACATAAATATTTATTGCAGTGGTACTAAGCATTTTACTTGTGAATTTTATTACATTGTTTTAAGTAAGTTAATAATGAATAAATAAGCATGACTATAGAGGTTATTTCAGTGTTAACTGTACTACTTAGATATTAGTGTTTCTTTAATGCCCCATGTTTCTTTTTTTGTTGTTTTTAAAAGCTACAGAAGTGATAAACAAGTCCAGTGTTAAGTATTCAGTACAACTTGAAGATGGGAAGAATCGATCACCAGAAAAAAAGGTAAATCATTGCAAATATGAGTAATTTTAAACAGATAACACTCATTTGTTCAACAGATACTTATTAAGTGTTCTACTATGTGCTAAGCACTGTAGATACAACACCTAAAAAAAAAAAAAAAAAAAAGGGTGTTCTTGCTCTCCAAGAGCTTATAGTTTAATTTGGATGTGGGGAGGGGCAAGTAAGTGCCATGAGAGAAGTAAGTTCAGAGTGCTCTGGGACAATAGGGGGGACATCTAACTCAGTTTTGTGCTATTTCATTTTGCCCTTCTGGGTGTTGAGGAGAAGAATCAGGGATGTCTTTCTGAAGTATGAAAATTATATCTGACTTGAGATCTATTGGTTGATTAGGAGTTTATCAACCTAGGCTGGATGCAGTGGCTCACATAATCCTAGCACATTGGGAAGCTGAGCAGGGTGGATCACTGGAGGCCAGGAATTTGAGACCAGCTTGGGCACCATAAGGAGACTCTGTCTCTACAAAAAATAATACCAAAAAAAAAAAAAAAATTAACTGAGCATGGTGGCCTGCTCCTATAGTCCCAACTACTCAGGAGGCTGAGGCTGGAGGATCACTTGAGCCAAGGAGTTTGAGGCTGCAGTGAGCTCTGATTGCACCACAGCACTCCAGCCTGGGCAACAGAGCAAGACTCAGTCTCTAAAAAATAGAGATAAAAAATAAAAAGATCCCCACCTTTAAGGGAGTAGGGGCAGGACATTGAGAACATTTTCAGATAAGGGAAGAAAGCTTGGAACTTTGGGTAGTGGAAATAATAGAAGTTCAGAAAGGTAGGGATATAACATTCACAATGGGTGCGTTATGTGGTACGGGCTAGAGAGGAGATATAAGAAGAGGTTGTGGCCGGGTGCGGTGACTCACACCTGTAATCCCAGCACTTTGGGAGGCCGAGGCGGCGGATCACGAGGTCAGGAGATCGAGACCATCCTGGCTAACATGGTGAAACCCCGTCTCTACTAAATGTACAAAAATTAGCCGAGCGTGGTGGCGAGCACCTGTAGTCCCAGCTACTTGGGAGGCTGAGGCAGGAGAATGGCGTAAACCCGGGAGGCGGAGCTTGCAGTGAGCTGAGATCGCTCCACTGCATTCCAGCCTGGGTGACAGAACGAGACTCTGTCTCAAAAAAAAAAAAAAAAAAAAAGAAAAGGTCGTATCACCAAAGACCTTGTGTATGAAAGTGGTAGAGGCAACATAATGTTTAAGAGAATGGACTTTGGAGTAAACTACCTGTGTTCAAGTCCCAAGCTAACTAAATTTAAACCTAAACTCCCTATAGTAAAATGAGATAATAGGACCTGTCTCTTGGGTTGATGGGATAATTATTTGTCCCTGGGTTCATAGGATGATTATCTGCCCTTGGAGTGGAGGGAAGAGGCATCTTCCACAGAGAAGGAACTCTTCTCTTCTTCCCTCTGTAAATGAATGGAAATTGTATCTCTCAATGGTGAGCAAACTGTGCTCCTTGGATCCCGAAGGCAGGGGTCTGCAAACTTTTTGCTCCCTTTCTCTCAAAATAATTTTGTTGTTTTTGTTTGTTTGTTCGAGACAGCCCCTCACTCTGTTGCCTAGGGTGGAGTGCAGTGGTGTGATCACAGCTTACTGCAATTTCCACCTCTACCTCCGCCACCGTGCCCAGCTAATTAATTGAGTCCTGGACTCAAGTGATCCTCCCAACTCAGCCTCCCAAGTAGCTGACACTAGAGGCACACACTATCATTGCCCAGCTAATTTTTGTATTTTTGGTAGAGACAGGGTTTCACCATGTTGCCTGGGCTGGCCTCAAACTTCTGGGCTCAAGCAATCTTCCTGCCTTGGCCTCCCAAAGTGCTGGGATTACAGGCGTGAGCCCCCATGCCTGGCCATCTCAAACTATATGTACTGCCTGATATATTTTAAAGTTGAAATTTAAAATCTTTATCACAAGTTTAAAAAATTGCAAAGTACATGATTTCTGCTCTATTGTTAATATTGACATTTTTACTGTTACATTTAGAATATATTCACAAAAATTAAATACTGTACTTTGACAACTTGATATCCACAATCTTATTATTATTATTATTATTATTATTTGGAGATGGAGTCTTGCTCTGTCACTTTCACTGGAGTGCAGTGGTGTGATCTCGACTCACTGCCACCTCCGCCTCCTGGGTTAAGTGATTCTCCTGCCTCAGCCTCCTGAGTAGGTAGGATTACAGGTGCCCACCACCACACCCAGCTAATTTTTGTATTTTTAGTAGATATGGAGTTTCACCATGTTGGCCAGGCTGGTCTCGAACTCCTGACCTCAGGTGATCTGCCCGCCTCGGCCCCCTAAAGTGTTGGGATTATAGGTGTGAGCCACCGTGCCTGGCCTATTTTATTTATTAATTTATTTATTTACTTATTTATTATTTTTTGAGATGGAGTCACACTCTGTCACCAAGGCAGGAGTGCAGTGACGCGATCTTGGCTCACTGCAACCTCCGTTTCCCGGGTTTAAACGATTCTCCTGCCTCAGCCTCCCGAGCAGCTGGGGTTACAGACGCACACCACCATGCCCAGCTAATTTTTATGTTTTTAGTAGAGACAGGGTTTCACCATATTGGCCAGGCTGGTCTGGAACTCCTGACCTCATGATCCACCTGCCTGGGCCTCCCAAAGTGTTGAGATTACAGGCGTGAGCCACCATGCCCGGCCTCTTTTTATTATTATTATTATTTTGAGACTTTCTCACTGTGTCGCCCAGGCTGAAGTACAGTGTGGTATGACCATGGCTCACTGTAGCCTTGACCTCCTGGGCTCAGGTGATCCTCTCACCTCAGCCTCCTGAGTAGCTGGGACTATAGGCACATGACACCACGCCCAGCTAATTTTTGTATTCTTTGTAGAAAGACAGGATTTTTGCCATTTTGCCCAGGCTGGTCTTGAACTCCTGGGCTCAAGCAGTCCTCCTGCCTCAGCCTCCCAAAGGGCCAGGATTATGGGTGTGAGCCACTGTGCTCAGCCCACAATAATCCCCTTAAAAAAGACAGAGCAAGATCTTCAACAGTTTGAAATTTTATATTTTTCTTTTTCTCCTTGAATTCCTTTCTTGTTTACTCCTCCACGGAATTTTAATGTAATTTTATGCTTGAAAGCCTACTCTTGGAAACCATATATTTGAAACAAAAATACAAATATGCATTAAAAATTTTCTTAACATATGACCAAGCGTTAAAACATTTTCTTTTGGCCGGGCGCGGTGGCTCAAGCCTGTAATCCCAGCACTTTGGGAGGCCGAGACGGG
>NW_012114677.1:832175-834438 GCF_000951035.1 Colobus angolensis palliatus
AAAAAAAAAAAAAAAAGAAGTTTTGATTATAGATAATATGAAGATTGTGTCTCTGTATTACTTTAGACAAGTTCTTACCAGAGATTAGTTTGGTTTATAAATCTGTCTCATGAATCCATATTCTAATGAAATATTTTCCATTTTTCTGTAGAATCTTAAATCTTTAAGAAGTCAGACATCAAGAGGTTCCGCCAAGCTCTCTCCTCAGTCCTTCAGTGTCAGACTCACAGATCAGCTATCTACTGATCAAAAACAGAAGAGCATCAGCTCATTGGCTCTTTCAAGTTGTTTAATTCCACAGTATAATCAAGAGGCTTCAGTTCTACAGAAAAAGGAGCATGAAAGAAAGCATTTCCTAATGGAGAATATAAATAATGAAAATAAAGGAAGTATTAATCTTAAAAGAAAACATATTACATATAATAATTCTTCAGAGAAAACAAGTAAACAAATGGCGTTGGAAGAAGATACTGATGAGGCTGAAGCCTACCTAAATTCTGGGAACTCAGGAGCATTGAAAAAATATTTTTGTGATATTAGGCATTTGGATGATTGGGCAAAAAGCCAGCTGATTGAAATGCTCAAACAGGCAGCAGCTCTGGTGGTAACTCTGATGTATACTGATGGTTCCACCCAGTTAAGAGCTGACCAGGTTAGTAAACAGTGATGGTTTTTGCTTGCTGTCTTGACACCATAAAAGGAGCCCATTTCCTTAGTGTCTGATTTTGATAGGAGAGCTAGAAACATGATTTTAAGGCTTTCCCTCCCCTCCAGTGGTAAGTGATCGACAATGTATAGCTCCCATTGGTTTCTTAGGAAACTGCAAAACTGTTTTCCAGAGTTGGTGTGCCATTTTACTTTCCACCAGCAGTGTACTAGGGTTTCAAATTCTCTACCTCCTTGTCAACACTTGTTGTTGTCTACTTTTTTTATTTTAGCCATTCTAGTGATTCTGAAGTGGTATTTCATGGTGGTTTTAAATTGTATTTCCCTATTACCTAGTGACATTGAGCATCTTTTCCTGTGCTTATTGGTCATTCATATATCTTCTTTGATATCTTCTTTCTGTTTTGATGATTTGATGAAATGTCTGTTCAAATTTTTTGTCCACTTTAAAATTGGGTTATTTGTGTTTTATTTTGGATCTGTACGCATTCTTTATATGTTATGATACAAGTATCTTATAAGATATATCATTTATACTTCTGCAAATTTCTGGCTTATTTTTAAAAAATTTATTGAGGATGTCTTTTGAAGCACAAAATTTTTAAAATTTGATCTCTGTTGATTTTTTTAAAAAATCTTTCCCTCCCTCCTTCCCTTCCTTCCCTCCCTCCCTCCCTCCCTCCTTCCCTCCCTTTCCTTTCCTCTCTTTTCCTCTTCTTTCCTCTCCTTTCCTGCACCCATCACCCAAGCAGTATACACTGCACACAATTTGTAGTCTTTTATCCCTCACCCCCTTCCCACCCTTTCCTCCTGAGTCCCCAAAGTCCACTGTGTCATTCTTATGCCTTTGCATCCTCATACTGTAGCTCCCACTTATAAGTGAGAACATACAGTGTTTGGTTTTCCATTCCTGACTTACTTCACTTAGAATAGTAGTCTCCAGTCTCATCCAGGTCACTGCGAATGCCATTAATTCATTCATTTTTATGGCCGAGTAGTATTCCATCATATGTATATAGCATAGTTTCTTTATTCACTCCTTGATTGATGGGCATTTGGGTTGGTTCCACATTTTTGCAATTGCAAATTGTGCTGCTATAACCATGCATGTGCAAGTATCTTTTTCATATAATGACTTCTTTTCCTCTGGGTAGATACCCAGTAGTGGGATTGCCAGATCAAATGGTAGTTCTACTTTTAGTTCTTTAAGGAATTTCCACACTGTTTGCCATAGTGGTTGTACTAGTTTACATTCCCACCAGAAGTATAGAAGTGTTCCCTGTTCACTGCATCCATGCCAATATCTATGATTTTTTGACTTTTTGATTATGGCTATTCTTGCAGGAGTAAGGTGGTATTGTATTGTGGTTTTGATTTGCATTTCCATGATCATTAGTGATATTGAGCATTTTTTCATACATTCGGTGGCCATTTGTATATCTTCTTTGGAGAATTGTCTATTCATGTCCTTAGCCCACTTTTTGATGGGATTGTTTGTTTTTTTCTTGCTAATTTGTTTGAGTTCATTGTGGATTAAGGATATTACTCCTTTGTCAGATGTATGGATTGTGAAAATTTTCTCCCACTCTGTGGGTTG
>NW_012114677.1:834508-840992 GCF_000951035.1 Colobus angolensis palliatus
CACTCTGTGGGTTGTCTGTTTCCTCTGCTGACTATTCCTTTTGCTATGCAAAAGCTTTTTAGTTTAATTCTTGCTAATTTGTTTGAGTTCATTGTAGATTAAGGATATTAGTCCTTTGTCAGATGTATGGATTGTGAAAATTTTCTCCCACTCTGTGGGTTGTCTGTTTACTCTGCTGACTATTCCTTTTGCTATGCAAAAGCTTTTTAGTTTAATTAAGTCTCAGTTATTTATCTTTGTTTTTATTACATTTCCTTTTGGGTTCTTGGTCATGAAATCCTTGCCTAAGCCACTGTCTAGGAGGGTTTTTCCAATATTATCTTCTAGAATTTTTATAGTTTCAGGTATTAGATTTAAGTCTTTGATCCATCTTGAGCTGACTTTGTATAATGTGAGAGACGAGGATCCATTTTCATTTTACATGGGGCTTGCCAATGATCTCAGCACCATTTGTTGAATAGGGTGTCCTTTCCCCACTTTATGTTTTTGTTTGCTTTGTCGAAGATCAGTTGGCTGTAAGTATTTAGGTTTATTGCTGGGCGCAGTGGCTCACACCTGTAATCCCAGAACTTTGGGAGGCTGAGGCGGGCGGATCACGAGGTCAGGAGATCGAGACCATTCTGGCTAACACGGTGAAACCCCGTCTCTACTAAATGGTGAAACCCCGTCTCTACTAAAAATACAAAAATTAGCCGGGCATGGTGGCGGGTGCCTGTAGTCCCAGCTACTCGGGAGACTGAGGCAGGAGAATGGCGTGAACCTGGGAGGCAGAGCTTGCAGTGAGCCGAGATCACACCACTGGACTCCAACCTGGGCAGCAGAGCGAGACTCTGTCTCAAAAAAAAAAAAGCAAAAAGTATTATGGTTTATTTCTGGGTTTTCTATTTGCTTCAATTGGTCTGTGTGCCTATTTTTATGCCAGTACCATGCTGTTTTGGTAACGATGGCCTTATAGTGTAGTTTGAAATCAGGTACTGTGATGCCTCCAGATTTGTTCTTTTTGCTTCGTCTTGCTTATTTTTTATTTTTGTTTTTATTTTTTTTGAGACAGAGTCTTGCTCTGTCACCCAGGCTGGAGTGCAGTGGTGTGATCTCAGCTCACTGCAACCTCCAACTCCTGGGTTCAAGTGATTCTTCTGCCTCAGCCTCGCAAGTAGCTGGGACTACAGGTGCGTGCCACTACGCCTGGCTAATTTTTGTATTTTTAGTAGAATGAGGTTTCACTATATTGGCCAGGTTGGTCTTGAACTCCTGACCTTGTGTTCTTCCCACCTTGGCCTCCCAAAGTGCTGGGATTACAGGTATGAGCCACCATGCCTGGCCTAGGATTGTTTTTTATAGTTCTGTGAAGAATGATGGTGGTATTTTGATGGGAATTGCATTGGATTTGTAGATTGTTTTTGGCAGTATAGTCATTTTCACAATATTGATTCTACCCATCCATGAGCATGGGATGTGCTTCCATTTGTTTGTGTCATCTGTTATTTCTTTCAGCAGTGTTTTGTAGTTTTCCATGCAAAGGTCTTTCACCTCCTTGGTTAGGTATATTCCTAAGTGTTTTATTTTTTTGCAGCTATTGTAAAAAGGGTTGAGTTCTTGATTTGATTCTCAGCTTAGTCACTGTTAGTGTGTAGAAGAGCTACTGATTTGTGTACTTTAATTTTGTATCCAGAAACTTGACTGAGTTCTTTCATCAGTTATAGGAGCTTTCTGGAGGAATCTTTAAGGTTTTCTAGGTAAACAATCATGTAGTCAGCAAATAGTGACAGTTTGACTTCCTCTTTATCAATTCGGATGCTTTTTATTTCTTTTTTTTTGTCTGATTGCTCTGGCTAGGACTTCCAGTACTATATTGAAGGGAAGTGGTGAGAGTGGGCATCCTTGTCTTGTTCCAGTTCTCAGGGGGAATGCTTTCAACTTTTCTCCATTAAGTATTATGTTGCCTGTGGGTTTATAATAGATGGCTTTTATTACATTGAGGTATGTCCCTTGTGTGCCAATTTTGCTGAGAGTTTTAATAATAAAGCAATGCTGGATTTTGCTGAATGCTTTTTCTGCATCTATTGAGATGATCATGTGATTTTTGTTTTTAATTCTGTTTATGTGACGTATCACATTTATTGACTTGTGTATGTTAGACCATCCCTGCATCCCTGGTATGAAACCCGCTTGATCATGGTGGATTATCTTTTTGATATATTGTTGGATTTGGTTAGCTAGTATTTTGTTAAGGACTTTTGCATCTATGTTCATCAGGAATATTGGTCTGTAGTTTTCTCTTTTGGTGGTATCCTTTCCTGGTATTGGTATTAGGGTGATACTGACTTCATAGAATGATTTAGTGAGGATTCCCTCTTTTTCTATCTTGTGGAATAGTGTCAATAGGATCAGTACTGATTCTTCTTTGAATGTCTGGTAGAATTCTGCTGTGAAACTGTCTGGTCCTGGACTTTTTTTGTTGGTAATTGTTCTGTTACCGTTTCAATCTCACTGCTTGTTATAGGTTTGTTCAGGACATCTAATTCTTCCTGATTTAAACTAGAAGGGTTGTATCTTTCCAGGAATTTATCCATATCCTCTAGGTTTTCGAGTTTATGTGTGTAAAGTTGTTCATAGTAGCCTTGAGTGATCTTTTGCATTTTTGTGGTGTCAGTTGTTGTATCTCCCATTTTGTTTCTAATTGAGCTTATTTGGATTTTCTATCTTCTTTTATTGGTTAATCTTGGTAATGGTCTATCAATTTTATTTATCTTTTCAAAGAACCAGCTTTTTGTTTCATTTATCTTTTTTTTTTTTTTCTTGAGACAGAGTTTTGCTCTTGTTGTGCAGGCTGGAGTGCAATGGCGCGATCTCAGCTCGCTGCAACCTCTGCCTCTCGGGTTCAAGTGATTCTCCTGCCTCAGCCACCCAAGTAGCTGGGATTACAGGCATGTACCACCACACCTGGCTAATTTTTTGTATTTAGTAGAGACGGGGTTTCACCATGTTGGTCAGACTGGTCTCTAACTCCTGACCTCAGGTGATCCACCTTCCTCTGCCACCCAAAGTGCTGGGATTACAGGCATGAGCCACAGTGCCTGGCATTTGTTTCATTTATCTTTTGTATTTTGTTTGTTTGTTTCAATATTATTGAATTCTCCTCTAATTGTGGTCATTTCCTTTCTTCTGCTGGGTTTGGGTTTGGTTTGTTCTGGAGTTCCTTGAGGTATGACCTTAGATTATCTGTGCTCTTTCAGACTTTCTTTTGTTTGTTTGTTTTTTAAACGGAGTCTTACTATGTTGCCAGGCTGGAGTGCAGTGGCAGATCTTGGCTCACTGCAACCTCTGCTTCCCAGGTTCAAGTGATTCTCCTGCCTCAGCCTCCTGAGTAGCTGAGATTACAGGCACGTGCCACCACGCCCAGCTAATTTTTGTATTTTTAGTAGAGACGGGATTTCACCATGTTGGCCAGGATGGTCTGGATCTCCTGACCTCATAATCTGCCCTCCTCGGCCTCTCAAAGTGCTGGGATTACAGGCGTGAGCCACTACACCCAACCCAGTTTGAAGAATTGTTTAATTTCCATCTTGATTTCATTTTTGAGCCAATGATCATTCAGGAGCAGGTTATTTAATTTCCATGTATTTATATGGTTTTGAAGGTTCCTTTTGGAGTTGATTTACAGTTTTATTCCACTGTGGCCTGAGAGAGTGCTTGATATAAGTTCAGTTTTCTTAAATTTACTGAGGCTCATTTCATGGCCTATCTTATGGTCTATCTTGGAGAAAGTTCCATGCACTGATGAATGGAATGTATATTCTGTGGTTGTTGAGTAGAATGCTCTGTAAGTATCTGTTAGGTCTATTTGTTCCAGGGTACAGTTTAAATCCATTGTTTCTTTGTTGACTTTCTGTCTTGATAACCTGTCTGGTGCTGTCGGTGGAGTCTTGAAGTCCCCCACTATTACTGTGTTAGCTACTCTTGCTTGCTTTTGGTCTCCCTTTGTATGGAATGTCTTTTTCCACCCTTTTACCTTAAGTTTATGTGAGTCCTTATGTGTTAGGTGAGTCTCTTATAGGCAGCAGATAGTTGGTTGGTGAATTCTTATCCATTCTGCAATTCTCTATCTTTTAAGTGGAGCATTTAGGCCATTTACATTCAACCTTAGTATTGAGTTGTGAGATACCATTCCATTCATTGTACTATTTGTTGCCTGCATACCTTGTTTTTTTCTTTTCTTTTTTTTATTTTTGCTTTATAGGGCCTGTGAGATGTATGCTTTAAAGAGATTGTGTTTTGATGTGTTTCCAGGATTTGTTTCAAGATTTAGAACTCCTTTTAACAGTGGTAGTACTGGCTTCCTAGTGGTGAATTCTCTTAGCATTTGTTTGTGTGAAAAGGACTGAATCCTTCCTTCACTTATGAAACTTGGTTTCGCTGGAAACAATTGTTTTGTTTAAGGAGGCTGAAGATAGGGCTCAGTCCCTTCTAGCTGGGAGAGTTTCTGCTGAGAAATCTTCTATTAGTCTGATAGGTTTTCCTTTATAGGTTACCTGGTGCTTTTGCCTCATAGCTCTTAAGATTCTTTCCTTTGTCTTAACTTTAGATAACCTGATGACAATGTGCCTAGGCAATGATCTTTTTGCAGTGAATTTCCCAGGTGTTCTTTGAGCTTCTTGTATTTGGATGTCTAGGTCTCTAGTAAGTCCAGGGAAGTTTTCCTTGATTATTCCCCCAAATATGTTTTCCAAACTTTTAGATTTCTCTTCTTCCTCAGTAATGCCAATTATTCTTAGGTTTGGTCGTTTAACATAATCTGAGACTTCTTGGAGGCTTTATGTTTTCTTATTCTTTTTTCTTTATCTTTGTTGGATTGGGTTAATTCGAAAACCTTGTCTTTGAGCTCTGAAGTTCTTTCTTCTTCTGCTTGTTTAATTCTAATGCTGAGATTTTCCAGAGCATTTTGCATTTCTATAAGTGTATCCATTGTTTCCTGAAGTTTTGATTTTTTTAAATATATGCTATCTATATCTATTTCATTGAAAATTTCCCTCTCTGCTTTCCTGATTTATTCCTGTAGTCATTCTAGAGCAAAAGTTCACAATGCAAGCCTCCACACTCTGCTCCGTCCGTCCCAGTGGGAGCTGCAGTCTACTCCTGCTTCCCATCTGCCATGATCTCCTAATTCTCTCTGATTGTTGGAGCTTTGTAGTAAGTTTTGAAATCAAGAAGAGTGAGTCCTCCAACTTTGTGTTTTTCAAAATTCTTTTGGGTATTGTGCTTCCTTTGCATGTCAGTTTTAGGATCAGTTTGTCAATTTATGCAAAAATCCAACTGGAATTTTGATACAAATTGTGTTAAATCTATAGATTAATTTTGTGAGTCTTGCCATCTTACTATAATAGTGTTGAGTTTTCTGATCCATAAACATGGGGTATTCTGATCCATAAACATGGGGTATCTCCATTTATTTAAAACTTTAATTTCCTTTAGGAATGTTTTATAGTTTTCAGTGTAGTATGCAAGTCTTGCTTTACCTTTAATTTTTTTAAAGGCATTTTGATGACTAAAGAATGTAAGTTGATAGTTTATTTTCTTCCAGTAGTTTCATAATATTACTCTACTGTTGGTTGGGCACGGTGGCTCACACCTGTAATCCTAGCACTTTGAGAGGGCAAGGTCAGTGGATTGCCTGAGCTCAGGAGTTCAAGACCAGCCTGGGCAACACAGCAAAACCCTGTCTCTACTAAAATACAAAAAAAATTGGCTGGGCGTGGTGGTGTGCGCCTGTAGTCCTTGCTACTCTGGAGGCTGAGGCAGGAGAATTGTTTGAACCTGGGAGGCGGAGGTTGCGGTGAGCTGAGATTGTACCACTGCACTCTAGCCTGGGCGACAGAGCAAGACTCCGTCTCAAAAAAAAAAAAAAAAAAAGTATGTATATATATCTACTGTCTTCTGAGTTGCTTTATTTCCCACGAGAAATCTGCTGTCATCCTTATCTTTGTTTCTATCTATGTAATGTGTTCTCTCGCCACCCCCCACCCTTTATCACTGGTTTTAAGCAAATGATCTGTAGTTTTCTTCACGTTCCTTGTACTTGAGTTTTATTGCTCTTCTTGGTTCTAATGATTAACTTGGGGATAAAGGACAAACTTATTATTATGTTGAGTTTTTAAATCCTTGAGTATTATATGTCTTTGTTATTTAGGTCTTCTCTGATTTCTTTCATTAGCATTTTGTAGTTTTCAACATACATATCCTGTATGTATTTTGTTAGTTTATACTTAAGTATTTCATTTTTTAGAGTTCTATAAATGGTGGTTTAAAAAATTTTTATTTTCATATGTTTATTGCTAGAATATAAAAATATATTACATTGGCCGGGCGCGGTGGCTCAAGCCTGTAATCCCAGCACTTTGGGAGGCCGAGACGGGCGGATCACAGGGTCAGGAGATCGAGACCATCCTGGCTAACACGGTGAAACCCCGTCTCTACTAAAAAATAC
>NW_012114677.1:841163-858371 GCF_000951035.1 Colobus angolensis palliatus
TATATATATTACATTTTGGTCCTTTGATCTTGTATCCTGCAACCTTGCTAAATTTACATATTAGCTTCAGGATTCATTTTTTACAGGTTCCTTTAGATTTTCTACACAGACATTCATGCCATCTGTTAATAGGGAAAGTATGATGCTTCCTTTCTGATGTGTATGCCTTTTATTCCTTTCTCCTTTCATATTGCCCTGGATGAGACTTCCATCATGATGCTGGAGAGGGTAGAGACCAGATTTGGAGCGTAAAGTCATGGATTCGGATTTTGGCCTGCCTCAACTGTCATTTAAAAAGCCATTCATTTTCAAGTTTAATTTTAGGCCTTTTCTTGTTCTCTCTGCTTAATTTTAAAATGTTTATCTTTCTACAACAGATATATTGTCTAGGTTTAATTTATTTTGTTGTGTTTCCACAGACCCCTGTTTCCTCTGTTAGAGGAATTGTGATATTACTCAAGCGCCAAGCAGAGGGTGGCTATGGTTGTCCAGATGCCCCGGCCTGTGGTCCTGTCCTGGAGGGCTTTGTGTCGAATGATCCATGTATCTACATTCAAATAGAGCACTCTGCTATCTGGGACCAAGAACAGGAGGCACATCGACAATCTGCCCGGTAAAAAATCTTCACGCATGGACTCACACCCTACTTACATGCCTGCTTTATACTGATGGAAAGTTTTTCAAGGTCCAGTTTTAATTGTTTAAACTTTTAGAAGTTTTGCATGGGCACATGAAAATAAAATGGATCCAAGTGATAGAAATCTCTGCAAATACTGGCCCTGTCTCTCCCAGAGAGTATCCGGAATGGAGTTGCATTCTTCTATGGGAGCAGCCTGCTCTAGGACTTGAAGCAACTTCACAATGAGAAGCTAGGGAGAAAAGCATCAACCCCAGACCCTGAAAATCCCCTGTCACTGGTAGAGTCCCAGATGATTTTCCTTATCATACTTATTCATTCATTCACAGCATTAGAAAATAAAGTTATCACTGCCTGCAAACAATAAATTGTCCTTAATACCACCAAGGATGGGACTAGTTTCAAAGCTCCATGTCTATGGAAAGAGGCAAGACCTGTCTCACCTCTTTGGACTGGCCCTCTTAGAATCACAGAATTTTAGAGCAGGCAGGGTTACTCCTGCCGCCCCTTCTGGATTCTGAAAAACCGTTTCTGGGATGGATCTTGTACTCTTCCTCACTGTTTCTTTGCTTAAGTTATGCACATGACTTGGGCTTCTGCCTCAAATGGAGATATCCACTACCTTCCCAGCCCTCTGATTTAAGGCCAGTTAGCCACCCTGGAAGATCAAGGCAGCTCCGGAGGAAGCTGGGCCCCATTACTAGCCTTTCCATGCTTCATACAGACTCACTGGGCTCTGGGTGATTTTAGGTAACTTTTGGGGAGAAGGGGACAATGTGTGACAAACATAGCTTTCAGCTCCCAACAGAACCCTTCATTTTCTTTTTATGTAATTTTCTCTTTAAAGAACAACTGGTCAGGTCTAGTGTATGGAGAGCCCTTGTGAGGACAGAGCCCTAATATCTGGATGATGTTGCTGAATTTAGTTGACGTTTTCCACTTGGACATCTAGTGGTCATTTTAGGCAAACATGTCCAGACTGAGCTCCTGTCTTCCCTGGACCCTGCCTCCTGTGGCCTGGCTGTCTTAGTGTCAGCCCTCCATGAGCTTAGGCAAAAAGTCCTGGGGTTAACTCTCACTTCTCTCTACTTTTCACAAACCATATCAAGCTCTCAGCAAGTCCTATTGGCTCTGCCTTCAAGTGTAGCTAGAATCTGCCCTCTGCTTATCCACTGTGTTGCTGTTACTCAGCACAGGTTGTTACCTCCTACTGGATCACAAGAACTTCCACACTGGACTCCTGCTTCCACCTGCCCCTTCAGTCTGTTTTCCGTGCAGCACCCAGAGCTGGCCTGTTAAAGCATAAATCAGATCACATCACTTCCCTGCCCCAAACCCTCAAACAACTCCTGCTTTACTCTGAGGAAAACCCAAAATCACTGCTTTTAGACCTTCTGGCTAAGATCAAGTGTAGAAAAGCCACAGGACCTGTGAAGACCCTTGGCCTCAAGGTCTGCTTACTCTGGCCCCTCTGCTGTCTTCAGCCTCACCCCTCCTCTTTCCCGGCCTCAGTGCACTCCCACCTCCTTGCTGTTCCTGACCATGTGTTACGCGCCTCTGCCCAAGGGCCTGGTGCCACCATCCCTCCTTGCAGCATTCTCCCAAATAGCTGCATGGTTTGCTGCCACATTCCTTTATGTTTTTCTCTGAACAAACAAAAAGTAAACTATGAAAACACGAAAGTACAAAGTAGTATACGCATCCGCCCAGGCCAACATTATCAAAGGTTTTTCCTTACTTCCTTCATCTGTCCCTTTCCTGGGGAAGGGGGAGAGGACTGAGGTTAAAGAAAATCCCAACCTATTGTTTTGCCCTCTCATGACTCTAAAAACTATGGGCTTTGTTTTGTTTTGTTTTTACAGAGCCACAGTGCCATTTTAAAACTTAACAAGTTGTATACCCAGTCCAAATTCGAAGTTACCTGAGTGTCTCAAAAATGTCCTTCTACAGTTGACTTGTTGGGATCAGGACATAGCATTGGGTGGCCGTGTCTCTAGTTTTTCTAATCTGGAGCATCCCTCAGCCCCTCTCCCTGTCTTGGAGGAGGTCCCATGTCCTGGATTCGTTTGTTTGCCTCATCATGAAGTTCTTTAACTTGTTCTCTCTCCTCCGTATTTTCTGTAAACTGGAGTTAGCTCTAAATGCTTGATTATTTGGGTCCAACTTGTTTTGCGCAGCACTTCCTAGGTGGAGCCGTAAGCTTCATACTCCATCTGTGATGCAGTTGGATGGCCAGATTTAACAAATTCAAATATAGGACACTAAATTTGAATTTCAGATAAATAACTAATTTCTTAGTATATGTATGTCCCAAGTATTGCATAGGACATTCTTACACTAGAAGAATACATCTCTAAAAAATATGTAATTTTTTTCAGAAAATAATTATTCATGATTTTTCTGAAATTCAGACTTAACTGGTGTCCTCCTGACTTCCCTTAGTGATGCAATTGGGTTGTCCCAGTTTTCATGGTGCTGAGAGGGAGCAGTGGGTTCAGGTGGTGTCAGCACGAGCCCTTCCTTATAAACTTCTCCCCCAAACTTTCCCTTAATGGTTTTGTCCTTTGATGAGGATCATCTAAATCACTTATTTAATTATGGCTAGTAAGATGGTGATTTTTCTAACTCTATCATTTCTTCCACATTTAGTGGCTAAAATTTTCTGTCAATAACTTTCCTCTACCAACTAGGCTTTTGCTTACCTTATCCTTCATGTCTTTCCTCAAGAGTTACCTTGGCTAGGAACAGTGGCTCAGGCTGAGGTGGGAGGATGGCTTGAGGCTGGAGTTTGAGACTAGCCTGAGCAACATAGTGAGACCCCATCTCTACAAAAAATTTAAAAATTACCCGGGTACAGTGGCATGTGCCTATAGTCCCAGCTACTCCAGAGGCTGATGTTGGAGGATCACTTCAGCCCAGCAGTTTGAAGCTGCAGTGAGCTGTGATTGCGCTACTGCACTCTAGCCTGGATGACAGAGTGAGGCCCTGTCTTAAAAAAAAAAAAAAAAATTACCAAGCTAAAATAAATAAAAAATAATTACCAAGCTAAAAAAAAAAAGAAAGAATTACCTTATCAGACCTTCCTTGACCACCCTACATGAGATGGTACCCCACTGCTAACCCCACATACATGACTTTTATTTGTGTTCAGTAGTGTGTTCATTAATGTATCCCCAATATCTAAGAACAATGCTACAAAGCAAGTGTTTAATCAGTATTTATTCAATATTTATCATTGAATGAATGAATGTTGAGGCTTAATTTTTACAAGTTCTAGGACAATCAAATTAATACATTGCCTCAAGTACCATAAATTGGAAATAATAATCCCAATCCTATGATTATATCTTTGAGATGCAAAATAAATTTAAATAAATCACATTTAAATTAATACGCATACTTTTTTGCACAAAACATGTTTAATAACATTTATTAAATGACCTGTGCAAGGCCTTTCACGTACACACTCTCCCTTCACCTTCACATTCTCTCTGTATGTTATACCTTATTCACTCCATTTTACAGATGAGAAAGCCTCAAATCTAGCTTATATATATGTAAACATATATGTGTGTATGCGTGTATATACATATACGTATATACATGTTTTATTTTAAGAGCCAGAGTCTCTCTTTGTTGCCCAAGTTGGAGTGCAGTGGTTGTGATCACGACTCATTGCAGCCTCAACCTCCTGGGCTCAAGTGATTCTCCCTCCTCAGCAACCTTACCCCAGTAGCTAGGACTTTAGGACTATAGGCATGCACCACCATGCCTCGCTAATTGCCATTTAGCTTACAAGGTATTCTTTTTGTTGTTTGTTTTATCAAGATAAAAATCAATTAGTCTCTTATTAGCAGAAGATAGTGTAGTTGGTAGATTACCTTATCATAGAACTCTTGAGTTTCAAGGATGAAGGAGCAGCAACGGGAAGTGAGCTCCATGGTCCCAGTTCCTCCTCCATCTTGGACACCCTCCTCATCAGTCCAGCCAAGCCAAGATCTGAAGCTGTGTTATTGGCACTTTACCCTCCCTACCATCCTGGCCGCCCTTTTCAAGGGAAACCAAGGTGAAATCACATAAAGTACAAAAAGCCTACAAATGTCTTTCTGTGGAACAAGTCCAAGCAAAATCTAACTGCAGTTTAGCTAAGTGTGCAAAGCTCATTAGGCTCTTGATTTCTTTCTTCCTCAGCTCTAACCAAAGAACCTCGGTCTTCTGGGACCAAGAACAGGAGGCACATCAACAATTTGCCAGGTAAGAAATCTTCATTAATGTATTAATGAACATTTACTATAAAGAGGGATTGATGGCTTTGGTAGCTTAGAGTTTGGGCCCTGGCAGCAGGAAGATACGGTCTCAGATCCCAGCATTGCCATTTGTTAGTCATTTAATCCTGGCCAAATTGCTTAAGCTTTTCAAGACTAAGTTTTCTCATCTGTAAAATGGTTCTAGTGCATGCCAGATAGGATTGTGATGAGGTTTCAATGCAGCAATCACTTCACACACAATGCTACGAAGTGTTCAGCATGGTATCTGGCACATGGTAAGTATTCAGTCAATTTTAACAATTGTGAATCCCATATTCAAAGTGCTCATGGTATAATGGAGAGAACAAATGTTCAAGGTACCTTATAATACAGCAAGTGTGCTTCCCACTGTACTACATGTGTGGGCAGGGGTACAGAAGAGATACAGAAGAGGGAGCAGCCCCCTGCCTGCGGAATTAGGGCACACCTTCCTGAAGATGGCCCTTGAACAGTTTGTGAAAACTGTGGGAAGAGAATTGTAGTCAAGAATACAGTATATGCAGTGGCCCAGGAGCAGAGCAGGACATGGCACAGCCTGGTGGTGGAGGAAAGGGAATTTAGTGCGATAAGAGAGTAGAATGTTTAAGGGGAGCTCTGGGAGAATGGGCTAGAGAGTCATCTTGGGGCCTGGCTATAAAGAGCCCAGAGTAGGTCTTACTCTACAGGTAATGGGATGTTACCCAGGGATAAGCACTTGACAGTTGCGTGACCTTTGGTACCTTACCTTGTCTCTCTGTGTCTCACTTTCATCATCTGTAAAATGCAGATAATAAATAATACCAACCTCTTGGAATTCTTTAGTTAATGTGTGTATGTGCTAAGTGATAGCTATTCGTTGAGTAGTAGTAATATTTTTCCAAGGTTGAAAGTTCCAAGTTAATGTTTAAATCAGTGAATTTCTTTTCATCTTCTAGGAACGTGCTGTTTCAAACACTGAAATGTAAATGTCCTGTTATTTGTTTTAATGCTAAGGATTTTGTGAGAATAGTGCTGCAGTTTTTTGGTAATGATGGCAGTTGGAAGCATGGTAAGTTATATTTTTTGTTCTTTCTATAATTTAACTCTTCAGCTGTGACTCCTCCTATCAATGGGAGAATGGTGAGGGCAGCCATGTCACACAACTCCTGGGGAACCTGGCCGCACAGACTGATATGCCTCCTCATGGGCCCTAGGCATGGGGAGGAAGTTTTCCTCCATGTTTCTAGGTTATTTGAATTTTTACAAGTATACATTACTTTCATAATTTAAAATAGGAAAGAATTAACTTATGTAGCATGGTCAGTGAGATTTGTTGTTACCACAAATAGCTTATAAATTTTCTAAGAATTAAACTACAGTCCAGAGTAATTAACATTGAAACAATATAGGACCTACCTTTTATTTAAAATACTGAAGATTTTAAATATATATATGTATTTTAGTTTTTTGATTTTTTTAGAGATGGGGTCCAACTCTGTTGCCCAGGTTGGTCTCAAACTGCTGGCCTCAAGCCAACTTCCTACCTCAACTTCCCAAAGTGCTGGGATTATAGGCGTGACCACTGCACCTTGCTTAAAATAGTAAAGTTGTTTATAACTTTTTAAAAACTAGATGGACATGGCCGGGTGCGGTGGCTCACACCTGTAATCCCAGCACTTTGGGAGGCTGAGGCGGGCGGATCACGAGGTCAGGAGTTGGAGACCAGCCTGGCCAACATGGTGAAACCCCGTCTCTACTAAAAATACAAAATTTAGCTGGGCGTGGTGGCTCATGACTGTAATCCTAGCTACTCAGGAAGCTGAGGCAGGAGAATTGCTTGAGCCCAGGAGGTGGAGGTTGTAGTGAGCTGATATTGTGTACTGCACTCCAGCCTGGGGGACAGAGTGAGACTCTGTCTCAGGAGAAAAAAAAAAACACACACACAATTAGATGGACAGATAAGTGGTAAAGAAAATATAGCAAAAATATTCATTGTAGAGTCTAGGTAGTGGACATATGTGTTCACTGTATAATTCTTTTCAAATTGTATATTTGAAAATATTCATAATAAAAGGTTGGAAAAAGCCCTTTTTATTGTCAAAAATTTCTAACATATACAAAAGTAGTCATCACCCGGTTTCAACAATTATCAATTTCCAGCCAATCTTTTTTTTTTTTTTTTTGAGATGGAGTCTCGCTCTGTCACCCAGGCTGGAGTACAGTTGCATGATCTTGGCTCACTGCAACCTCTGCCTCCCTTGGTTCAAGTGATTCTCCTGCCTCAGCCTCCCGAGTAGCTGGGACTACAGGTGCGCACCACCATGAATGGCTAATTTTTGTATTTTTATTAGAGACGGGGTTTCACCATGCTGGCCAGGCTAGTCTTGAACTCCTGGCTTTGTGATCTGCCCCCCTCGGCCTCCCAAAGTGAGCCACCGCACCTGGCTCCAGCCAATCTTTTGCTCTATAACTCCCCATACTTCCAAACTGCCACCTCCTGAATACTTTGTAGCAAAACCCAAACATCATGTGATTCATCTCTAAATATTTCAATTGTATGACTAAAATGTGAGATTCAGTTTTTAAAACAACACCATCATCTCTACCCACCCCCGAGCAAAATAGCCAATAATCTTTTTCTCTTTTTTTCCTTCTAAAAATTTTACTGATTCATAATAGATACACATTTTGGGGGGGGACTTGTGATATTTTGATATATTCATATAATGTGTAATTGTAATAATCAAATCCGTGTAACTGGGATATCTATCACCTTAAACATTTATCTTTTCTTTATACTGGGAACATTTGAATTTTCCTTTACTAGCTATTTTGAAATATACAATAGATTATTGTTTACTATAGTCACTCTACTGATTTACTGGACACCAGGTCTTCTTTCTTCTACCTAACAATATATTTGCAACTGTTAATCAACTACTCTTAATCCCACCCACCACTCCCTTACCCTTCCTGACCTCTGGAAACCACCAATCTACTCTACCTTCATGAGATCTGCTTTCTTAGCTCCTACATATGAGTGAGAACCTGTGATGTTTGTCTTTCTGTGCTTGGCTTATTTCACTTACGACCTCCAGTTCCATCCATGTTGCTGCAAATGACAGGATTTCATTCTTTTTTATGGCTGAATAGTAATTCCATTGTGTAAATATACCACATTTTCTTCATTTATCTGTTGATGGACACTCAGGTTAATTCCTTATTTTGGCATTGTGAGTAGTGCTGCAGTAACATGGAAATGCAGATATTGCTCTGACATGTTGATTCTTTTGAATATTTTGATTCTTTTGAATATATACCCAGGAGTGGGATTGCTGGATCATATGGTAGCTCTATTTCGTTTTTTGAGGAACCTACATACTGTTTTCCATAGTGGCTGTACTAATTTACTTTCCTACCAATAGTGTATGAGGGTTCCCCTTTCTCCATATCCTCACCAGTATCTGTTATTCCCTATCTTTTTGATGAAAGTCCTTTTAAATTGGGGTGAGATGATATCTCATTGTGATTTTCCTTGCGTTTTTCTTATGATTAGTGATGTTTAGCATTTTTAAATATTCTTGTTGGCCTTTTGTATATCTTCCTTTCAGAAATGTCTATTCAAATAATTTGCCTCTTTTAAATCATGTTTCCCGCTGTTGAACTGTTTGAGTTCCTTTTATATCCTGGTTATTAATCCCCTACCAGGTGGATAGTTTGCAAATATTTTCTTCCAGTCTGTGAGTTGTCTCTTCACTCCATTGTTTCCTTTGCTATACAGCTTTTGCTTGATGTAATTTCATTTGTCTATTTTTGCTTTTGTTGCCTATACTTTTGAAGTTTTAGTAAAAAAAAAAAAAAATCATTGCCCAGACAAATGTCCTGGAGCATTTTCCCAGTGTTTTCTTCCAGATGTTTCATAGTTTCAGGTTCTTAGATTTAAGTCCTTAATCCCTTTTGATTTGATTTTTGTATATGGTGAGAGATAGGAGTCTAGTTTCATTCTTCTGCATGTGATTTTCCCAGCACCTTTCCCCAATATATATTCTTGGAGCCTGTCAAAAATGAATTGGCTGTAAATGTGTTGATTTATTTCTGGGGTCTCTATTCTGTTCCATTGGTCTATGTGTCTGTTTTTATGTCAGTACCATGCTGCGTTGGTTATTATAGCTTTGTAGTGTAATTTGAAGTCAGGTAGTGTGATTCCTCCAGCTTTGTTATTTTTGCTTGTGATTGCTTGGCTATTCAGGGTGTTTGGTTCCCTACAGATTTTAGGCTTTTTTTGTCCTATTTGTTTTATTTTTTTTTTATTTTTTATTTTTTTGAGATGGAATCTTGCTCTGTTGCTAGGCTGGAGGGCAGTGGTGTGATCTCGGCTCACTGCAACCTCCACCTCCTGGGTTCAAGCGATTCTCGTGCCTCAGCCTCCCAAGTAGCTGGGACTATAGGCACCTGCCACCACGCCTATATTTGTATTTTTAGTACAGACAGGGTTTCACCATGTTGGCCAGGATGGTCTCGATCTCCTGACCTTGTGATCCGCCCACCTTGGTCTCCTAAAGTCCTGGGATTACAGGCGTGAGCCACCGCACCTGGCCTTTTTGTCCTATTTCTATGAAGAATGTCATTGGTATTTTGATAGAGATTTCATTGACTCTTTGATTGCTTTAGGTAACATAGATTTTTTTTTTTTTTTTTGAGATGGAGTCTCGCCTTGTCACCTAGGCTGGAGTGCAGTGGCATGATCCTGGCTCACTACAAGCTCTGCCTCCCAGGTTCACACCATTCTCCTGCCTCAGCCTCCTGAGTAGCTGGGACTACAGGCACCTGCCACCATGCCCAGCTAATTTTTTGTATTTTTAGTAGAGACGGGGTTTCACCCTGTTAGCCAGGATGGTCTCGATCTCCTGACCTCATGAGCCACTGCGCCCAGCCGGTAACATTGATCTTTTAGCAATATTAATTCTTGCTTTCCCTCACTTTTATTCTGTGTAAATCTGTATAAGTATTTCCTTATCCAATCAGCCATTCCATGTCTTTTAATTGAAACATTTAGTCCATTTACATTCAATATTATTGGTAGGTGAGGACTTATTACTGCCATTTTATTACTTGTGGTTAAGTGATTTTCTCTGGTAGGATCTTTTTAATTTGTTGCTTTCTTTTGTGTGTGTATTTATTGTAGGTTTTTGCTTTGTGGTTACAAAAACCGATAATATATACACTACAGATAAAAAGGAGGCTTACAAAAAAATCTTGTAACAAGTTATTTTAAACAGATGACAACTTACCTTTATTTACAAAGAATAGAAACAAACAAATAAAGGAAAAACTAAAAAACTTCTACACTTTAATTCCACCCCCTACACACATTTTGACTTTTTGTTGCCTCAATTTATGTGTTTTTATATGGCCCATCTCTTAGCAGATTGCCATAGCTGTTACTGTTTTTTTGTAGATTTATCTTTTAATCTTCACACTGGAATTATGAGTGGATTGCATACCACAATTACAGTGTTAGAGTGTGCTGAGTTTGTGTATTTACTTTTACCAGTGGGTTTCAATCCTTCAAACGTTTTCTTTTTGTATGTTTGTGTTTTTTTCTTTCAGTTTGAAGAACTCCTTTTAGCATATCTTGGAAGACGTATCTGGTGGTGATGAATTTCCTCAGTTTTTGTTTGTCTGGGGCTTTATTTCTTTTTCATGTTTGAAGGATAGCTTTGCTGGGCACAGAATTCTTGGTTGGCAGTTGTCTTTTGTTTTGTTTTCCTTTTTATTGGGCGGGAGGGTGGTGGGGAGATGGGGTCTCACTCTGTCACCCAGGCTGGAATGCAGTGGTGCGATCATAGCTCACTGTAACCTCAAATTCCTGGGCTGAAGTGATCCTCCTGCATCAGCCTTCCAAGTAGTTGGGACTACAGGTGTGTTCTACCACACCCAGGTAATTTTTTTATTTTGATTTTGTAGAGACAGGGGTCTCACTATGTTGTCCTGGCTGCTGTTGAACTCCTAGCCTGAAGCAATCCTCCTGCCTTGGGCTCCCAAAGTGTTGGGATTACAGGTGTGGGCCACCAAGCCTGGCAGTTTTCTTTTCTTTCGGCACTTTGAATAGGTTATCCCACTCCTCCTTCTGTTGAGAAACCTGTTGCCAGATGAATTGGAGCTCCTTTATATGTTATTTGTTCTTTTCTCTTGCTGTTTTTGGGGTCCTTTCTTTGTCCTTGACCTTTGGGGGTTTGCTTATTATATGTGTAGTATAATATAGAGTAGTTATATTTGGGTAATTATAAGGTAGTTTTATTTGGGTTTAATCTGTTTAGTGATCTCTGGCCTTCCTGTACCTGGATATTTATATATTTCTCAAGATTCGGGCTGGGCGCAGTGGCTCATGCCTCAAATCCCAGCACTTTGGGAGACTGAGGCAGGTGGATCACTTGAGGTCAGGAGTTTAAGACCAGCCTAGCCAACACGGTGAAACCCTGTCTCTACTAAAAATTCAAAAGTGAGCCGGACATGATGGCACATACCTGTAATCCCAGATACTCAGGAGACTGAGACGGGAGAATCACTTTTAATCCAGGAGGCAGAGGTTGCAGTGAGCCAAGATCAAGCCATTGCACTTCTGCCTGAGCAACAGAGCAAGACTCCATCTAAAAAAAAAAAAAAAAAAAAAAAAAAAGATTTGGGAAGTTTTCTGTTATAATTTTTTGAATAAGCTTTCTACTCCTTGCTCTTGCTCTGCTTCATCTTGAACATCAATAATTCTTATATTTGCTCTTTTGAGGCAATTTTCTATATCTTATAGGTGTTCTTCATTTCTCTTCTTCCTTTTCTTTTTTCTCCTCTGTGTCTTTTCCAGTAGCCTATCTTCAGACTCACTGATTCTTTTCTCTACTTGATCCATTCTGCTGTTGAGAGCCTCTAATGAATTTTTTTGTTCAGCAAATATATTTCTGAGTTCTAGGATTTCTGTTTGATTTTTTTAAATTATGTCAGCCTCCATTAAATTTTTCCGATTAATTTCTGGGTTTTTCTGTGTTATTTTAGAGATCACTGAGTTTCCTTAACACTGCAGTTTTGAATTCTTGATCAAAGAGCTTCCCTATTGCCCTCCTGTTAAGGTCAGTCCCTGGCTCCTTGCTTTGTCTGGTTTGAGGAGGTCATGGTTCCCCACTTACTGTTATTTCTTGTGAATATACGTCTATTTCTTTGCATTGAAGGATTAGTTTTTTGTTCCAATCTTCTCTTTCTGGCTTGTTTTGGTTTTTTATTGGATATGTTTGCTCAGAAATCTTTTTCAATATACCTGTTGAATATCTTTTCATTTTTGCTAGGTCCTTGCTTCCTTTTCAGCACTAGATGGCACCTTAAGCCCAGGTGTTCCTCAGCTCTAGCAAACTTCAGAGCGCTCCCCATCCCTGGTGAGGAAAGTCCCTAAGGGTATATACCTCGCAGTATGGGAAGGCTAGCTGGGAGTTCATGCCCAGGGGACCTGTAGGATCTACCTCCTACAACATGATCCTCCTGACCAGCCTTTCTGGTTTGGTGTCTTCTCTGTCTATGGTACAGAGGAGAGTGTCTGCTAGTCTCAACCACCGCCCATTTCTGGCTCTCCTCAGGGATATTTCTCCCTTCAGGCACTCATGATGCTTCCTGTGGATTGTGGCAGGGAGGGGTCTCCTGCCAGGGGGCCCAAGATGATAGGAAAGTTGATTGTCCACCTCAGTCTCACTTTTTCCAGTTTAGTCACTGAATTGAGGGAAATTTTTCTACATGTTTGGTGACTGGTAGATTGGGGAAGGGACATAAAGTCTGATTCTCTTACTGTCTGCATGGAGTTTTTTCACTTCTGTGTGGCCTTGGAAACTGTGTCATCCTTATATTTGGGTTCTGGGATATTGCTGGTGATAATCTTGATGTTATATATTGGTTTTTGCTTTTCTGTGAAGGAGAGTGAAGCCAGCTTGCTTGTATTCCACCATTTTGGTAACATCACTCTATTACCAATAATCTCTTTTTATTATTAGATATCTAGTCAGTGTTTGTACTTCCCTAGTTGTTTTGTAACTGTTTTTGTTTTATTTGTTTTGTTTTTTACAATTTGTTTTAACTGGGGCCCAAAGCCCATAACTTGTATTTCTTTTTTTTTCCTCTTTCTTTCTTTCTTTTTTTCTTTTTTTAGTCTTGCTCTGTTGTTCAGACTAGAGTTCAGTAGTGCAATTTTGGCTCACTGCAACCTCTGCCTCCCAGGTTCAAGTGATTCTCCTGCCTCAGCCTCCTGAGTAGCTGGGATTACAGGCACGTGCCACTACGCCTGGCTAGTTTTTTATATTTTTGGTAGAGACGGGTTTCTCCATGTTGGCCAGGCTGGTCTCGAACTCCTGACCTCAGGTGATCTGCCTGCCTCGGCCTCTCAAAGTGTTTGGATTACAGGCATGGGCCACCACGCCCAGCCAGGTGTGCTTGTATTTCTTTAGCCTCTTTTTCTATATGTTCTCCCTTCCTCTGTCTTACATCCTTGCAGTTATTTTGTTGTTGAAGAAACCAGAGTGTTTGTCCTGTAGAATTTCTCACAGTCTGGATTTTACTGAGCACATCTCCTTGTCATTTAATATGTTCTCTCTCTTCTGTTTCCTGTAAATTGGCAGTTAGATCCAGATGCTTGATCAGATTCAGGTTAGATTTTGGGAGAGTAAGACTACATAGCCGGGCGCAGTGGCTCAAGCCTGTAATCCCAGCACTTTGGGAGGCCGAGACGGGCGGACCACGAGGTCAGGAGATCGAGACCATCCTGGCTAACACGGTGAAACCCCGTCTCTACTAAAAAATACAAAAAACTAGCCGGGCGAGGTGGCGGGCGCCTGTAGTCCCAGCTACTCGGGAGGCTGAGGCAGGAGAATGGCGTAAACCCAGGAGGCGGAGCTTGCAGTGAGCTGAGATCCGGCCACTGCACTCCAGCCTGGGCGGCAGAGCGAGACTCCATCTAAAAAAAAAAAAAAAAAAAAAAAAAAAAAAACTACATAAGTGTTGTATATATTCATCAGGAGGTATATAATGTTTGGGTGTTTACCTTTTTTTGTGATGTTAGAAGCTACTGCTTGTCATTGTCTAGGTTCCTTAATTGCAACATGGTGATATTTAAGATCTATTATGCTTTCTTCATTTATTAGCTGTAATACTTACATAAAGAGAAATCCCCCTTTATCATCTATTTGGTTACCCTAAGTATACTTCATATAGAAAAGTCAAGATAAAAATTTGATTATTTTCCTTTATTTACCTGTTTTCAAAATAATGAATTGTTTCATAGAATCACCAAAAGGTGATAATTTTAAAAGCCTTTTCATTTTAGTATCATTATGAGCATATGAATTTAAATATATTTGATATGTTTTGACACATTGCACATGATCTTTGATGAGTTAGGTGAGTCTTTGTCATACAAACCTAGTAATCTGGGCATCTTCCTTGATTTGTGGTATGGTAGGATATTTCCAGGTCGTCTTGTGCATTTCCTGCCCTAGACCTGAAATTAACCATTTCTTCAAGAAGCCCTATTACTTTAGTGAAAATGGCCTTTAGAGACCAGAATTTGGTCACTGGGTGTATACCTCACTATTAGGTTGACTTTTGTTACCAGGCTAAGATGTTTGTATTTTTTAAAGATGAAATATACCATGAGTTCGTACTGATAATTTTAATTCATGTTCAGGATGACAGAGTTTTTACTTAACCTTATTCATCTCCTTTAAAACACACCGAAGAATCCTTTGTACTTGGAGGTCAGTTTGGCTGTATATAAGATCACTGGTTTACATCTTTCTTTGTGTTTCTAAAATATGCTATACTATTGTTTTTTGGCATAAAGTGGTGCTTTCAGAAAGTGTGGTGAAAATCTGATTCTCTTTACCTAATTAGTGACTTGGTCTTTTTGTCGGAATGCCCAAAGTTTTTTGTTTGTTTTTGTTTTGTTTTCCTTTTTCTTTTTTTCTTTCTTTTTTTTTTTTAAGTCTAGTTGTTTTACTAGACTGTGTCTTAGTGTTGGCTGTTTTGGATCAGTTTTCCAATATATGTATGTACCTTTAAAAAAAAAAAACTTTGGCTGGGCGCAGTGGCTCATGTCTGTAATCCCAGCACTTTGGGAGGCCGAGGCAGGTGGATCACCTGAGGTTAGGAGTTCAAGACTGGCCTGGCCAACATGGTGAAACCCCATCTCTACTAAAAATGTGAAAATTAGCCAGGCACGGTAGCGTGCACCTGTAGTTCCAGCTACTCAGGAGGCTGAGGCAGAAGAATCACTTGAACCTGGGAGGCAGAGGTTGCAGTGAGCAGAGATCTCACAAGACTCTGTCTCAAAAAAAAAGAAAAAAAAAAGTTGTAAATAGCTTTTTGGTATAGCTTTAAAAAATAGCAGTTTTATTAAGATATAATTTCATACCATAAAATTCACTCTTTAACTGTACAATTCAGGTTTTTTAAGTAATCACAGAACTGTGCATCTATCACCACTACGTAATATCAGAACATTTTTGTCACCCCAGAAAGAAACCCTGTACTCCTTAGCAGCCACTCCCCATCTCCCCTTTCTCAGACTCTGGCAAGCACTAATCTGCAGATTTTTGTTTCTGGAGTTGTGTATTCTGAATATTTAACATGAATAGAATCATACAATATGTGGCCTTTTGTGACTGGCCTATTTCATTTAGCCTGATGTAGTTTTTTGTTGTTGTTGGATTTTAGCCTAGTGTTTTAAAGATTCATTCATGTTGTAGCATATATCAGTACTTTATTCCTTTTTATGGCTGAAAAATATTCATATTTTGTTTATTCATTCATTAGTTGATGGACATTTGAGTTGTTTTCACTTTTGGCTGTTATGATTAATGCTTCTGTGAACTTTGGTGTACAGGTCTTTGCATGGACATATTTTCAACTTGCTTGGGTATATATCTAGAAGAAGTAGAATTGCTGGGTCATGTGGTACTCTGTATTTAACATTCTGAGGAACTGCCAAACTTGTTTCCAACAGGTCTGCACCATTTTAACCAGCACTGTATATAGCATTGTAATTTCCCCACATCCTTGCCCAATACATGTTTTTGTCTATCTTTATTTTAGTCATCCAAGTGGATGTGAAGTGTTACATCCTTGTGGTTTTGGTTTGTATTATACTGATGCCTAATGATATTGGACATCTTCTCATGTGCTTATTGGCCACTTTTATGTCTTTTTTTTGGAGAAATGTCTGTTCAAATATTTTGCCCATTTAAAAATTGTGTTGTCTTTTTATTGTTTATTTGAAAGAATTATTTTTATATTCTAATATGAGTTTATTGTCAGATATACAATTTGCAAATACTTTCTCCCAATCTGTGACTTGTCTTTTTAATTTCTTGATGTCCTTTGAAGCACTCTTTTTTTTTTTTTTAAGGAAATCTGATTTATTTGTGTTTTCTTTTGTCATTTGTGTTTTTGGTGTCAAACCTAAGAAATTATTGTTTAATCCAAGGTCAGAAAGATTTACTCATATTTTTTTATACAAGTTTAATCATTTTCTCTCTGAGGTTAGGCTTATGATCCATTTTTTGTTAATTTTTGCATATGGTATGAGGTAAGGGTCTGTATTAGTGTCCTAGGTCTGCTGTAACATTACCATAAACTGAGTGCTTAAAACAACAAATTTATTTTCTTCTAGTTCTGGAGGCTGGAAGTCCAAATTAAGGTGTTGGCAGTTCCTTCTGGAGTGTCTGAGGGAAAATCCATTCTGTGACTCTCCTCCAGCTTCTAGTGGTGGCTGGAAGTCCTTTTCACTCCTTGATTTGTGGATACATCCCTCCAGTCCCTGCTTCCATCCTCATGTGGCCTTTTCCCTCTGTGTGTCTCTATATGTCACCTTCTTTTCCGTCTCTCATAAGGACACCCATCACTGCATTTAGGGCTCACCCTAACTTAAGATGATCTCATCTCAAGATTCCTACCATAATTATATCTGCAAAGGCCCTTACTTCAAATAAGTTCTCATTCTGAGATTCTGGGTCGAGTTATCTTTTGAGGACCACAGTTCAACCCACTGTTGGTATCTAACACCATTCTTAGTACTTTTGTTGAAAATCAACCAACCACTGATGTATGGGTTTACTTCTAGACTCTCAGTTCTGTTCCACTGATCTGTAGGTCTATTCCGTGTCAATACGATACAGTGTTGATTATGTATATGTCTTTATGTAGTTTAAAGTTATTATTATTATTTTTTTTGAGACGGAATCTCGCTCTGTCACCCAGGCTGGAGTGCTGTGGTGCAATCTC
>NW_012114677.1:859471-868990 GCF_000951035.1 Colobus angolensis palliatus
TTTTTTTGTATAATTTTTCTTTTTCTAAGTCACCTAATTTCTAAGTATATAATTCGGATTTATTTACTTATTCATAACTTTTACTCTTTCTTAATTTTCTGAACTTGTTTTAAATCTCATTTTGTTAGCATTTCTTTTTGAGCTACTGGCATTTTCTCCCTAGTGTGGGATTTGTCCTGGCAGGCTTCAGTTTGTCAGTTGCAAAAGATTATAGGGACCATCTCCCAGAGCATTCTTATACTGTCAGAGCTTCCCCAAGGACTTTAAAAAATATATGTTGATAACCATTACTTTTGAAACGTTAGAGCATTGAAAAGGGAAGTGGAATGAAATAGTCCTATTGGGTCAGTCCACGTCACCAGACAGTGTTGTAGAAAATCATGCGCTGCTGACAGAGGTGACAGGCAGCCAGAGGACCACTGACTTCTCTAATCCAGAGGTCTAAATGTACCACGAAGAGACTTCCTAGCTATCAAGTGAGAAAGTCATAATACTGGCTGCTTTGGTAAATATAAATCTCTTAGACGGGTATAATTTAAAGATGCTGGAACATATAATATTTAATGTGATATGATCTAAGACTATAGTTTTATTTAAAGGCAAACTCCTTATTTTTGTATGGCACAATTCAAAATTTTAAAGTAACTTAAAAAGCAGTCACTTTAGGATTTAGTTTGTCTATTAATTTATACCCGCCCTCCGTCCTTTTGTGACTCTCCCTTCATGTCTAAAGTGTTCTAGTACAAACACTTGTTTGTTTAGCAAATATCGTGTTTACTTTTTAGAAAGTGTTTTCTCATGTGTATCTCAGATAATTACAGTAATCTTTCCCCCCAGTTTTTGGATGAAGAAACTAACACTGAGGGGGTGAGGTGGCCTCCCAGGCTCAGAGGGCGATTCAGAATCCAGACCTGGCGTCCCTTATGCAGTACCAAGGCGCTACAGCTTAGTTGTCTTGTGGATCTTCCACAAGGGAGAGTGCCAAAGTGTCTTTGCCTTGAACACACTACCTGTTCAACACTCAGCGACGAGGGTGTCATGTGTGCTCAGGCAACTCCCACCCTTCTTCCTTTTGCTCAAGAGGCTTGGATTCCAGACTCCATGGTGCAAGACAGACAGCCCAGTGAGAGGCTGGAGGAGGGCAGAACTTGGCAGAGAGGATGCCTGAGGGAAAGAGGAGCAAGGAAGAGGGGAGGCAGAAAGCATGACCCACCACACTGACTTCGACAGCTTTTAACATGTTTTTGAGAGATCCAAATTGCAAGTGAGCTTGGAGTCCCTCCTTTATGGCTACTTGAAATCTACCTCTTTAATGTGACACCCACAGAGATGGGCCATGTGGGACTTGGGTTCATCGAGGCTGCCTTATCAAAGGTTCTAAATTCTGGAGAATGATGGAGAGTCACTTTGGTCCTTAGCTCTATAATTTGAGAGGATGATAATGCTACTGTTATTCATTTGAACTTAAGAACCTTGTCAAAGCAGGAAAAACAACTATTGTTTTTTCTTGGGATGACTAAATGACCTTTTTCTCTTCAGTTGCTGATTTTGTAGGGTTAGATCCCAGAATTGCTGCATGGCTTATAGATCCTAGTGATGCCGTACCCTCTTTTGAAGATTTAGTAGAAAAATACTGTGAAAAATCCATTAAGGTTAAAGTGAACAGCACACATGGAAATTCCTCAAGAAATATTGTGGTGAGTTGTTTAAGATAAGGTTTTCTCAACCTTAATACATCCTTTTTTTTCTGGAAGTTTTTCTATTTTTTTGATAGCCTAATAGTAAAAAGAATGTTGTCAACATTCATTTTCACTTATTCAGCACAAATAGTCCTGACCTTGGCGTTTCTGGTGGAGAATGTTGAATAAGGATGGGTGATGGCTGTTCTTCCATGGCACCTGTTCCTAGGAAATCTGTCCATAGTGTGACTCTTCCAGATGACTCTCTGGTGTCAGTGTCCCCTGCTCCATGAACAGAAAGTCACTCATTGATAAATCCTTAGTGCTGGTGATGTGGCCACAGTGCCAGAGGTCCTGGGATGGCCACTTTTTTTTTTTTTTTGAAACGGAGTCTCGCTCTGTCGCCCAGGCTGGAGTGCAGTGGCCGGATCTCAGCTCACTGCAAGCTCCGCCTCCCCGGTGTACGCCATTCTCCTGCCTCAGCCTCCCGAGTAGCTGGGACTATAGGCGCCCACCACCTCGCCCGGCTAGTTTTTTGTATTTTTTTAGTAGAGACGGGGTTTCACCGTGTTCGCCAGGATGGTCTCGATCTCCTGACCTCGTGATCCGCCCGTCTCGGGGGATGGCCACTTTTCAGTCTATGTGGAGAGAATGGTCAGAAATGCCCTGGGTCTCAGGCTGGGCGCAGCGGCTCATGCCTGTAATCACAGCACTTCAGGAGGCTGAGGTAGGCAGATCACTTGAGGACAGGAGTTCAAGACCAACCTAGCCAACCTGGTGAAACCCTGTCTCTACTGAAAATATAAAAATAAGCCAAGCATGGTGGCGGGTGTCTGTAGTTCCAGCTACTCAGGAGTCTGAGGCAGGAGAATTGCTTGAACCCGGGAGGCAGAGGTTGCAGTAAGTTGAGATCGTGCCCCTGAACTCCAGCCTGACTGACAGAGTGAGACTCTGTCTCAAAAAAAAAAAAAAAAAAAAAAAAGAACTGTCTTGGGTCTTTCTCCAGGCCCTCCCCTACTAGAGATTCCCCCTCGTTATCAGGAAGCACCATCTGGAGAAACAAAGGCACTCACAGCTTCTAGAACTGTGCCTGGAACCCAGAGAGAGACTTCTCAGCAGGCCCCAGAGGAGAGGTGTCTAGTGATGGCAGTGTGGTCACAGTTGGGGCCACTCTGTTCAGGCTTTCTAGTTAGCTGTCAGTGAACAGTTACATGGTAAAATCACTGCTGGAAGAACATACAGGCTACTGAGGTAGCTCAAGCAATCAGAGCAAAGCAAGAGGTCATGTGAGTGCGTGCCATGTGCTGGGCACTAAGCTGGGGGTAAGAGGTGATGTGAGTGCATGCCATGTGCTGGGCACTAAGCTGGGGGTAAGAGGTGATGTAAGCACGTGCCATGTGCTGGGCACTAAGCTGGGGGTAAGAGGTGATGTGAGCCCGTGCCATGTGCTGGGCACTGAGCTGGGGGTAAGAGGTGATGTGAGCCCATGCCAGGCACCAGGCACTGAGCTGGGGATATTTGCTTCATGTACTTCATCCTCACAGACCATCTATGATGTGAAGATTTGTACCAATAGGGGTTTGGGGTTATAAGTTGCAGAAATGCACTCTCCCTTAATATAAAAAGAGATTTATCAGAAGGATATGGGGTAGCCAACAGAGTCAGAGGAAAAGTAGTACCAGGCCTTGGGAAGAACAGGAGCCAGGTGGGGGTCCCAGGGAGCTGGAACCGGTAGGCATGGTGGCAGCACTGAACCATGACCTTTTCTCTTGTCCAAAAGTCAAAGTTTGAGCACTTGGAGAGTGTTTTCTTTCCCTCCTTGTACCATGTGTCTACACCCCACCAAGGAGGCCAGGCATCTTGATTAGTATTCCTACCCAGAATCCATGCTCTCAGGCAGGGGGACTTCTCAAACACAAGCTGAGATATTAGAAAGAGGAGTTGTCCATCTCAGAACTATCAGCCCCAGTTTACAGATGAGAAAACCAAGGTGTAGAAAGGTTAACGTACATGTACCTTGCCCAGGGTCAAATTGAGGCCAGGGTTCAACTCATCCACACTCCAGGCAGAAAAGAGACAGCTTCAGATGCAGTTCTGTTTATGTCTCATCAGCCAGATATGTGTCTGTAGTTGAGCCATGCAGTGCATGGATGAGGATGGGAGATGGAAGTCCAGCCATTAATCTACATGATCACAGATTACACCCTTCTCTCCAAAGAAGTGGCATGAATTGTTCAGATAAATGGAAGAGAGTTCCAGGTAGAGGGAGCAGCAGGGATATAGTAAGACTCTCAGAGAACATGGTGCCTTTGTGGAGGACAGCAAGACCCACCTGGGGAGAAGCAGGCATGGCTGTGGGGAGCCAGAGAAAATGTAGGGGCTCCTCGTGCAGCTGCGCCATACCAGGGAGCCGGGCCTGTCCTGGGGCTATTCCGACTAGGAGTCACATGGTCAGCTTTGGGGTAGAGCCAGGCAGATTCTCCCAAGTGGCAGTTAAGAACTTGACGTGGAGGGACTCTTCCATAGGATGTTCTCCCGACATTCACAGGAGAGCCACAACCAAGATGACTAGAAAACAATGCCAAGTGGTGTGCGGCTAGCCACTCGTCCCGTGGGATGTTCACTCTAATCTCAGGCCTTTAGCAGAAAACTGAGTCTGAGTGGGCTGGAGTTGGGGGATTTGTTTGACAGAATGGGGTGTTGAAGAAGAGGTCCTGGTGCTCCATGTTAGGGGAAGGATAATTAGACTCTGTATTGAGGGGCGCATCTCATCCCATCTCCCTCTTTGTCAGCCAAACACAGACCCTTGTTTGTCATCTCCCAGAGCCTCTGTGTGCATCTCCTGGGGTGAGAATGGAGGGGTAAGTGAGGAGTGTGGCAGCAGCTGTGCACGGGTACAAAGTGGTAAGGCTGAGAGAATGGAGCTGTGGACTCCAGAGAGGCCAGGTCTGCATTCTCCTGTCCCTACTACCAGTTAATCATTGCACCTGAGACATTAGGCTTCTTTGTGATTCTGTTTCTCAGTCTGTAAAATAAGGAAATACCCTAGGTTGGGAGGAAGTGTCCAGCTATGGATAGCTTGCACTTGCACAGTAGAAGCACTTTCTACAGACAGGAACTTGTCCAGTTGAGGTATTTGGTGATACTACCACATACATGACATCTACCATTGAAAACCTCATGGGCTTTTACTAGGAAACAGTTTTCGAGTCATGTCAGTTCCAGACTGTGATGAGTACTGCCACCAAGTTTATCTGATTTTTAAAAATACTTTTGCTCTTTTAAAGAATCAGAATGTGCGTGACAACCTGAAGATACTCTACAGACTTACAATGGACCTTTGCTCTAAACTGAAGGCAAGGCATTTTATTATAATTTCTGGCTGACAGAGGCTCACAAGAGATGTCTTTTCATTTGCACCCGCACTCCCAGGGAGCAACCCTGCACTGTGTTTGAATGTGAAGAAAACGAAACATTGAGTTCTAAGAACAAATTAACCTGTGCATTACTCAGAAAAGGGTAGTCTGGAATGATAAGACCTGAAGTTTTAAAAATGCTTTCTCTAGGTTGAAAACAATTGTAATATTTTTTACAGCCTCCTCTTTCAGTGGGATATTTCCAGTGCCATAGTTAACATAAAAGCTGAGCATTGATTTTGATTAATAGTGGGATGGACGTAGTTTCACTCAATGAGAGTCTTTCTGGGAAGCAGACAGCCACTGCAATGAACAACCAAGAAGTGCTGAGTGGAGGAACTGTGTCCAGAGGCCAGGGAGGGCAAAGGGAACCAGCCAGAAGGAGAAGCCTCCAGGGACAGGCAGTAGCTCAGCCCGTTTCCCTCCCTTCTGTCCTCAGTGCCCAATCTGAAGGCAGAGGAGTGGCCCGGGTGATGTGACCTAGAGGGGCCTGCCCCGCCTTATGGGCAAGGGCAGGGCAGAGAATGGGTCTGGAGGGGCAGGAGGGAACATGAGGGCAAGAGTTGGAGGATGGAGCCTGGGACTCTTTCATGGTAGTAGGAAAAATAAAAATGATGAGACTCATGAAGAGCACAGGAAGGCCCAGATAAATAGAGATTCTGTGCTCTCAGGGGAGGTGGCCTGGAATAAAGATTCTAATGTTCCCCAAATCCATAGTGGCAGTGAAAAATCAATGAGAATTATTGGTAAATTTTGGGAATTCAGTAAGCCTATTCTGAAATTAAAATGGTAGTCTAAAAGTCCACAAATGCTTAAATCAATCTTAAAAATGAAAAAGAGTAAAGAAAATTGAGGATGGGGCTTGGCCTATCAGATATTTCTTTTTATTTCTTTTTTGCCACTTCCAATGTTTGACTTGAACCTATTTATATTTCTAAATATCTCTACCAGATCTTGGTAGTAAAATAGCCTACTTAAGGGAAATAGGTTTATTGGGAAGAGCAAGCAAGAGGGGTAGAAGTTGGGTAGGAGACCAGCCATGCTCATGATAGGTGTCTCGTTTATTCTAGCTCAACAAAATTAAGTAGGCTTTTTGGTCAGGCGCAGTGGCTCTTGCTTGTAATCCCAGAACTTTGGGAGGCTGAGATGGGCGGATCACTTGAGGTCAGGAGTTCACAACCAGCCTGGCCTACATGACGAAACTCTGTCTCTACCAAAAATGTTTAAAAATTAGCCTGGCATGGTGGGGGGTGCCTGTAGTCCCAGTTACTCAGGAGGCTGAGACAGGAGAATCGCTTGAACCCGGGAGGTGGAGGTTGCAGTGAGCCGATCGCACCACTGCACTCCAGCCTGGGCGACAGAGCAAGACGCTGTCTCAAAAAAAAAAAAAAAAAATAGGCTTTTCAATAAAATGTAGATACAATAATATTTAAATTGACATCGATATTATTTCTTCCTATTAAACAGGAGTATGGTTTATGGCAACTATTTTGTACTTTGGAGCTTCCTTTGATACCAATTTTGGCAGGTAAGTTACCATAAAGATGAAGTACAGCCATTTTTCTAGAGGGTTCTTCACATCATTTGGGATGAATATTTCTCTGTACCTTATTTAGGAGTAGATAGTGTATCTCATGGGCACCAGAGAGGTAGCAAGCCTATTATTTTCCCTTTCTGTATGTAGTGAGGGGTTGGACTGCATTCCCCCTTGGTGTGGAAAGAGTAGAGGTTCTGACATTTTGGTCATGTGGGATCCCTGCTGTGCTGCCTGGCCCAGGAGGAGTAGGCTTCTCTAGATGTTTTATGTGTTAGTGGTTGTCTCTCATTCTGGTTTGCTGTCCTTATAACCTTGAGAACCTTCCTGCAAGAACCAATGCAGGGCTCTCTTCTGCTTTTGCCTTTGACGCAGGTCCTGATGAGCACCACGTCAGCCAGGGGGCATTCACAGTGTGGGGAGGGCCAGGCTGGCCATTGCGGTCCCCTCCACTCACACCTCAAAGGCCAGCTCTGTCAATGCGCCCATTTGCCTGTGTGACACAGGGATCCTGACAGATCCTGTACAGAGGTTGGCATGCAGCAGGTGCTCAGTAAATGGCAGTTGCAGTCATTATTGTCCTCATCAGGGAGTGAAGCATTTTAGCGTTTAGTAAAAAGGGTACATTAATGCAAATATGATCTGGTTTGGGTTTTGAATCACAGTGATGGAAAGCCACGCCATTCAGGTGAACAAAGAGGAGATGGAGAAGATGTCAGCACTTCTTGGGGTAAGTTATTATTCCAGACGGTGTGTACTGGCCATCTCTTTCCTACATGAGATAGTTGTTTCCAGTGGCAGGTCTAGAGTAGATTCTCCTTGTCTTCTCTTCCTGGTTTGATGTTGACAGTTCTTCTCCCTCTTTCTGACTCCTGCAGGAGAGAACCAAGCATTGAAAAGACCTAAACAGCATCTAGTGCGTGTGTGTCTGGGGAGTTCTTTAATGGCTCCTCAGGATCCTTCTCAAAAGTTAAGTTTTTCTTACAGGGACATTGTCCCCTGTAGTTTGGTGAAGGAATTCTTGGGTTTCTTGAAAAAAAAAAAAATACAGAGATGTGTAAAGATGCATGAAAAAATACATAAAAATGCTCTACTTCAGTTTTCTTAAGAAAACACATGTAGATAGAGAGTGGGAAAATAGACACAAAGACTGGGGAGGGCGAAGATGAAGAGAAGCGGGCTGAAGGGCACAAACATACAGTAAAATCAAAGAAAGGAGTTCAGTGTTTGATAGCCGCATAGGATAACTGTACTTAACACAAAGGTATTGAAGCCGAATGACGGGCGCTTTGAATACCCTGACCTGACCACCACACGTTGTATACACGTAATGCATTTTCTGTTATACTGCATACATCTGCACAAATTTTTTAAAAAGTCTGAATAAACCACATGCCAGGAGCATCCTTAAAATAAAATGTTTAAGGAAACCCCAATATAACTATCACCTGGCTCAAAGCATAGAATTTCCAGAGCCCTGTGTGCTTTCCCTATGGGAACCCCTTTCCTGCTGCCAAAAGTAACTGTAACCCAGACTTTTGTAGCCTTTTCATTGTTGCTCTTCTTTCTAGCTTTCCCACTTCAAAGCCTAAACAATGTCGTTTAGCTTTGCTTTTGAACTGTAAGTAAACCGTGATTTACATGTAGCCTTTCACCCAGCCTTCTACATCTCAGCTCCACCTGTATTTCTGTGTGTCACACAGTGCTGTGGAATTTTCTGTTGTGGACTGTGCTGCCCTTGGTGTCTCTGTCCCACTGCCAATAGGCGTGTGGTTGTTTCCAAGTGGCTGTCATTACAAACCACGCTGTACCTCTGAGTGCATTCCCTGTGCCCGTGGGCACAGCTTTCTGGGGGCTATGAGGTGACGAGTGTGCTGGGACACAGGGAATCTGTTGCTTAGTTTTATTCAATAATGCCCAATGGCTTCCCAGAGTCTCACCCATGAGAATGCATACGGGATCCCGTTCTTGCACATCCTCACTTCCCCTGGCTACATTTACATTGTGGCCATTTTGGTGAGGCTATAATGATACCTCGTTATGAGTTTTGTTTCTATTTTCCTGATTACTACTGTCAACCAAGAAGAGGTGAAAGACCAGACTGCAAAGCAGTTAGACAAGGTATTATTGGGCTCTTAGAAATTGCAATTCAGGAGACACAGTTTCAGCTAAAGGCCAATATGCGTTCTCAAGAGAGGAAGGGGAGTCGAGATTTTTCAGAGGAAGCTAAGGGTGAATACACAGTTGTTGTGAAAGAATGATCATTGGTGGAGGTGGCTGGCTCAGTGCATGAGTCCGTTGAGCTCATTGGTTGTCACTCTTCAGGAGTTGCAGCACTGGCAGAATCCAGCTGTTTTCCAGGATGTTGTGGTCATTGCAGTTTGGCCCAGTTCAGAGGTTCAGGGCAAGTCCTTGTTTTTTGTTTTGTTTTGTTTTGCAGGGTTGCAGGTCATATAGGTAGTCCTTAGAATGGCCTCCTGACTTCATTTTAGAGCCTTGGACCAGAATGATACCATTTTGCATGTTGCATGTCACATTCCCCACTTTTGCTCAAAATCTGACATGTGGAAGCATCACTGATCAGTTATTGGTTGGTCAGCCACAGATTTGTTATCTCTTTTCCCCAGAACTAGAACTGCCTGTTTAGAGTGTCTTATCTCACAGAGGGGGGTTGTTGAAAGTCAGTGTGCAATGTGGCTTCAGAGATGAGTGAACTTTGAGTAACAAGAGAGCTGTTTTAATAAGGAGGCCTGCATTATTATATGGTGATTAGCTGTATATCAGGAGAGCCGCACATTTTATTAACATGTCTTGGCCGGGCGCGGTGGCTCAAGCCTGTAATCCCAGCACTTTGGGAGGCCGAGACGGGCAGATCACGAGGTCAGGAGAT
>NW_012114677.1:870944-880126 GCF_000951035.1 Colobus angolensis palliatus
TTTTTTTTAATTTTTGAGACAGAGTCTCACTCTGTCCGCCCAGGCTGGAGTGCAGTGGCATGATCCTGGCTCACTGCAACCTCCACCTCCCAATCAAAAGCAATTCTCCTGCCTCAGCCTCCCAAATAGCTGGTATTACAGTTGCCCACCACCATGCCCATTAATTTTGTCTTTTTAGTAGAGATAGGGTTTCACCATGTTGGCCAGGCTGGTCTTGAACTCCTAACCTCAAGTGATTCACCCGCCTCGGCCTCCCAAAGTGCTGGGTTTATAGGTGCAAGCCACTGCACCCGGCCTAATTTTTGTTTTTAAAAACGGGGCCTTGCTCTGTCAACCAGGCTGGCGTGCAATGCTGCAATCATAGCTCACTGCAGCCTCAGACTCCTGGGCTCAAGCCATCCTCTTGCCTCAATCTCCCGAGTAGCTGGGATTACAGGTATATGCCACCATGCCTGGCTAATTTTTTTTTTTTTTAAGATGAGTATGTTGCCCATCCTGGTCTTGATCACCTGGGCTCAAGTGATCCTCCCGCCTCGGCCTCCTAAAGTGCTGGGATTACAGGTGTGACCCACAACACCCAGCCTATTATGTGTCTTTCTTAAAAAAATTGATCCTCCCATAAGTACAAATAAAGCAACTGTTTAGAATGAGAGATATCAAAAATATTTTATGGGAGTTTTTCTAATTTAAAGATCCACTGTTTGGCTACTGATGGTTAGAATTTCCAGTGGTATTATTCCAGTAGCTACCCAATCCAATAAGCTGCCTCTTCATGGAAAACCCAGGAGGTAATTTTCCAGGTTTAGAATAAGTTTTTACCATATAAGCAAGAGAGTACAGAGCGTGACAATGGATGGGAGGGGTCGGGGTAGAAGATGCTTCTGGGTTTTTTTTTTTTTTTTTTTCCTAGTTTAGAGAGTCTTTGAGCTAATTGGGCATTGTTATCTCTTAGGAACATTAGTTTAGTTCCCTGGATTCTTTTAGATGCCTCAAGATACCAAAGTAAAGTGGCTGTTCCATTCAGGCTGTGTAATCTTTTGTTTTAGCCCTTCTAATTGTCTGCGGAGGAAAACAAATTTTGGGAGATCAAAGATGCCCAGATTGGCCATTGTAATTCCAAATCACTTTCAGTGATGTTGGTTCAATAAAGAAATTTATAAGATAAAGGACCATAATTTTTGTACAGAAAATCAGCAGAAATTCCAGAAGGGGGTGACTCAGTACCTGTACTTTCAGAAGCAGAAGTCACCGTGAGTGCTCACCAAAAAGGGAAAAGTCCCTCTGTTAACAGCCAGCAGCAAAGGACAGACACCCAGTAAAGGTCTGAACCTCAGCTGAGGTGGGGTGTTCAGGGAAACCAGCGGATTCTTCACCAGGGTCCCAGGCCTTCAGGGAGGTGATAGGACACAAGGGGTTCCTGCAAGTATCATGCTCAAATCTGTGGCAGTGCCAGAATGCAGAGGAGAGTTGCTTTGTGTCCTACTTCTGACACCATTTAATGTCAACCAAGAAAAGGCAAAAAACCAGCCTGAAAAGCAGTAAAACAAGGCATTTATTGGGGTCTTAGGAATTGCAATTTAGGGGACACATTCAGCTAAAGGCCAAATGGTGTTCCAAAGAGAGGAAGGGGAGTCGAGATTTTTCAGAGGAAGCTAAGGGTGAATACACAGTTGTTGTGAAAGAATGATCATTGGTGGAGGTGGCTGGCTCAGTGCATGAGTCCGTTGAGCTCATTGGTTGTCACTCTTCAGGAGTTGCAGCACTGGCAAAATCCAACTGTTTTCCAGGATGTTGTGGTCATTGCAGTTTGGCCCAGTTCAGAGGTTCAATGCAAGTCCCTGTCTTTTTGGTTTTGTTTTTCAGCATTTCAGGTCATGCAGGTAGTCCTTAGAATGGCTCCCTGACTCTACTCTAGAGCTCTGGACCAGAGTGATGTCATTTTGTATGTCATATTTCACACTAGTGGGGTTGATTAGCTTTTCATAGCATCATTAGCTTTTAGGAATTTCTTTTTGTAAAAGATCTGCTCAAGTCTTTTACCCATTTTTATATTTTTTCTTACTGATGTATAGGATATCCTGATATATTCTAGATACAAGCCTGTTTCCTATACTTTCTAACTCTGTCTTGTTCTATATGATGTTGGATCCCTTTTCTAGTCTTAATATTGCTGAAGAATTGATTCTTCCCTTCCCATTATTTTTGCTTCTTTAAGTTAGTTTTCTTACCTTTGGGGGAGGATGCTTCTATGAGCCTAGGTATTTCACCATGAGGCAAAATACGTTTATTTTTATTTTGATTTTTTTGTAGAGATGAGGTTTCACTATGTTGCCCAGGCTGGTCTCAAACTCCTGGGCTCAAGTGATCCTCCTGCCTCAGCCGCCCAAAGGGCTGGTATTACAGGTGTGAGCCACCATGCCCATCTCACTGTTGAGAATTGTTTGATGAACAAAAAATAATCTTAAATTGTGAAAGCTATGAATGTGATTAATTGTGTGTATCATATTTTCAGGCTCGTCTCAAGGAATTGGAGCAAGAAGCTCATTTTGTTGCAGGAGAACGGTTTCTTATAATGAGCAATAACCAGCTTCGAGAGGTAAAGCTGAATTTTGGCTCTTTCATAAAATGTATTTCTTATTCAGGAGTTAAAGGGAGATTTATTTTGAATTTATAAATATTTTATGTCAACTATCCGAAAAGTAAGGTTTTCATGGTCTCTCACCAGTAATGAACACAGTGAGATTCATTACTTCAAAGCCTTTAAATCAAAGAAAAGTACTAAGTGAGAATGTAAGCATGTTGTAATGTCTGTTTGGGTGTGTATTCTCTGGCTGGCGGCACGGGCTCTACTATAGTAATGTTCTGTTTCTTTCAAATGTGAAATTCCCTCACCATGTGTAAATTGCTTTGTTGAAGATCCTCTTTGGCAAGTTAAAGCTGCACCTGCTGAGTCAAAGGAACAGTCTCCCCAGAACGGGGCTGCAGAAATACCCGTCCACATCGGAAGCAGTGGTAAGGTTTCAGAGTTACCCTTTTCTTTTCGGAATGACAGCACGCCTGCACCACCTGTGTGCTGACCTTTAGCCCCACCCGAGACTCTCAGGCCGTCCCCTCATGCTGGCAGCAGTTTCTGCAGAAGAGGGGCTCCCCACACCCAGGTTGCTTTTCTCACTACGGACCAAGGAGAGAGAGTCAGACAGTGCACTTTTGCAGAAGCAGTTAATTGGCTTGACTTTCTGAAAAGCCTAATTTGGTGGAGTTTTGTTCTTAAAACCAACTTCTTGACAATCCAGTCAAAACCTCTTTGCTTCGTGTCCCCAAGAGGAACTAGAAACAGGTCATCAGTCTTCTCCTTTCCCCAGATTTATTTTAGAGAATTTTAACTTACCCCTGTCTTGAGAGGAATCAATTTTTTGAAGACAAGGAGTAGTGAGATTGTGTTGTGTTGCAGTAGGAGAGTATACATCGATATTCAGAAGCCAGTGAGTACTTTTACTGAAAAGACCCAGAGTGGAGGTCAGTAAATAAGTGAATTCATGTTATTGTGAATATTGGTTATTGTGGTGAGAACCAGCTTTTGAGGCTCCAGTTTGTGCTTTCTGTGCTCTGTCCAGCATTTGACTTTGTAGCAAAGGAAGGTTTCCTTCTAAGATGTCTCCTCTGGTCCTATTCCCTCTCCAGTACCACATACCTCTGATCTTCACCCTGTGAGGGTGTCTTAGAGTACAGGCCCTCATGGAGCCTGAGCTTGCTGACTGTACCTGCACTTGGCCTTTGCTGGTTTAATGGGCAGGTACTGGGTGAATAATGGACTCCTGCAGAGGATGCTCCACTGGAGGGACTCGGAACTGCCCCTTTCCAAATCTTCTTCTTCAAGCCTTCTCCACCTTCGTGAAGGGCCCATCTTCCTTCCAGGTCCTTGGGAGCCAGTGCAGAGTAGTGAGTAAGAACAGGGGCAGTGGGGTGAGCCATCACTGGCCGGCATGGTTTGGACAACATGAAAACATTACTTGTGCCTCAGTTTCCTGATCTATAAAAGAAAGATAATAGTAGTACTTTCCCTACTACAATCTTGTGAGAATTCAGTGCACGTGCATGTGTGTCCATGTGTCTGCGTGAAACAGCACTTAGGACTGTGCCTGACATAAAAGCTCTCAAAAGACCAGTTAACATTGGCCATTCTGAGAAAAATCCTGTGAGTCATCCTTGACTTTCCTTCCACCTCCCCTACAGCGAGTGTCACAGTCTCTACCCACAAAATAGGTCCTGAGCGTGTCTCCTTTTCCCCATTCCCTGTCTCCACCATAGACCTTTCTCACTTAGATCCCTCCAACCACTCTTGCCCCTGCTGCTCATCCCTCACACCCAGGCAGAGTGATCCTTTAAAAGCATTGGAAAAGTCACGTTACTGCCCGAGGACTTCCAGTAGCTTCTATTGCACTTACCATCAAATCCGAGCTGCAGAGCATATCCCCAGGCCTGTGCTCTGGCTGTGCCTTCTGGCCCGGCACCTCCTGTCTCTCCACACTCTGTGCGCCAGCTCCTCCTCTGTCCCCAGACTCGTGCCACAAATTTTTCCCGCTTGCTTCTGATTGCCAGCTTATACATTGCATTCAGGAGACCTCTGGTCGCCCAGACTACAGTAAGGTCCCCAGTCACAGCCGTTTCTTCACCTTGAGTTATTTTCTGCACACAACTCACCACTACCTAAAGTTTATCTTAGGTGTGTGTTTGCTTTTTCCATTAGAATGTAGGTTGTGCAGATCAAAGACTTCAGTTTATCCCCAGAACCAAACCAGCCCCCGGTGTTGAACTTAGCATCTGTGGTGTGTTCATGGAGCGCTGGGTCAGCAGGTGGTTCCTGGAAGCAGCATCTGTCTCGCTCCAGAGATTAAGGCTTGGGTCTCAACACCACACAGTGGACATGGGTAGCATCCCCTAGAGCTCCAGCAGGGGGCGCTGCCTGGGCAAGCCACTCATCCCGCACTGGCACCTGAGCTCACCTCTGTCCTGGCACCAGCTGGCACTGTCGCCCTTCCCTTTGCAGCTCCCTTCCCTCTCCAGACAACCAGCAATGCAAGAAAGGAGGCATCACTCTCTTCTGGTGCTGATGTGCTCTCGTGTTAAGGCAGCAGCTTTCACGAGGAGCTCATTTTTCTCCCATAAAGACATGATGAGCATAAGTCATATTAGCCTCACTCTTTTATGTAACTGAATAAGTCAAGTTGTTCATTCATGCATATGAAAAGATTGGCTTATGCCAGGTACATGGACAAATTCAAGATTCATATTTCTTCTCATGACTTCTCTCCATCCTCCCTGCCCCCTTCCCAGAGGCCTTGGTGAACATTGCGGCTCTTCTCACCCCAGCGCCTGTCCCCAACCTGCCCTTTTCCTCCATGTTTGATGTCGGGGAGACCAGCTGATGGTATCCCCTGCATCACACACAGATTTGCTGCTGCTCAGCTCCCCCAACTAGATGTAACCCTAAGAGTGCACGCCTTTTTTTTGTTGCTGCGATGTTCCCAGTGCTTAGTACAATGCCTGGGGCATAGTGGATGCTCAGGAAGTCACTAATGAACCCTTCAGGTTTTGAGATATGCCATTTTTTTCTCATTGTTTAACTCTACGTATTTTCTTTATAATTCTTTCACCATTGAGTTGTTTGGAAGTGTATCTTAACATTTCCAAATGTGTGGGGGATTCCCAGATAGTTTTTGTTATTGATTTCTAATTTTTTTTTTCTTTTTTTTTTTTTTTGAGACGGAATCTCGCTCTGTCGCCCAGGCTGGAGTGCAGTGGCCGGATCTCAGCTCACTGCAAGCTCCGCCTCCCAAGTTTCCGCCATTCTCCTGCCTCAGCCTCCCGAGTAGCTGGGACTACAAGCGCCCACCACCTCACCCGGCTAGTTTTTTGTATTTTTTAGTAGAGACGGGGTTTCACCGGGTTAGCCAGGATGGTCTCGATCTCCTGACCTTGTGATCCGCCCATCTCGGCCTCCCAAAGTGCTGGGATTACAGGCTTGAGCCACCGCGCCCGGCCTCTAATTTTTTTTTTTTTTTTGAGACAGAGTCTTGCTCTTGTCACCCAGGCTGGAGTGCGGTGGTGTGATCTCAGCTCACTGCAACCTCCCTCTTCCAGGCTCAAGCGATTCTTCTGCTTCAGTCTCCTGAGTAGCTGGGACTACATGCACCTGCCACCACACCTGGCTGATTTTTGTATTTTCAGTAGAGACGGGGTTTCACCATGTTGGCCAGGCTGGTCTCAAACTCCTGACCTCAGGTGAGCTGCCCACCTTAGCCTCCCAAAGTGCTGGGATTACAGGCATGAGCCACCGTGCCCAGCCTTGATTTCTGAATTAAATGAAGTGTGGTAAGAGAACACGATCTATGCAATGTCAGTTCTTTGGCACTCACCTCAGGGTTCTCAGATGCTCCACATGGGCTAAAGAACACACGTACCCTTGTACCTGTGCAGTGTAGTTTAGAGTACTGTGGTGCCTAGCTGGTCCGCTCACTCCTGCTGGGGTGTAGTGGGAATTCCCTTCCCTCAGTAGGCACATGACGAGTAGGGAACAAGGGTCTCTCCCTAACGGACTGAAGGAAGCTTTGATGGTTTTGTTTTGTTTTTTTTTTCTCTGCAATGAAGTCACATGTTCTCAGAACATCATAGGGAGTTCAAACTCTGGGAAGGTGGTCCAGCTTTGGGGTCAGGATTTCTGGACCAGCCACTCATCATTTCCAGGAGTTGCTTTTGAGACCCCTTGACTAACTGAAGTGATGGAGTCTCCAGGTCATGTGTGTGCACTGACCCCACTGCTGGGCGTCCAGTATGTGGGATATAGCCATGAGCAGGACAGATGCCCTTTCTGTTTTAGTCAGCAAACACTCCTGTGGCCCTGGCTCTGTGTTAGACACTGTTGATGGTTTAATGGGGAAAAGGTCTTTATCATCATGGAATAACTATTCCAGTGAAGAACTATAGCAGGGTTCTCTAGAGAAACAGAACCAGTAGGACATAAGCAGATATAGATACAGATAATAGGTATATGAGAAGGGATTTGTTAGGGACATTGGTTCATGCAGCTGGGGGTGCTGTGAAGTCCCACGATAGGCTGTCTGCAAGCTGGAGACGCAGGGAAGCTGATAGTGTGGCTCAGTCCAAGCCCGAAAGCCTTGGGACAGGGAAGTTGATGGTGTAACTCTCAGTCCAAGGCTGAAGGCCCAAGAGCCTGGAGTGTCGCCAGTGTGTGTACTAGAGTCCAAACACTGGAGAGTCTGGAGTTCTGATGTCCGAAAGTAGGAGAAGGGTGTCCCAGATCCAGCAGAGTGAGTGGATTCACTTTTCCTCTTTCCTCTGTTTTTTATTCTCACTGGGCCCTTAGATGATTGGATATTCCCTGGCCACATCAGTGCAGATCTTCCCTGTTCAATCCACCAACTCACATGCCAGCCTCCTCTGGAAACTCACGTAGACACACCCAGAAATAATGCTTTACCAGCTGTCTGGTTATCTCATAACCCAGTCAAGTTGACACCTAAAATTAGATATTACAAGAACCATCCAGCAGGATAAGAGCCATTAAGGTAATAACAGGGAGAGCAACACGCTCCAGACCGAGTGGTCCAGAGAGAACCCTAAGGAATTGTGTGTAACCTGAAGCTCGAAGATGAGGAAGTGCCTATGCAAAGAATAAGAACAAGGCCTTGCAATGGGAAAAGGCTCAGGCTGCTCAGGGGCTGAGGCTGGAGCCTTGTAACTGAGAAGAATGGGAGGGATGGTGTTGAGGGTGAACAGGGACCCAATTCTGCTGTGCTTTGCAGGCCATGGGGAGGAATGTAGATTTTTTAGAAAAATGGGTAGCCGTGGAATTGTTTTAAGTAAGGGAACAACTATGATCTAGATTTTTAAAAAATAGACTTTAATGGCCAGGTATGGTGGCTCACGCCTGTAATCCCAGCACTTTGGGAGGCCGAGGCAGGAGGATCATTTGAGGCCAGGAGTTAAGACCAGCCTGGACAACATAGTGAGACCATGTCTGTACAAAAAATTTAAAAATTAGCCAGGTGTGGTGGTGCATGCTGATAGTCCCAGCTACTCATGAGGCTGAGGTGGTAGGATCACTTGAGCCCAGTAGTTCAAGGCTGCGCTGAGCAGTGATTATACCACTGCCGTCCAGTCTGTGCAACAGAGTGAGACACTGTCTCAAAAACAAACAAACAAAAAGACTATTTTTTAGTTTTAGGTTCACAGTAAAATTGAGCAGAAAGTACAAAGAGTTCCCGTACTCCCTGTTCTGTACTCCCTGTTCTCACACATGCACAAGCTCCCCCTCTATCAGCATCCTCGACAGAATGGTACCATTGTTAACAGTCAGTGACACATCGTTACCACCCAAAGTCCGTAGTTACACAGTATACTCTTGAACTGCTCTTGTGTGTAGGGTTCACTCTTGGTGTTAGACATTCTGTGGGTTTAGACAAACGTATGATGACATACATCTGCCATTACAGCATCATACCGAGCAGCGCCACTGCCCTAAAAATCCGGTGCTCTGCCTATTCCTCCTTTCCTCCCGCCAGCCCCTGACAGCCACTATGCTTTTTACTGTCTCCACAGTTTTGCCTTTCCCAGAATGTTATAACACTGGAATCACAGTGTGTAGCCTTTTCGAATTGACTTATTTCACTTAGTGGTAGGCACTTAAGTTCCTTCCATGTCTTTTCATAGCCTGATAGTTCATTTCTTTTTAGCAGTGAATAATACTCCATTGCGTGGATGTATCACAGTTTATTTTCCATTTACCTACGAAGAACATCTTGGTTGTTTCCAAGTTTTGTCAATTATGAATAAAGCAGCGATAAATATCTGTGCATAGGTTTTTATGTGGACATAAATTTTCAGCCTATCTGGGCGAACACCAAAGAGTACGATTGCTGGATGATAAGAGTACGTTTAGTTTTGTAAGAAACCGCCACACTGTCTTCCAGGGTAGCTGCACCATTGTGCATTCCCACCAACAATGAATGAGAGTTCCTGTTGCTCCACATCCTTGCCAGCACTTGGTGGGGTTGGTGTTCTGGATTTTCACCATTCTAATAGGTGTTGGATATGTTTTCATAAGATCACTATTTTTTTTTTTTTTTTTTTGAGACAGAGTCTTGCTCTGTCGGCCAGGCTGG
>NW_012114677.1:880787-897754 GCF_000951035.1 Colobus angolensis palliatus
TTCTCATGCCTCAGCCTCCTGAGTAGCTGGGACTACAGGTGCGCGCCACCATGCCCGGCTAATTTTGTATTTTTAGTAGAGACAGAGTTTCTCCATGTTGATCAGGCTGATCTCCAACTCCTGACCTCAGGAGATCTGCCCGCCTCTGCCTCCCAAAGTGCTGGGATTATATGCGTGAGCCACCATGCCCAGCAAAGATCACTGTTTTAGCTGGTTGGAGAATGGGGGATACTCATTAGTAGGCTGTCACTGCAGTCTAGGTCATGGCAATGAAAATGGAGCAAAACAGATGGATTTTTAGAGGATATTTAGAACAGAAAGGACCTGATAAATTCATGTGAGTGTGAACAGAAGTCAGCATGTGGAGTAGTTCTGAGTTTTCTGAGTTGTGCACTTGGGCAAATAGATACAGCCACTACTCAGGGAAAACTGGAACAGGAACTGTTTATGGAGGGCAAGGTCAAGTGTTCAGCCTTGGATATGTTAGGACAGAAGTGTATGTGAGACATTGATGTGCCATGTCACAAAATAGCAGTGGGCCTGTGGGACGGGGCTAAAGACAAGTCCCGTGCTGGGAATCCACACCTGGAAGCTGCCAGCTGATTTTTACTAAAGTCGCCCTGGGACAATGTTCCCCTGCCCTGCCTGGAGATTTGGAAAACACGGATGCCCAGGCCCACAGCTGATCCCCTGAGTCAGAACTGGGTGGCGGAGCCTAGTCATGGGCCTGCTTTTGAAGCTCCCTGTTGATTGCGGTACGCAGACGGTATAGATGACCACAGAGTTAAACTCCGAGAAGCCGATATTTTAAAAGTCAGAGAGAGAAGAGGCACCAGCGGGAAACGAGTGAGAAGGGAGGTCAGAAGAATATGGTGTCTGCAGCCAGCGCAGAGTGCGCGGGTGAGCCCGCAGAGCCATGGCGGCGGATGGCGCTCCGCCTCTGGCCCTCAGCCAACACTCAGTGCTTTGTACACGGTTTGTGCGATCAAACACTACTTCTTTTTGGTGTTCTCAGGCTGCTCAAGTCAAGATATACTGGGAGACTATTGGTTAGAAAGTTAGCTTGTGAGTAAGGTATCAAGATAAGGAGAGTTAGATGATCTTAAGCTGTTTTCTTGGCTAAGTATTTTCATGCACTTTCACACCCCTAGGGACAGCTTTTCTACAAAAACTGCAATTCTGGATTATACTGAGGCAAGAAACCTCCCACTGTTAATGTTTTATGGTCACAGCTCTTGTGTTCTCAGTCTTTATTCAGAGAGCACTATGATTTAGTGGTTTATACTATTACATCAAAATCATATAATCAGTTCTCCCCCAAGTTGATTTATAGATTCTAAACAATTTTAATTAAAATCCTGGCGGGAGTTTTTTTGGTAGGAATTGAAAGGTTGATTCTCAGATTTATATGGAAATGCTAAAAACTAAAAAGAGCCAAAATAATCTGGGAGGAGGAGGGGAAGCACTATTTAAGGACATAGTCTATTGAATATCAAGACTAATTATAAAGCAATAGGAATTACTAGGAATTAATTAGGTAATACCATTTGGTGTTGACTCGAGGGTCAGTAAATAGGCCAATGGACCAAGACAGAAAATCCACAAACATCAAGTCCAACAGAACTTAAAGGTAAAAAAAATAAAGAAAATCGGGCCGAGCATGGTGGTTCATGCCTGTAATTCCAGCACTTTGGGAGGCCACGGCAGGAGGATTATTTGAGTCCAGGAGTTCAAGACCAGCCTGGGCAACATGGCAAAACCTCATCCCTACAAAAAACACAAAAATTAGCTGGGCATGGTGGCATGCACCTGTAGTCCCAGTTACTCTGGAGGCTGAGGCAGGAGGATAGCTTGAGCCCCGGAGGTAGAGGTTGCAGTGAGCCAAGATGGTACCACTGCACTCCAGCCTGGGTGACAGAGCAAGACCCTGTCTCAAAAAGAAAGAGAGGGAGAGAGAGTGTGTCTCATAGGGCATCACTGCAAAGCATTAAGGAGGGCTTGTTACATAAAGGGCTAGTGCTTCTTGGCCCCCATTTCATGCAGCACATAAACATAAATTCCAAGTGAATTGTGTATCTAAATATCAAAAGCAAAATAGTAAAGATTGGAGAAGATATAACAAGAGGATATCTTTAAGACCTTGAGGTAGGTAAACATTCATAAGTAGGACAGCAAATGCATCAACCGTAAAGGGAAAGCTTGATAAATGGGACAACAATCAAATTAAAAATCTCTAATTACGAAAAGACACCATTAAACAGTGAAAAAGCCAGGTACTGTGGCTCATGCTTGTAATACCAACACCTTGGGAGACTGAGTCAGGAGGATCACTGGAAGCCAGGAGTTTAAGACCAGCCTGGGCAACATGGCGAGACCTCATCTCTGTCAAAAATTTAAAAAATTAGCCAGGCATGGTCGTGTGCACCTGTAGTCCAGCTACTCGGGAGGCTAAGGTAGGGGAGGATCACTTGAACCCAGAAGTTTAAGGTTGTAGTGAGTTATGATTGCACCACTACACTCCAGCCTGGGCAACAGAGTGAGACCTTATGTAAAAAAAATTAAAAGTTAAAAAAAAAATGAAAAAAGCTAGCCACAGAAGGAGAAAAGATATTTCCCATAAATATAACTGACTAAAAAACTATCCAGAATAACAAATTTCTACAACTCAAGGAGAAAAAGACACACCAGTTTTTTAAGTGAGCAAAAGACACGAACAAGGGCTTAATGAAAGAAGATATACAATTAGTCAAATAATATGAATAGTGTCCAACAGCGTTAGTCACAGGAAATACAAACTAAAACTATAGTGAGAGATCACTTCTCATTTACCAGAACAGCTAAAATTAACACCAGTGATGACATGCACTGGCAAAAATGTGGATCAGCTTGAACTTTTATGTTTTGCTGAAAGGGGTATAAGCAGGTACGTTTACTTTGGAGAACTGGCAGTATGTCTGCTAAAGTTGACGCAGCAGTTTCACACTTCTTAATGTATGTATTCCACAGAACTGTGGACATACGTTAACTAAAATGTCTGTACCAGCATTATTCATACTAGCCCTAAGGTAGAAAAAAAACACATAGCCATCAAAGGTGGAATGGAGAATATTCTACATTCATGCACTTGAATACTATACAGCAGTGCAAATAAATGAAATACTGCTTCATATATTGATGAACCCTAAAAAAAAATAATATTGGACCAAGGACAGGAAACAGGTAGCCTGTGGTGGAAGTCCAGGTGGTGGTTAGCTCTGGGGAAGGAGCCAGTACCTACTGGGGAAATTGGAATGTGTCGTTGCTTGCTGTGGGTGGTGGTTAATAGCTGTGCTCACTTTGTGATAATTAACAAACTTTTCTTACTCTGTTGCACTTTCCTATAGGTATGTTATATTTTGATTTTTAAAGCTAATCTTTAAACTCATAATCCATTGCTCCCTCCCTGAAATTATGCAGTTATCAAGTTATTCATTCGTAGACACCGACACGGTATTTTACCTACCCTGGATTTAGATTTTGCTAATTTAAATCTCAAGAGGAATCTTATTTCCAAGCTTATCTGAGATGTTTTTACTGCCCTTGTAGACATCAGAATAGTTTTGTAAGGGGTTAGGATTAAGACACCTGATAAACTTGAGTTTATTATGCATCTTTATTTTGGAAAATATGCTCAATTAGGCCATTTATTACAAAGACTTTCTCCAGATGAAAATAAGTGTTTAAAATGTTAACATGAAAGAATTACATTGGTAATATTTATTTTCATGTTTAGTTAAATGCTCTACGAGACCTTCATCCATTACCCAAGATAATTTTGGAATACAGGCGGGTAAGTTAATTTTTTTGTACGTAAAAGGTGATGAAGGGGAACCATACAGCCCTGTGTCGTCAACAGAAATCCATAATGGCTGAAGTAGCCCTCCCAGTGTTCTCGGGGGATAGAGTTTTGTCAGGTTAACCTCGTACTGGCACTGTTTACTTGCACCCTAATGTGATTTTATCCAAGTCTGCAATCAGCCCCACTCACAAACCCCAGGAGTCAAAATGGAAGAAGACACTGAGGAATCAGAAGGAAGTAGGTGGCATGCCACAGCTGTGTCGTCGGTGTGCAGGAGACGCCCAGCAGTACCGAGTCTCAAAGCCTCCCATAACCCCTCCCTGGCTTCTAGGTCTGCCAAGACCATACCAATAGCAGTGTTGTGTCGTCCTGCATTTACATTTGCCAGAGATTTCATGAGTGGCCCCCTTCCCTCCCCTGGTGATTTCCTTTCTCTGTTCACACACCTGCCATTTCCTTCCAAAGTTCTCTTTTGGTTGTGAACCACGTTTATAGCTTTTGCCACGGCCCACAGCATAGGTCCTAGTAGTCACTGAGCCGGTGGCCTGCTGTATCCTGAGGGCCTGGCAGCTGTGAGGGAGCACATTGGCTCCAGCCTGGCCCTTTCTCCCTGCAACGATGTAAAGGGGCAGCCACAGGAGACACCGTGTCAGAGTATTTGTTTATCTGTTTATCTTTGCAAATGTCCTGTAAATCTAGAATGATTCTAAAATTAATAGATCTATTTTTAAAGAGTGGAATGACATCTTTCTCTGTAGGTCAGTGTTATTTAATCCTGGGTCATTCCAGGGCCTCCTGGAGTCATCTGAGGTGATAGTAGCAGCACATACTCAGCACTCTGTGAAACACCATTCACACCATTCCTGTTTAAAGACTTAAACCGGCCGGGTGTGGTGGCTCACGCCTGTAATCCCAACACTTTGGGAGACTGAGGTGGGCGGATCACCTGAGGTCAGGGGTTTGAGACCAGCCTGGCCAACATGGTGAAACCCCATCTATACTAAAAATGTAAAACTTAGCTGAGCATGGTGGCACACGCCTGTAATCCCAGCTACTCAGACTGAGGCAAGAGAATCGCGTGAACCCAGGAGGCAGAGGTCTCAGTGAGCTGAGATCACGCCACTGCACTCCAGCCTGGGCAATGGAACAAGACTCCTTCTCCTGCCCAAAAAAGACTTACGACTTAAAGAAAATGATTATTTTTGTCTTTCTACCTTAGGTTCACAAGATCAAGTCGACCTTTGTAGATGGATTATTAGCTTGTATGAAAAAGGTAACAAGCTTTACAAAAAGATACTGTGATTAGGACTGTGGTTTTTGTGTGAGTTCAGATACATATAGAACCTTTGTAATTTTAGTAAATGATGAAATAATCTAATATTCTCTTTTTTTTTTTTTTTTTTTTGAGACAGAGTTTCTTTGTGCTTCTGCACGTAATTGAAAGCAAGGTCTGTGTCTTAAAATAATCCAACATCTGGTAGGCTGTGGAGTTGAATACCTATTATCTCATTTGGAAAATGGGCATTACTATTTCCATTAAAAAATTTTAATTTTTTTTTTATTTTTTGAGACAGAGTCTCGCACTGTTGCCCAGGCTGGAGTGTAGTGGCGCAATCTCAGCTCACTGCAACCTCCGCTTCCCGGCTCCAAGCGATTCTCCTGCCTCAGCCTCCCAAGTAGCTGGGATTACAGGTGCCCGCCACTACACCCAGCTAATTTTTGGTATTTTTAGTAGAGACAGGGTTTCACTATGTTGGCCAGGCTGGTCTCAAACTCTGACCTCGTGATCCACCCGCCTCGGCCTCCCAAAGTGCTGGGATTACAGGCGTGAGCCACTGCACCCAGCCAAAATAATCTAATATTCTTGAAACTGTGAACCATAATATTGGTATCATTTAGGTCCCCTTGCAGCATAGGTTGACATTATGCCTTGAAATCCTCCGTTTATGAGGAGGCTCTAGCTGACCACCTTTCACATCCACGATTGCATCTCTGTTCTGGATTCATTTGAGGAAAATGTTACTGTTTTAGTTCAGACCTGAGGAGACTGCAGTCAAGAGATGTTCTGTGACTCGTTCAAGTTCACACAGCAAGTGACAGAACCTGTCTGTGACGCACAGTCCTATCTTGAGCCGATGCCAAGTTCCCCACAGCCCAACAGCTCTTACTCTCCCCATGCACAGGATTTGTAAGTGACATAAAGTCTTGTTGCAGTTCCTAAATGGGTTAGGGGGAAACCTCCTTACTCACCCTTCGCTAATCACACGTCAGGAGTTTTGTAACCCCAAGGACATTTCAGGGTTGGAAGTTTAGGGCCAGCAGCTTGTTGGTTTCTGGAGGACCAGTGAGTGTTATGTGTTGTGGGTGGAGGCTCTGCCACATCCTTGACTTCACATAGCATTGCCAAAGTTTACACTGATTCTTTTTAACTAATAAAGGGCTCCATTTCCTCTACATGGAATCAGACTGGAACTGTGACTGGAAGACTTTCAGCCAAGCATCCTGTAAGTTGTGTAAACAACTGTCTTTGTTAAACGCCGTTTTCCTGCCTTGCTATTGAAGTTTTGTCTCCACATGTGTTTGCCTGTGTACTTTCTGTTTCCAAGAGAGGGCTTCATACTGATACGCTGTGTTTTATTCTGTTTATTCTGAGAACATAGCAGGAGAACAAGGCCAGGTGGGTTCTCTTCTTGTGAAGTGCTGAGTTAGCAGGGCGGGGGCTTCACACCCAGAAACCATGCACTCCAGCGTGAGGGCAAAAAGGGCACCCCTACCCCATCTTCCTTTTCAGATTTGTGCCAGACAGGTGGCTTCTGATTTCCAGAAATGTGTTGAAGTAGCTGATGCTATGATGAACAGCTTCATTTTTTGGTGGTTGTTGAAACTGTGTCTCTGATGAAAAAAAAAAAAAAAAGCCATAAATTCCCTTGAACTTATGATGCAGCTTCCATCACACTTAAAGCAATTAACTTTCTAAATGGCTCTGTATTTTGAACTAAAAAAGACTCATGATTAATTTCTCGTTACAGAAAATTCCTTAGATACAGAAAAGAAATAAAAATAACAATAAGTCACTTGTTATGCATCATGCAGAACTGTGGTGTCTGTCTTTCCACACTTCTTGCTAAGCACATATATTTATAAAATACAATTTTTTAGGCCAGGTGCGGTGGCTCATGCCTGTAATCCCAGCACTTTGGGAGGCCAAAGCAGTAGATCATGAGGTCAGGAGTTGGAGACCAGCCTGGCCAATATGGTGAAACCCTGTCTTTACTAAAAATACAAAAATTAGCCGGACGTGGTGGTGGGCGCCTGTAATCCCAGCTACTCGGGAGGCTGAGGCAGGAGAATGGCATGAACCCAGGAAGCGGAGCTTGCAGTGAGCCGAGATCGTGCCACTGCACTCCAGCCTGGGTGACAGTGCAAGACTCTGTCTCAAAAAAAAAAATTTTTTTTCTACAAAAATAAAACCATGCTATTTTATATTATGCTTTTCTATTTTAACATCTCTTGATATCATTCTATATTAATAAATATTGATTTGAATCTATATTTAAATTTAAATATATGAATTAAATATGTGAATTAAGTATACACTAATATATATAAATATGAATATATATTAATGGTAAAGAAGTACAAGTATGTGGAGATTTACAGAATGAGCAAATGTTAGTCATCTTTCCCTTCCCTCCATAACATGTGTCTGTCCCGTGGGTTCCCTCCATTAATGGTCAGGCCTTCATCCAGGCATTTGCATAGATGGTGTACCGAGTGCATGCAGGCAGAGGGACACACTCAGGTGACTGTGTGAGAAAGAGGAAGAGAGGCTGGGATGGGGGGAGTTTGCGCTGATCATATGGTCTCTTGGGTGCATGGACACCCACTCTTGGTCAGTCAGCTCTCAGGCTGCCAGCTGTCTCGGGCCTTGCACTTTAGGGGGCTCTTCTGGGGTCTTTATCTAGGGAAGAGTAGTAGTAATAGCAATATTAATGCGAATACCAATACCAGCACCAATATCCATGTGAATACCAGCACCATCTGCTCTGAATGCAGGCACTGTTGCCACATTACCCTTGGGCTAATGTCTCAACCAACCACAACTGCTGTAGTTTTCTCTTAGTTGATACTTCTTATCTAGGAGTTATTTAGGAATTCTGCTGAGAAACTTTTCGTGGAGGTCCTTGCTTTTGCTTTTATGGAGTTATAAGTTTCTTTTTCCATTACATTTTCAGTAAATCTCTTGCTGTGTTTTATTCTCTTCCAGAAGTTTCCGAAGGATCTGGTTTGTGACTAGCACTCCTCCCAGGTTCTCAGTGAAGTTCTAATTTTACCTACTTATTTTTCCATTATTTCAGTTGAACTTTTGGAAAGATGAGATGTAAACATAACATGTGCATTCAGCCATGACCTTTAACTGGAAGCTTATGTCATCATTTTAACAGCTACATTGTATTCCATTTAATGGCCACCCCTAGTGATGGCCATTTAGATTGTTTGCAGTTTTAATTATTTTATAGAGATACCATAAACATACTTGTACTTTATCATAGCAATACCATACCAATTCCAATAGCAATACCAGAACCAATACCATAAGCATTTTTGGCACTTTTTTTCTGTTGATTTCTATAGCATAAATTCCTAGAGATAGAGTTTCTGAGTTACAGTATATATGTATTTTTAAGGCTTTACGTTGCCAAATTAGCCTCTCCACCAAAAATAACATTCCCACCACATGGTGTGTGAAATGTTTGGTCCCCTAATCCTTGCCAACACAAGGAGTTTTCATTTTGATTACTTTCCTGACTCATTTTTTCAATTTCCATTTCTTTAAATATTTGTTGAGGTTGACTACATGAAACAATTATTCTTCTTTGAATTGCCTGTTCATGTCATTTGCCCATTTCTCTGGAGGGTGTTTATTTTTTCCTATTGGTATGGAAAAGCTCTTTATATATTAAAGATTAACCCTTTTTTAAATGTTTAAGTATTTTCCTCCAATTTTCTTTTGCCTTTTAACTTTTAAGATATATATTCTGGTTTGCTATACTTAAAATGGCTTTTTAAAATTATACAAATAACATGATATTTCCAAAGAATTCAAACAATAGATAAAAATGTAAATAACAAAGTAAAAAGTCAGTCAAAACTCCATATCCCTGCTATAGCCATCTTTAACATTTTGGTAACCATCCTCTAATTTGTCTCTTTATGCACACACACATTTACATAAATGGGATCACATTTTATATGTTGTTTTTATTGTAGACACTTCTCTCACACCCACATACCTCAGCCCTCCACCCTCAATCCCAGTGCTCTTGGTAGCCCATGATAGCAGCCTAGAGCTTGTATATCCATATTTTCCTTGTGACTTATTATACAGTCTCATATAGGCCCATATGTGTCTGCACATATACACATAGAAACATGTACTTTGTCATTATTTATTTTACAGATTCAGAATTTTCTTTTCCTGCCTCTTGCTTTTTGCTCTCAGCAACAGCTTGTGGGGATCCCTGCAGCTCACCTGACAGAGCCTTGTCCCACTCTAGCTATGTGTGTTCCACACGTGGGTGTGTTGTGCACCTCTAAAAGTAGAGCTGCAATGAGCGCCATGCATATATGTCCTGTTGTATTGGTACATGTATTTTTATGGGATGGATTTTCAGATATGGAATTACTGAGTAATTACTATACTGGGTACAGAAGATATTACGTTTTTACTTTTAATAGCTTTTATTAGATTGTCTTCCAAAATGCTTTCAGCCTGTCTCTGCCCTGAGCGATGTGTGGCAGAGCCTTTCCCACTCTCTATGGTGACTTTGCCCTGTACTGACATCCCTTATTGTTTCTGTCTTAGTGTCATCTTAGATAGGCTGTCCTCAGCTCCAAGATTATTTAAATACTCACCTCTGTTTTCTGATAGAACATTTGTGCTTCTATTTTTCTACACATAAAACTTGAATGCAGCTGCACATTATTTAAGAAAATACTATGTAGGTTACATGATAATGCCATAAAATGGCTAGAATTTCAATTATTTTTTTTTTTTTTTGCTTGAAGTGCACAAAATACAGTTGACTAATATTTTTAAAAATCAGATTATTAGCCTGGGCAGCATAGGAAGACCCCATTTCTACATAAATTTTAAGATGCTTTAAATTAGCTGAGCATGGTAGCTACTTGGGAGGCTGAGGCAAGGAGGATCACTTGAGCCCAGGAGTTTGAAGCTGCAGGGGATTGTGATCACATCACAGCACTTCACCCTAGGTGACAGAGCAAGACTTTGTCTCTTAAAAAAAAAAAAATCAGGCCGGGTGCAATGGCTCATGTCTATAATCCCAGCATTTTGGGAGGCTGAGATAGGCAGATCTCTTGAGCTCAGGAGTTCGAGACCAGGCTGGGCAACGTGATGAAACCTCATCTCTACCAAAATACAGAAAATTAGCTGGGCATGGTGGTGCATGCCTATGGTCCCAGCTACTCAAGAGGCTGAAGTGGGAGGATTGCTTGAGCCCGAGAGGAGGAGGTTACAGTGAGCCGAGATCATACCACTGCACTCCAGCCTGGTGACAGAGTGAGATCCTACCTCAAAAAAAAAAAAAAAATAGGAAGAAAGAAAAAGAAAAGAAAATTAGGTTATAGCTGGTTCTCAGTATTTTCAGAACGCTAAATTTCCCCCACACCCCCTCCTAAGAGAAAGTTACCGCTTCTGGTCCTTTATATGGAAATAAAAAAAGAAGAAAAAAAGAGTCATTGCTACCAGTTGTGCAAAAGTATCCTTGTGTCTCTTTGTAATATCTCCCTCCCCACGCCTCAACCTTTACCCATGTCCTTGGCAACCACTGACTTGGTGTTTGCCACTATCTATTCGTTTGCAGTTTCTGGAAACCTCTGTGAATGGAGCTACACAGCATGGACTCTCGGGCTCCTTTCACAGCATCGTTACTATGAGCTTCAGCTATGTTGCTCTGTGTTTCAGTAGCTCATTTCTTTTTATTGCTCAGTAGTGTTCCATGGACTCTGTGTACCCCACTTGGTTTATCAGTTCACCTGTTGATCAATATTTGGGTTGTTTCCAATTTGGGGATATTATTCAGTTTAGGATATTACTACACACATTTACTGCACGTCCTTACATGGACAGATACTTTTTTTTCTCTTGGGTAAACACCAAGGAGTCAAGTAGCTAGTCATACAGTAGGTGTAGGTTTCACTTTTTAAGCAACTGCCAAACTCTCTTTTCAGAATGGTTCTACCATTTGGCGTTCCTACCAGAAGTCTATAAATTCTACTTCTTTTACACTCCCAGCAGCATTTGATCTGGCTGGTCTTTCTAATTTGAGCCATTCCGCTAGATGCATTCTGCAATGAGACAGAAAACTGTCTCATTGCAGTTTTCATTGCATTACCCTAATCGCTACTGCTGAGAGTCCTTCCATGTGCTAATTTGCCATTCATTTCTCTTTTTCAGTGAAGCATCTAGTCAGATCTTCTGTGTATTTTAAAGGGACCGCTTATTTTCTTATCATTAAGTTTTGAGAGTTCTGTATATATTCTAGACACAAGTCCTTTATCAGGTATATTTTGGCAGATAATTTCTTCCAGTGTGTGGCTTGTCTTCTCATTCTTTTGACACCATCTTTTGAAGAGCAGAAGTTTTAAGTTTTAATGAATTCTTATTTATCAACGAGTTCTTACATTGATCATGCTTTTGATATTGTATCTAAGAAACCTTTGCCTAAACCAAGATTGCAAGTATTTTTTCTACATTTTTTTCTAGACGTATTTTAGTTTTGGGCTTTACATTTAGAGCCATTTGAATTGACTTTTGTATATGGTGTAAAGTTAAGTGTTTAACATCATCTTTCTTACGAGTGGAGATCCAGTTGTCCCCGCACCATTTCTTGAAAAGACCATCTTTCCCCCATTTAATTACCTTGGCGCTTTTGTCTAAAATAAATTTACTATCAATATAAGGGTTTAATACTATACTCTGAACTTGGTCTAGTTGATCTATATACCTACTATACCAGCAATGCACTGTCTTTATTATTATAGCTTTCGAGTAAGATTTTAAATTGGGGCATGTAAGTCCTCCAACATTGTTTAAAAAAAAAAAATGGTTATTTTGGGTCTTTGGTCTTTTCCATTTCCATATGAACTTTATAATCAGCAGTTTGTCAATTTTTACAAAAAAGCCTGCTGAGATTTTCATTGGGATTACCTTGAATTGAGAACTCAATCTGGGGAGAATTGACCACTTTATTTTGATAAAATAACCTTTTTTATCCCTGGTATTGTTCTCTGCTTTGAAATCTATTTTGTCTAATATTAAAATATTAATTTAATATTAACTAATAAAATGTTAGAATGATTTTGGAAATAATACAATTAATAAAAATATAATTTAATATTAATGTTAAATAGCCACTCCAGTTTTCTTTGAATGTTAGCATGGTATTTTCTGTTCTTTTACTTTTAAACTATTGTGTGTGCGTATGTGTCTCTCTCTCGCTTCTTTTTGTTTTGTTTTTTTGTTTGTTTTTTGTTTTTGTTTTTTTTTGTTTTGAGATGGAGTCTCACACTGTTGCCCGGGCTGGAGTGTAGTGGCGTGATCTTGGCCCACTGTAACCTCTGCCTCCTGGATTCAAGCGATTCCCCTGCCTCAGCTTCCTGAGTAGCTGGGATTACAGGCGCCCACACCACGCCCAGCTAATTTTTGGTATTTTTAGTAGAGATGGGGTTTCACTATGTTGGCCAGGCTGGTCTCAAAATCCTGACCTCGTAATCCGCCCACCTCGGCCTCCCAAAGTGCTAGGATTACAGGTTTGAGTCAATGCGCCCGGCCCTCTCTCTCTCTTTTTAGACACAGGGTCCCACTCTGTTGCCCAGGCTATAGTGTAGTGGTGTAATCATAGCTTACTGCAGCCTCCAACTCCCGGACTCAAGTGATCCTTCTGCCTCATCCTTCAGAGTAGCTAGGACCACAGATGTGTGCCACTATGCCTGGCTAACTTCTTAATTTTTTTAGAGATGGATCTTGCTATCCTATATCCTTTAGGCCATGAGTTCAAGATCAGTCTGGGCAGCATAGATTTTAATAATAAGAAAAATCCTATCTATCTACCCATGTAGTTACTGTTTCCAGTGCTCTCATTTCCCTGTTTACAAACAGATTTCTTTTTGGCATCATTTTCCTTCTGCCTAAAGGACGTCCTTTAACATTTCCTGCATTGTAGGTCTGCCATTGATGAATTCCCCTGGCTTTTGTAGGTCTGGAAATGTCTTTATTTCACCTTTGGTTTTGTTTTTTGTTTTGGGTTTTTGTTTGTTTGTTTGTTTGTTTTTGAGATAGGGTTTCACTCCTGTCGCCCAGGCTGGAGTGCAATGGTACGATCTCAATTCATGGCAACCTCTGCCTCCCAGGCGCAAGCAATTCTCCTGCCTCAGCCTCCCAAGTAGCTGGGACTACAGGCTCATACCACTGCACCCAGCTAATTTTTGTACTTTTTGTAGAGATGGGGTTTCACCATGTTGCCCAGGTTGGTTTTGAACTCCTAAGCTCAAGCCATCTGCCTGCTTCAACCTCGCAAAGTTCTGGGATTACAGGCCCACGCCCAGCCTTTGTAACCACAGTGACAGGTCACCGCACCCAGCCCTCACCTTTGGTTTTTGAAAGGTATTTTTGAGAGGTATAAAATTCTCAGTTAAAAGTTTTTTTTCTCAATACTTTGAAGATGTTACTTTCTTCTCACATTGTTTGATCAGAAGTCTTTCATCACTATCTTCATATAATGTGTCTTTTTTCTTTGCTGCTTTTAGCTTTTTTCCTTATCACTATTTTTGAAAAGTTTGATTATGATATACCATCATGTTTCTTGTATTTGGGATTCATTGAGTTTCTTGGATATTTGGTTTATGGTTTTCATCAAACCTGAAAATTTATTGGTGATTATTTATTCACATACTTTTTTTTTTTTTGGAGACAGAGTCTTGCTCTGTCACCCAGGCTAGAGTGCCGTGGCGCAATCTCGGCTCACTGCAACCTGCACCTCCTGGATTCAAGTAGTTCTTCTGCCTCAGCCTCCTGAATAGCTGGGATTACAGGCGCGTGCCACCATGCCTGGCTAATTTTTGTATTTTTAGTAGAGACGCGGTTTCACCATGTTGGTCAGGCTGGTCTCAAACTTCTGACCTCGTGATCCACCCACCTTGGCCTCCCAAAGTGCTGGGATTACAGGCATGAGCCACCACACCCAGCCTATTCACATACTTTTTATGGTCCTCCTTTTCTCTCCTCTCCATCAGGGATTCCACTTATAATTACATATATTAGGTCAATTTGTCCCAATTCAAGAGTCCCATAGCTCACTGAATTGTCCATAGCTCACTGAGACTCACTTTTATTCTTTTCCTGGGATTTTTTTTTTCCAATTCAATTTGGATAGTTTCTATTGCTATATTATCTAGTTCACTGATTGCTGTAGTTCAATATTTGCTTTATTAGAACCTCAGTCCAGTGTCCTCCCAGATATTCCCTACACTTCCTCTAGCATAGTGCTCATTTTACCATATTATAACATCCTGCACTTCTGTTCACCTCACTGCACTGTAAATTCCATGAGAATGGGAGCCTTTTCTGTGTGCTTCACTGACATTTCCCCAAGCCTGGCTCTGTACCTGGAATGCAGTAGGCACCAAGTGTGTATTGAATGAAAAACTGGGCTGGGCGCGGTGGCTCACGCCTGTAATCCTAGCACTTTGGGAGGCTGAGACAGGTGGATCACCTGAAGTCAGGAGATCGAGACCAGCCTGACCAACATGGAGAAACCCCGTCTGTACTAAAAATTCAAAAATTAGCCAGGCGTGGTGGTGGGCGCCTGTGATCCCAGCTACTTGGGAGACTAAGGCAGGAGAATTGCTTGAACCTGGGAGGTGGAGGTTACGGTGAACTGACCTTGCGCCATTGTATTCCAGCCTGGGTAACAAGAGTGAAACTTTGTCTCAAAAAGAAAAGAAAAGAAAAGAAAAACTGGATGTTTGATCTACTCTTGAATTGTCTTTCAGTGTCTCAAAATCGTTTGGTTTGGGATCATGATCAGTATTATGGCCTGTAGACAATGTGGGCCAGCCTGTTCCCCATGCTGGACTGTCACCTTATTCACGCTGGGCATGAATTGGTCATGGACTCTTGTTTTTCTAAATCCTCCTCTTTCCCCAACTCGGATACTTTAGGGATCATCTTGTCAATCCTTGTTTTGAAAGCCCCTCTTAGAACTGTCATTTTTTACAAAGGCCTTCTCATGGGAAGGTGTTGAGGACCTTTGTTCTCATTGCACTGCCAGGAGCCACGTTCTTAAATCTAATACCTCCCTATCACACATGGCTTTGAGGTCCCTCCTAATATTTCTATATCAGCAGAGCCAGTTTTTGTCAATGTCCTCATTTCACTACAGTCACTCATGATACTGGCTCAGAATTTATCAACATTATGTAATTCAAAATATCTGACCTTTCACATTGTATTCTTATGAGATCTTTAGTATCTTGAGTTCTCATTTTTCTTGTAGCTTAGTATTTAATTTTTAAAAATGTTATAGCTGTATTAATTGGAAATGTTAAAATCTAGAGATTATTTAGCTGGATATTTGCTTCGGTTTCTTGGTTGATGAGTCTTTCTCCCCCTTAGTTTTTTTTATTTTCCTAAATATGTGTTCACTGTTGCATTAGCATGTTTGTACTAGCTTTTTAGTACCTAACTGGGATGGAGCCAAATTACCATTTTGTCCTGTGATGATAATACTTTGATATAATTTGTTTATTTGATTCCTCATGTTCTCACCTGCCTTCAAGCCATTGCTGTTGTTACCTCTGTCAAGATATTTTTTCTGTCTCTACATCCATGAACACATCTTTCAGCCCAGCTTTCTTGGCCTGGCTGCTGCCCGTTAGTTCTTCTGGTTTCAGTGCAGGGGACATGTCCTCAAAAGCCTTGTTCAACCCCCTGCCCCTCCCCACACTAGAAGTCAGTGAGTATCCCTTTTCCTAGTAACAAGGTATGGAGCCCAATATAATGAACACGTGTGTATTCATCATTCAGCTTAAAAGCCTCAGTATTACTTGAGTACTTTTGTTGTTGTTGTTGAGACGGAGTTTAGCTCTTGTTGCCCAAGCTGGAGTGCAATGGCGCAATCCTGGCTCACTGCAACCTCCACCTCCTGGGTTATTTTTTGAATTTTTAGTAGAAACGGGGTTTCATCATGTTAGCCAGGCTGGTCTGGAACTCCTGACCTCAGGTGATCTGCCTGCCTCGGCCGCCCAAAGTGCTGGGATTGCAGGTGTGAGCCACTGCGCCCGGCCTACTTGAGAACATTTAAAGCCCCTTTTAATCCTTTCCCAAGTGTGTTCTTCCCAATTCAGTTCCCTTTTCTATTCTACATTTAGTCTTTATCATCCCATTTTAATGCTTGCATTTATTTATGTATTTATTTATTTATTTATATTTTCTTAAATATATGTATGTCCTTAAATGATAGATTGTATTTTTTTGCTATTTTAAAGTTTATATAAATTATAGCATATTGTACTTTTAAATTCGCTGTTTTCATTTAACGTTATGTTTTTGAGATTTATCTGTGTTGACAGACGTAGCTCTAAATTATTCATCTTGGCTGCTATATAGTATGTCATTGTACAGATATACTAGGTTGTTTCCAATATTTCACTATTAAAAACAATGCTGCAAGAAAAAAGTAAATGCTGGGAGGAATATTCTGGAACATGTGCAAGGGTTTCTCTATCACATCACCAGTATTGCCTGACCATAGGGCATGCTGATATTCAACTATCCTGACATCACTAAACACCCTCCAAATGAGTGGACTCACTCACATTCTCACCTGCAGTGTGATAGAGACCTCATCGCCCTACAGACCACCGCACTTGGTATTACCACATTTTTAAGTTTTTGCCAATTTGATGAGTGTGGATTAATATTTTATTTTATTGTGGCTTAATTCATGTTACTTTAATTACTAATGAGGGTCAGTGTATTTGTATGTTTGTTTGTCATTTGAGTTTTTTCAGTGACTCGCTTGTTTTTTTTTGTTTTTTTTTTTTT
>NW_012114677.1:898189-899725 GCF_000951035.1 Colobus angolensis palliatus
GCCAGGATAGTCTCGATCTCCTGACCTCGTGATCCGCCCGTCTCGGCCTCCCAAAGTGCTGGGATTACAGGCTTGAGCCACCGCGCCCGGCCAGTTTTTTATTTTATTATGAATACTAGTCTTTTGTTCACTTATACAAATATCTTCTCCCAGTCTGTGGTTGGTTGGTTTTTCTCAGATTGGATTCTATGTCTTTGATTTACAGATGTTTAAAAACTATTGCCAAATTTGTAGTCTTTTCTTTTAAGGTTTGTATCTCTGTCTCGTTTAAGCAACCCTTTCTTACTTGGAGATCATAAAGACACTCAAATTCTCTCTCTTTTTTCACCTGTAGTGTGTTCTATGATAGCAAATTCTCTCTTAATAAAGTTACTTTTTACACTGAGTCTTTAATTCCCTTGGAATTTGTTTTTATATAGGTGTGAGGTAGAGATCTGATTATTTTTCCATTTGGGTAACTGTTTGTTATAACTATTGTTATTGTAAGAACTACAGTAATTTGTAATGCCTCTGTCATTTGTGGATTTTGACAAATGCATAGGTCTGTTTCTAGGCTCTCAATTCTGTGCCTTTGGTCTATTTCCATATTCTTACACAGTCTTAATTTCCTATAGTTTCATTACAGATATGTATTCCCAGAGTGTCGACTACCTAACGTGGTCATTGTTCCATTGCTAGTGACTGCCTTCCCTCTACTGTAGGCTCCTTGAATTTTTTCAATATTTTATTCCAAGAAACAAGCACAGTGTCTACCAGTTGATAGGTAATCCTTAAATGTTACTGAAGGAAGGAGTAAAACCAAGGACTTACATCTTAGTTATCGAGTGCTAAATATAGCTAATGGATTATGGGGACAGGGGGCAATTTTTAGGGAAAATTACGTAGCATTCATTCTTACAGCCTATATTCACTAGGGAGAGAACTTTCATCCAGTAGTTTATATATTATTTAAATATTAATTATTTGTAGGTTATGTGTTTAAAGAACTAGCATTTTTCATAATAGCTGGCACATGGCAAGATTTTGATGAATACAATGAATGAATTCCTCTAGTTAACAAAAGAGTCTTCTTAAGAATATTTTTAGGGTCAGGGGTGGTGGCCCATACCTGTAATTCCCGCACTTTGGGAGGCCGAGGCAGGCAGATCACAAGGTCAGGAGTTTGAGACCAGCCTAGCCAACACAGTGAAACCCAGTCTCTACTAAAAATACAAAAATTAGCCGGGCATGGTGGCATGTGCCTGTAGTCCCAGCTACTTGGGAGGCTGAGGCAGGAGAATCATTTGAACCTGGGAGGCAGAGGTTGTAATTAATGAGCCGAGTTCACACCACTGCACTCCAGCCTGGGCGACAGAGTGAGACTCTGTCTCAAAAAAAAAAAAACAAAAAAAAAACAAAAACAAAGTTTTAACAGTGAATATGTATTTTATAGAAGACCCTTTTTACAACTTTGAGGAAAGTTATTAGTTGTTCAAAAGAATATATTTAAATCATATATTTAAAATATATTTTGGGCTGGACGCGGTGGCTCAAGCC
>NW_012114677.1:899775-906270 GCF_000951035.1 Colobus angolensis palliatus
TTTTTTTAGACAGAGTCTCACTCTGTTGTCCAGGCTGGAGTGCAGTGGCACATTCTTGGCTCACTGTAACCTCTGCCTCCTGGGTTCAGAGTAGCCTCAGCCTCCTGAGTAGCTGGGATTACAGGCATGCACCACCACACTTGGCTAATTTTTGTATTTTTACGAGAGACCACATTTCGCTTTATTGGCCAGGCTGGTCTCGCACTCCTGACTTCAAATGGTCCACCCACCTCGACCTCTCAAAGTGCTGGAATTACAGATATGAGCCACCGCACCTGGCTGATTTCACCATTTTTAAGCCAGATCTTTGGCTTCTCCTCTGAGCTACACTGTGGGGGTGGTGATTCCTCAGCTCAACTAACTGGTCACACAGGCTGGAGCCCAGGGGTCCCAGCTGGGCACCAAGGCCCCACTCTTGTTGTCTACACATCTTGGTGCCAGACTTCTAGCTCCCCACCCACCTTCCTGCTCTCATCCCTCCAGCCAGGAGTCTCAGAAATGCAAGCCCAACACCTTACCTCCACTCCCTAAAGTCTCCAGTGGCTCCCAGAGCTCTTGGGGTAACTAATGTCTGGTCTCCTCACCTGGCTGTTAGGGCTTCAGGTGGTCTGACCCCACCTGCTTCTCCAACTCCATTTCCTGCCACTCTCCATTCGTCATCATTTATTCAACAGATGTTTTCTAAACACCTGTGTGCCAGGATGTTCAGGGTGCTTGCACTGTGTAGGTCAAAACTCTGCCCTGGCCAGGCACAGTGGTTCATGCCTATAATCCCAGCACTTTGGGAGGCTGAAGTGGGCGGATCACAAGGTCAGGAGTTTGAGACCAACCTGGCCAAAATAATGAAACCTTGTCTCTACTAAAAATACAAAACTTAGCTGGGTGTGCTGGCATGCACCTATAATCCCAGCTACTCGGGAGGCTGAGGCAGGAGAATTGTTTGAACCCAGGAGGAGGAGGTTGCAGTGAGCCAAGATCACACCACTGCACTCCAGCCTGGGCCACAGAGCGAGACTCCATCTCAAAATATATATATATATATATTTTGAAGACAGATATTAAGTTCCCATGGGCAATGTAATACCACCTGAAGTTCCTGGGTGTAAGTTGCACTTTAGTTTTGAAGGACGTCTGGGTTGTTTTCAGTTTGGGGCTGTTAAAATAAGTTTACCATAGACATTCATATACTGGTTTTTGTGTGTACTTAAGTCTTTATTTTTCTGGGATAAGTGTGCACAAGTCAATTGTTGGATCATATATTTTTTAATATATTGCTGAATTCTGTATGCTAATATTTATGAAAGTATTTTATGTGTATGTTTATGAGGGATATTAATCTGTCTTCATCTGGTTTTGGTATCAAGGTACTACTAGTTTCATAAAATGAATCGGGAAGTGTTCTTTCCTCTTGTACTCTTTGGGAGATATAATGTTTTATATCTTTTTGGGGAATTGGTGTTAATTCTTCTTTAAATATTTGATAGAATCCTCTAATGAAATCATCTAGGCCTAGACATTTATTTTGGGGGAGTTTTAAAATTATGAGTTCAAGTTCCTTAATTGTTATGCAGTTGCTCATATTATCTCTTTCATATTTGGTGAATTTCAGTTGCTTGTGTTTTTTGAAGAACTGGTCCATTTTGTCTAAGTTGTGAAATTTACATGTGTGTGGTTTTTCATAGCATTTCCTTATCCTTTTGATGTCTTAGGGTCTGTAGTGATATTCCCTGTTTCATTTCTGATATTGATAATTTGTGTCTTCTCTGTTTTTTCCTTGTCAGTCTACTGAGAGTTTTGTCAATTTTATTGATCTTTTCATTGATTTTCTCTATTGTTTTTCTATTTTCAATTTATCGATTCCATATTATTTCCTTTCTCTGCTTGATTTGGGTTTATTTTGCTTTTCTTTTTCTAGGCTTATTAGGTATAAGCTTATATTATTGCTTTGAGACTTTCTCTTTTTTCTCATGTATGCATTTTTAGTGCTATAAATTTTCTTCTCAGCACTGCTCTAGCTTTAACCCCTACGTTTTGACATGTTATAGTTTGTCCAAAAAAAAATTACATCAGAGTTAAACATGCAAGGGAGAGTTTATTTAAGATTACAGCAATAGGGGAGAGAGATTGAACTCAACTCCAAATATCGCACTGGCAGCTGGAGATTTATAGCCAACAGAGGGGGTGAGGGTTCAGTAGATGGAAAATTACCAAAAAAATCTTGGCTAGGTATCAAGGATGGTGGGCATGGGGGTGGGGGATTAAAAAAAAAAACACAAATACGGGTTTTTGTGTGGCATTTGGCTGGAGTAGAATAGTTATTGTCTAAAGGTTTTCTTTCCCGCTAGGCTGGCCTTTTCCTGGTCCTTTGGCTAATGAGAGCAGGCTTTTGTTAGGTTTTGTTTTTTGTTTTGTTTTGTTGTTGTTTTTGTCTGTGGTTATTGGCATTTCCAGGCTACTGGCTTGTCTGGGACACATTAGGCAGAAAGAAACCTGGGACTCACCTCTGTAAGATTCTTTGGGTCCTGTGGTCCCTAGTCAATCTGCCTTATTTTCTCCACCTTTCCGAGTCTCTTATACTTGCCCAGGGTTTTAGTTGTATCTTGGGATAGGGACAGGGGACGTGTTTACACAACCTTCCTGGAAGCAGAAGTCTCCTTACTGGCAGTTTTAATCGAACAAAATACTTGATAGCACCGGGGTAGTTTTGAGAAACCCTCCAGTGCATATTTTATTCCCAGCACCTCTTGCTACTTAGAGACTGCCTGCCCAGTGGGGCTGAGGCCTCTGTTACTTCAGAGGGAGAGGGAGTTTCAGCTGAGAATAAAGGAATCAGTGTTCAGCTCTGGCTTTCAACTAGAACTTGTGAAAGGGCACAGCAGAAACAAGAAAAGTATCGGCATGAGAGATCAAAAAGTGTTTTGTTTTGTTAATTTTTGAATTTTAGAAGCTTCCTTTTAAATATCAAGACTCAAAGCCTTGTATTTTTAGAGTTTAACATTATAAAGGAAGCCATTGAGTAGAGAGGATGCAAGAGACCCACTTCACAGGAGGGAGAGGGTACCTCCTTGGCTTGGAAGAGGTGCTGAGGGGGAGAGCATGAGAGCAGAACCAAGAGCTGAGCACACTTTGAAAGAGTCTTTGAAAGGCTCTGACTTCCTCTGGCCCCTCTGGGTTAGAAACTCAGAGTGGGGGTGGAAAGCCAGAGGAGGGGAATGCAGCACCCCACAGGCTGGGTCACAGTCTCCAGGAGCGCCAGGCCGAGGGGGCCGGAAGCAGTGCTCTCCAAGAAGCCTGAGAGGGGGCTGGAGGCTCCTGTGGTCCTGGGGTCCTGCACTCCCCTGATATGGAAGCCAAGGCTGCCCATGTTTTCTGGGTTCTCACTGGTCCATGGAGGAGAGCTGTGAGATGGACAGCCAAAGGCCAGGTCCACAGGGAGGGTGCCATTGAGCTTCAGGAGATAGCAGTGTTGCCAGAGCCAGCACCAGGGCCCAGTTGGCAGAGGACGTATGTCAGATGCTGGCTGTGCTGAGAGCACAGAACTCACTACAGTCCTTCATGGACACTTCACCAACAGAGCAAACAGGGCAAGGACATGGGCAGCCGAGGCCCACAAGGGCAGGGTGGCCACAGCTGGGGACACAGGACCCTCTCTTCAGGTGCCAGGGGGGCATGTAGGCTCCCTGAATCATCCACCACCCCAGACACCACCTCGGGAAGAAGTATGAGTGGAGGGAGAAGGACAGAGAGGGGAGAGCAGCTGGGCTCTTAATCAGCCAGCTGTGAATGCTGCACCGACCAAGCGCTTTTCCCAGCATTTTAACTGTAGGTTAAAATACCACAATCCATGTGTTCAGGCAGACTTTCAGTTGCAGATTACATAAAACCAAACTCAGTTGACCTAAACAATTAGAGGTATGTCTCAGCTTACCTGACCTAGAAGGCTGAAGAAGGGCCAGCTTCAGGCAAGGTTTGATCTGGCAGCCTACATAATATGAGCACACCCAGCTTCTCTCTGCCCTTTCCTCAGCCTGTCTCTTGTATAGCTTCCCCACGTATCCCAGCAGGCCTGGGTGGTGCTTGCTGGGTTTCTCTCCAGTGGGGATGCAGAGCATCTCATGCAGCTTCACAGAAGGATGAAGAAGTGCGTCTCGCAGATGCCTTGGCAAGTGTCTCCCTGTGTCTCCGTGGCCTGACGATGAGGTCCGCTGGTTGGCTTAAAGGAGGGGGGTGGTGGGCACCATCATGAAGATCCAAGTGTCATTTTCTTTTTTTTTTTTTTTTTGAGACGGAGTCTCATTCTGTCGCCCGGGCTGGAGTGCAGTGGCCAGATCTCAGCTCACTGCAAGCTCTGCCTCCCAGGTTCACGCCATTCTCCTGCCTCAGCCTCCCGAGTAGCTGGGACTACAGGCGCCCGCCACCTCGCCCGGCTAGTTTTTGTATTTTTAGTAGAGACGGGGTTTCACCATGTTAGCCAGGATGGTCTTGATCTCCTGACCTCGTGATCCGCCCGTCTCGGCCTCCCAAAGTGCTGGGATTACAGGCTTGAGCCACCGCGCCCGGCCTCCAAGTGTCATTTTCTAAACAAAATGGAAAAGAAAGTATTGTGTGGCCCCAAATAGCCTGTGTCCTCCACAAGTGGCAATTTTTTTTTTTTTTTAGACAGAATCTCACTGCCTGTCATCCAGGCTGGAGTGCAGTGGCATCATCTTGGCCCACTGCAACCTCCACCTCCCTGGTTCAAGCAATTCTCGTGTCTCAGCCTCCCGAGTAGCTGGGATTACAGATGTACAACCACCACACCTGGCTAATTTTTGTATTTTTAGTAGAGATGGGGCTTTGCCATGGTGGCCAGGGTGGTCTTGAACTCCTGGCCTCAAGTGATCCACTCACCTTGGTCTTCCAAAGTGTTGGGATTACAGGCATGAGCCACTGCGCCCAGCCCAAGTGGCAAATTAGTTTATTCCTACCGTCAGCAGAAATAAGGGTTACACACTTTAAACCTGTTCCATGCATCAATTTAACAAATCCCAGCCAGGCATGGTGGTTCACGCCTGTAATCCCAGCACTTTGGGAGGCTGAGGTGGACAGATCATGAATTCAGGAGTTCGAGACCAGCCTGACCAACATGGTGAAACCCTGTCTCTACTAAAAATAGAGAAATTAGCTGGACATGTGGAGCACGCCTGTAATCCCAGCTACTCCGGAGGCTGAGGCAGGAGAATCACTTGAACCGGCAGGCAGAGGTTGTAGTGAGCCGAGATTGTGCCACTGCATCCAGCCTGGGCGACAGAGCAAGACTCCGTCTCAAAGAAAAAAAAAAATCCTTTTGAATGTACCAAAAACAAGTGAAAGAGCTGTTTGTTATTTACCTTTTGAGTTCTAATAGGAAGTGTTCTATTCTGTCTTCCAGAGCCCCAGCCACTCGTAAGTTGTTATTTCCTGGAGATTCTTATAAAATTTTCTTCAGGGTACTGACTATACACCCACATGAAGAGGCCTTTCTTTCCTGATGTAGTCTTTAGGCTCTGTTTTCATTAGGACCTACATAAATGATACAAGTACTATTTTGAAGTAATTCTAATCAAGACCTTTACATTGTTGCCATGTTATTTTTCTGCTTTCCTGATGAATATTCCTCCCATATGATATAATTTAAATATTATCAAAAGATTTGTTAGCAAGGTGTTCATACATCACATAATTACTGCTAAATCTGTAGCACTATTTGAAACCCAAATGAACTTTTAAAATCTTTGTACTTTATTATTTTGAGTGATTTAATATTTTTCTATTTCTATCTAGAGTAAACTGAGCCATCCCCTTATTCTATCTGTCACCTCACAGTGGGAAGAGGAGCATTCTGGTACTTTCTGTGCATTGCCTCTTGACTGGGATATATGCAGAGCAGGTTCCAGGTTCCACTGCGTGCAGCGCACATTGCTATTTTCTCTTCTATTCAGTTCACCTTTGAAAGTGCTGTTTGTGACCCACTAAGGAACTGGGACCCACAGTTTAAAATGGATCATCAGAGCCAAAGGCTGGCAGGTGGAGGAGCCTGGCTCCCTTTGAGTCACGCTGCCCAGTACAGTGACCACAGCCTTGCTGACCCCAGGGGAGCTGCGGGCCCCAGGCTCCAGCCAGCCCTGCTTGGCAGAGGCTCATGCTTCCCCCTGGGGACCTGGCCCATTTCCGTGGCTCCTCCCTGTCCCCACTCTGCCCTGCTGGTGACCCAGTGTGGCTCTGCCCTTCCCCTCTGACCCTGCGCCTTGTCCCCTTCCCAGAGGAGTGGGCTCCTCTCCTTCTACCCATTTGTTGTGGTCAAGGGTGTTCATCCTTGCTCCTCGGAGCCCACTGCATGAGCACCTCCTTTCCTGGCAGCTTCCACGCCTGCACAGATGCTCATGAGTCTCAACCCTCTTCATTCAGCTTTCCTTCAGGAATCTTAGGGGAAAAAAAAAGGGCACAGTGATTTCACCATTTTCTTTTTTTTTTTTT
>NW_012114677.1:906320-932099 GCF_000951035.1 Colobus angolensis palliatus
CAGAGTCTCACTCTGTTGTCCAGGCTGGAGTGCAGTGGCACATTCTTGGCTCACTGTAACCTCTGCCTCCTGGGTTCAGAGTAGCCTCAGCCTCCTGAGTAGCTGGGATTACAGGCATGCACCACCACACTTGGCTAATTTTTGTATTTTTACGAGAGACCACATTTCGCTTTATTGGCCAGGCTGGTCTCGCACTCCTGACTTCAAATGGTCCACCCACCTCGACCTCTCAAAGTGCTGGAATTACAGATATGAGCCACCGCACCTGGCTGATTTCACCATTTTTAAGCCAGATCTTTGGCTTCTCCTCTGAGCTACACTGTGGGGGTGGTGATTCCTCAGCTCAACTAACTGGTCACACAGGCTGGAGCCCAGGGGTCCCAGCTGGGCACCAAGGCCCCACTCTTGTTGTCTACACATCTTGGTGCCAGACTTCTAGCTCCCCACCCACCTTCCTGCTCTCATCCCTCCAGCCAGGAGTCTCAGAAATGCAAGCCCAACACCTTACCTCCACTCCCTAAAGTCTCCAGTGGCTCCCAGAGCTCTTGGGGTAACTAATGTCTGGTCTCCTCACCTGGCTGTTAGGGCTTCAGGTGGTCTGACCCCACCTGCTTCTCCAACTCCATTTCCTGCCACTCTCCATTCGTCATCATTTATTCAACAGATGTTTTCTAAACACCTGTGTGCCAGGATGTTCAGGGTGCTTGCACTGTGTAGGTCAAAACTCTGCCCTGGCCAGGCACAGTGGTTCATGCCTATAATCCCAGCACTTTGGGAGGCTGAAGTGGGCGGATCACAAGGTCAGGAGTTTGAGACCAACCTGGCCAAAATAATGAAACCTTGTCTCTACTAAAAATACAAAACTTAGCTGGGTGTGCTGGCATGCACCTATAATCCCAGCTACTCGGGAGGCTGAGGCAGGAGAATTGTTTGAACCCAGGAGGAGGAGGTTGCAGTGAGCCAAGATCACACCACTGCACTCCAGCCTGGATTACAGAGTAAGACTCTGTCCGCTCCAACCCCTTCACCCCCGCAAAGAAACCCCTCTGCTCTGTGAAGTCTTCAGGATAGAAGTCATGAGACAGCCAATATGCATGTGGAATGAGCATGAGACAGCCAATACGCATGTGGAATGACCATGAGACAGCCAATACGCATGTGGAATGAGAAGCGATACGGGGGAGAGTGGAATGTGTGGAACGGATGTAGTGCAGGGAGGATTGCCAGCCTCGGGAAGGCAGTGTTAAGGAGGTTGGGGAGGGGGCAACTGAGCAGAAGCTTTAGTGGGTGAGGGGGGCCACAGGAGCGTATCATGGTGGAGCGGGCAGAGGGGGCTTCCCATCCAAGCCACTCACAGGGTTCCAGACCCCACATGGGGTCAGGGCCATGCTGCCCTTCAGGCTGCAGGTCAGGCTCCACGAGCTGCTTAGGTCAAGTGCAGCGGCATCAGCCTGGCCCAGGTGCCATAGCAGGTATGCTGCTGTGGCCCTCACTCTGAGCTCTGTGCCAGCTGCCCTTTTCTGTGTTTTTGTTGTGGTTTTCACTTGGGTTTTTTGTTTTGTTTTGTTTTGGTTTTTTTTGTATCAAGAAAAATTTATTTCAGGAGACCTCTGGCATTTTCTGGCAGACTCTGGAGGCAACAGATGCTTGGCCTAGGGCAGAACTGAATTCAAATCTCAGCTCAGACAATAGCTGTGTTATTCTAGCAAGTTACTTAACTTATGGAAACTTCACTTTTCTCATCCATGAAATGATAAAGTAGCACCTTCTTTGCTAGGTTATTGTGAAAATTATTTTTCAGCCAGGCGCAGTGGCTCGCACCTGTAATCCCAGCACTTTGGGAGGCCGAGGCAGACGGATCACGAGGTCAGGAGATCAAGACCATCCTGGCTAACACTGTGAAACCCCGTCTCTACTAAAAAATATATATATTTATATAAATTAGCCAGGTGTGGTGGCGGCGCCTGTAGTCCCAGCTACTCGGGAGGCTGAGGCAGGAGAACGGCGTGAACCCGGGGGGCGGAGCTTGCAGTGAACGGAGATTGCGCCACTGCACTCCAGCCTGGGCGACAGAGCGAGACTCCGTCTCAAAAAAAAAAAATTGTTTATTTTTCATCTTACTCATTCAACCACCATTTGTGAATTGCTCCTGTGTGCTGGGCTGTGTAGTAGGTGCTGGGGACACAGTGAAGACGCCATGGGCCCTGCCCCAGGAGGCTGTGTCCAGAGGGCAGAGTGCCATGTGGCTGTTTTGCACAGCACCTCTCAGGTGCCTCACACAGCCTGGCACCCAGGAAGGCGCGTGTGGGGCAGCTGCCACAGCTTTCTCAAGATGAGGAGAGCCGGCGTGCCCTCAGGCTGGCCAAGACCCTGTGACTGTCACTTTCCTTTGGCTTCATTCCAGAGGCTGCAAGGACATAGTCAACACATTGAAAGCAGGGCTGCCGTCACCTTTTCCTTATGTCCACCACCTCCCCAGTCTGGCACCTTCCATCTGGAGCTTCGGTCAGGTAGACAGATGAAGACACCCAGGCCCACACAGGACCTAGGGAGAAAAGCAAAGGCTTATGTGCCTCCTGGGTGCAACCCCTTCACCCACAGCTGAAACTATTCCCCGCGTAGCATTTCACTTAACAACTACTGAGATTTTAACAAATGCCAGATTGTAGAATTAAAACGTCGTCTCAGCACCTTGCCTTTCACTGAATGTTAAATAGAGGCTAACATTCAATTTTTGTAGATCATTTCTGTTTTTTGCAAAAACATACCAAGTTCACCATGAAAACAGATGCTGGGGTGTGCCCCCTCCCCACAGCTGGCACTTTCCCCTGCAGCCACTCACTGGAGACTTGGGCTGCCCAGAGCAACCCATGGGGGCTGAGTGCAGGTGCCTTCCTCTGTGGGGTTTGCCTGGGCTTATTTACACAGGCAGCTGAGAAGTGATTTCCACACATTTTGATGTCCACAGTAACAGCAGAAAACTGTATACCCTAGAGAATATTAAAATTCTAAGAAAAGTATTCCAGTTTGCTTCCATTTCCATAGTTTGGGGAACTTAAAACAGTCATTCTGCTGTGTGATTGTGTCACTGTGTGCTCCCTCTGCTCGGCTCCAGAGTGCTTAGGAGACCCATGGGCATGGTCTCCGCCCCCTGGATGTTGGTTGGACCTGGGAGATGAAATGTCCATGGATGGGCAACACGAGGGGACCAGGTGATGTAATGTAAATAACATGATTGACTCCAACAAATTAGGAATGTACTGGTTCCGAGGCTTTCACCTGCAGAAACATTCAGATATCACCATTTGCTTTCTGCCTGGGTGGCCATCTCCTCGCCCAAAGAGAGTAACGGGGAGTCTAGCCCCTCCCAGTAAAGGATGCCTGCAGGTAGTGATCACTTCTCTATTCTTCTTCCTCGAACGGTTCTCCTGTGTGCTAGCACCTGGTGTTGGTCTGTGACAGCAGCCGCTTGCTAGAGTGATGTCTGACTTTGAAGCTCTCGTGGACGTGTGACAACCACACTTTCATCCACACCCCTAGTGTGCTGGGTGCCACCCACAGGCTTCTCCCACATTCGGACTCTCACCCAGTGGGACCCAGCTTCCTCCCAGATGTTCGGACTCTTGTTAGTTGTCGCTTCCCACCACAGTCACTTTGGTCGCCTGTGGTCTTTGGTAGCTCATGTGCTGTTTGTGCTCATTGCTCACGTAGACACCTGTGAGCATGCGTTTGCCCATGAGGCGTTAGGGACGGCACTCTGTGTGATGGCTGCTTGCATCACAGAGGCCCGTAGAGAAGGGCAGCAGCGTTTCATGTGTTTGGAAATGTGAACCCATGCACATGAACAGACATTCACAGATCTTGCTGGCACACAGTGCCACAACCAACGGGGAGCATTGGCCATGGAAGGCTTGGCATGAGCTGGTACCTCCTCCAGAGAGACCTTGCTGAAGGGCCATGAAGGTCGGTTACGGAAGAAACACATGTGGTTCTGTGGCTGCTTCCTGTCTCCTGATTTCCTGGAAATTTGCCATCAATGAGGCTGATTTCCCCTGCCTCACTCCTCAGGGGCCTGAAGTACTCTCTTCTTCCCTCAGAGCGGCATGGAGAGTCTCCTGTAACACCCTTTCATTTTGTTCATTTGAACCCTGCGTTATGTGACTTGTATGTGTGATACACACGTCACGACGGACAGTAACTCCCAGAAGGCCAGATTTGTGTGTGAGTTCATTTTGCGTTGCTGCCCCGCCCTGGGCTGCGTGTCGTGGTGCTTTCTGTGTAGCAGAACATCATCAGTATTGGAGGGATGCGTGCACAAGGCATAGGCAGAAGGAAGGAGTTTTGTCAAAGGTGGCAATTTGTACGTTACGTGTATTCAGTTTTTATTACTGACATGCTTTCAGTGCTTCTCTGTCTCACTCATTCAGTAAACACACATGTATTACATGCTTTCTATGTGTGAGGTGCTCTTGGTAAGGGGGATCCAGGTCCCCAGCTGTTCAGTGTTGTGATCAGTACTTCGTCTGAACTGAGAGTTGTCAAGGATGCTCTTCAGAGCATTGTGACAAACCCCCAGCCTGCTTGATTAGGAAAATAGAGGAGGTTTCTTTCTTAAGGAAAGGAGGAAGTCTGCTTGTGTGCAGGTTTGACGGATGAGGAGAAGTCGTGGTATCAAAAAGGTGAGGAGGTTAAAACAACAACAAGATCCCACTACATATATATTAGAATGACTAAGATCAAAAAGCAAAAAAAAATAAAAATAAAAAAACCTTTACATTATTAATCGGTGAGGGTGTGGAGCAACAGGCACTCATTCATTGCTGGTGGGAATGAAAAATGGTACAGCCACTTTTCTAGTTTGGCAGTTTCTTTCAAAACTAAATGCCATATGATCCAACCATTACACACCTAGGCATCCACCAAATTAATTTGAAAACTTATGTCCAAACAAGAACCTGCACACAAATGCTTATGGCATCTTTATTCATAATCACCAAAAACTGCAACCCACCAAGATGTCTTTTTAGAGGTGAATAGATAGATAAACTGTGACACATTCATACTGGGAAATATTATTCAGTGATAAAAAGGAATAAGCTACAAAGCCATAAAAAGGCATGGATGAATCTTAAATTCATATTGCCAAATGAAATAAATTAATCTGGAAAGGCTACATACCATACGATCCCAAATTATGTGACGTTTTGGAAAAGGCAAAACTGTAGAGGCAGTAACAGATTAGTGGTTTCCAGAAGTTCAGAGCTGGGACTTGGGGGTGAGGTTGGATAAGTAAAGGTCCGGGGATTGTTTCGGGTGGTAAAACTATTTTGTGTGATACTATAATGGTGGATAGCTGACACTATGCATTTGCCAAAACCAATAGAATGTACAACAGCAAGAGTGAACTACAATGTATGTAAATTTTAAAAAGTCATTTATGAAGTCGGGGGATCTCAGGATGGGAAACAGAATGTGACATATCAATCTAATTATATTAAATTTGTGTGAAACAGCCTCACTGGGGAAAGTTGTTGGGGGGCAGGGGAGAAAAAAGATGCTGACCTGAAATGAGTGGAGTCTTAAAGACAAAAGGCAGAAGCAACTGAACACAATTACTCCACTCTAGTTAATAAAGTTGTTTTCCACAGGGGTACAGGTGAACAGTTCTGCTACCACTATGTACAGATACTGGCATTAAACATGCAATATTTGTCTGGCTGTACCTGGTTTATTTCACTTAACATAATGGCCTCCAGGCTCATCCATGTTGCTGCAGGTGACAGGATGTCATTCTTTTTATAGCAGAATAGTATTTCATTGTGTATATTTACCACATGTTCTTTATCCATTCACCCACTGATGAGCACTTAGGCTGATTCCATATCTTGAGTGTCGTGAACGGGGCTGCAATAAACATGGGAGTGCAGATACTTATTTGTCATACTGATTTCCTTTCTTTTCCATTCATCCCCTGCTGGATTACTGGATCATATGGTATTTTAATTTTTCTTTTTTTGAGGAACCTCCATACTGTTTTCCATAGTGACTGCACTAATTTACTTTACCACCAACAGTGTACCAGAGTTCCCCCTTTCTTTGCATTATTGCCAGCATGTTATTTTTTGCTATTTTTTATAGTAGCCAAGTAAATTTACATCAGGCTGGCCTCAAACTCCTAGGCACAAGCAATCCTCCTGCCTTGGGTTCCCAAAGTGCTGGGATTGCGGGTGTGATCCACTGTACCCAATCACAGGCTATTTTTAGATTTCATATTCTACCACTTCAAATAAGATGCAAAAGGCTTACAAAAGCCATTGAACTCAAGTAAGGTGATTTATTAATATTTACCCAGATGCTGACCATTTCAGTTGCTCATCTTTCATTCCTGAAGTTCCAGGTTTCCCTTTGGAAGCATTTCCCTTCAGCCTGTAGAATTTCCTGTAGCATTTCTTTTAGGGCAGGTCTGCAGATGACAGAGTACCTTAATTTTTATTCATCTGAGAATGTCTTTAACTCACCTTCATTCCTGGAGGATAGAATAAAGAGTTCTGAGTTGGCAGTTCTTTTCTTTCAGTCTGTGAAAGCTGTGATTCCACTGTCTTCTGGTCTGCATGGTCCCTGATAAGACGTCTGCAGTCACGCACATTGCCGTTCCTCGGCATGTAAAGTGTCATTTTGCTCTGGCTATTTTCAAGATGTTTTTTCAATTATAGTTTTTCAGCAGCTTGATTATGATGTTTCTGGGCCTGGTTATCTTTTAATTTACCATATTTAGGGTTGTTCAGCTTCTCAAATTGGAAAAAGTATGTCTTTCACTAAATTTCAGAATTTGAAGGTGTTATTTCTTTAAGAAAATATTTTTCTGCACAATTCTCTTTCTTTTCTCTAGGAACTAAGAGAACACAATTTGATATTGTCTTTTGATATAAGCCCACAGATCCCTGAGTCCTTGTTTATTGTTCTTCCCTTCTTTAGATTGGATCATTTCTATTGATCTCTTTTCAAATTCAATAGCTGTTTTCTCTGTCATCTCTACACTATCATTGAGCTTCTCCTGTAAATATTGGGTATTTTTTGAGGTATCATGTGATTTTAATGTATAGAAAACTTGAGAGCCACTGACTTAATACTCCAAGGCCTTTGCGTCCTCATCTTAAAAAAATGAGGATGACAGTGTGGCCTTACCACTTCCCAGGGTTTCTAGGCGGAACTAAGGAGCATTGCTGTAAGACTCCGGGACTTTGATGCTTGGCACAATTCGTCAGATTTAGCCAGCGAGTCAAGACTAACTAATAATGCCCAGTGAGTTCTATTCCCAGACATAGCAGGGTATTATTGTTCAAGATACTGCCAAGAATCCAAAAGATGTTGTGACAGAAATTCTCATGATTTGAATAGTTGAAATGGGCTAGAAGCATGTGAACCATTGCACATTGTCCAAGTTGTAAAAGTGTGAAGGTGCTTAACAAATGACCCCAAGAGTTTGCAGGGGATGCAGCACAAGCCACTAAGTTTAGGGCAGACTGAGACAGAGGCAGGTACCAAGTGCCAGGACCTGTGAGGGAGGGGAATGACCAGCATCAAAGAGACCAGAATTTTCATCTTAAAATATGTTCTAAAATAAAAGTACAATGTACAAATTTGACCAAAACCTACCATTAGCATATGTTATAGGAATTTTTAAGTTAACTGAGTTCATAATTTGGTCTGCTGTAAAAAGAATGTACATAATTATGTTAAGTCACACAGGCTAGAGTCAAAAGGAATTGTTCTCAGATCTGCTAAGTACATTTAGTGGTATATTCACCAAAATTATGTTTTGATATTAGACAATTGTATTAAGTATTAATGTGCTTATGCATGATACATTGGCTTACTTGTTTTAATGTTTAATAAAATGTGATATCCATTAAATATCCTAAATGGTACAGATTAAGAGTAGATATTTTAACTAAAGCTAGTCTCTTATTGTTAACAGAATATCCAAGGTATCTCCAAGCACCCAATTCAGATTACTAAACCTAAGAATTTTAAAGGTAACTCATTTCTTACTATCTTGCTAAAGTCTTGGGTAATTCTTTTATGAGACAGGGTGTCACTCTGTCACCCAGGTTGGAGTGCAGTTGTGCGATCATGGCTCACTGCAGCCTTGACCTCCGAGGCTCAGGTGATTCTCCCACCTCAATCTCCTGGGTAACTGGGCCTACAGGCATGCACCACCATACCTGGCTAATTTGTGTGTGTGTGTGTATTTTTTGTAGAGATGAGGCTTTGCCATGTTGCCAAGGCTGGTCTCAAACTCCTGGGCATAAGTGATCCTCCCACCTCAGCCTCCCAAAGTGCTGGGATTACAGGTGTGAGCCACTGTGCCGTTTTTAACATTTTTAAAAAGGTTACTTGTCATTGATTTTCTATAGAACTAACTGCTTCACCTGCCTGAAGTTCTTTGTATTTGCATGACCAGGATTTAAATATACATTGAAAAAATAAAAAACAGCTGAAGTGATATGGTACCTCCCTGTTAGCAGTTTACAAGTGGAAACAGATGATAATTATATCAGGAAAGTAGCTTTCCTCCTACCTTCTCTCCCCCACCAGCCTCCCAATAAAGGAAAAACAAACATATAATAGCACTGGTGCTTATTAAAGTCTGAACATTACTGGAAATGTTTATAAAAGCACACTAACACTCTTAAAAAGAGTCTAAGAGCACATTATAAAGCACACTAACACTCGTCTTTCTTTTAAGCTATTCTGCTGTAATGCTGATGGGTACGTTTCTAAAAAAGAAAAAGTTCAAATCTGAGCAAATGAGAGTTCTGCTGCCCATGCCCTGTACACGTCCTCCCCTTGGCAGTGGTGCTCCTGCCCTTCTCTTGGGGGCCCTGCTGTGCAAGAAGGTCCTGGCAAAGCAGTGAAACCCGATGAGCAGTCTTGCAGTCTTGTCTCTCCTCTCCTCTCCTCTCCTCTCCTCTCCTCTCCTCTCCTCTTCTCTTCTTTTTTGAGACAGAGTCTCGCTCTGTTGCCCAGGCTGGAGTGCAATGTCATGATCTCAGCTCACTGCAACCTCCGCCTCCTGGGTTCAAGCAATTCTCCTGCCTCAGCCTCCCTAGTAGCTGGGATTACAGGCATACACCACCACGGCGAGCTAATTTTTTGTATTTTTAGTAGAGATGGGGTTTCATCATGTTGCCCAGGCTGGTCTCAAACTCCTGGGCTCAAGTGATCTTCCCACCTCGACCTCCCAAAGTGCTGGGATTACAGGTGTGAGCTACTGCTGCCCGCCCCAATGAGCAGTCTTTTCTAAAATACATGTGACTGTCCTGAAATAGGGTCCATGGAGAGAGATCCTGAGCAGCTTCATCCCCTGCTGCCCCTTTAAAATGTCTTCAGTGGGAAAATCACAGTTGTGCTTCCCACATAGACCTTCGATCAGTGAGGCTCAGAGAGTTTCAAGATTGCTTTTACTGGAATGCATTCAGTTGTCAACATTTGACTTTTTCTTTTCTTCACTAAGAATTCTAGACAAAACAGAAAATTTTAAAAAGACAGAAAACCTAGTTAACTTTCAGTAGCAATATGTTATTTTTAAATTACATTAATAAGTCCAGGCGCCATGGCTCACACCTGTAATCCTAGCACTTTGGGGGGCCAAGGCAGGAGGATTGCTGAAGTCTAGGAGTTTGAGACGAGCCTGGGCAACATAGTGAGACCCTGTCTCTACAAGAAACTTAAAAATGAGCTGGTGATGGCAGTGTGCACCTGTAGTCCCAGCTTGCTTTGGGAAGCTGAGGCAGGAGTATTGCTTAAGCCCTGGAGTGCAAGGCTGCAGTGAGCTATGATTGTGCCACCGCACTCCAGCCTGGGCAACAAAGTGAGACCCCCATCTCTGAAAAAATTAAATTCATAAAAATATTCAGAAAAATTTAAAATCTTAACTCTTGACTTTAGAATAATATTCAAATAATATTGTATTGAGGAATAGCTATGAGTCAGTTCATGAGCAGAGTCACTAAATGCTCTTGAAATAACAATTCAGGTAAAGAAGACGAGATTCTCACGCTCTCCCCGAGGGCCATGTTTGTTTCATCCAAAGGCCACACCTTTCTAGCAGCAGGTACGTCTCTGTAGCTTACTTTATGCATGTTCATAGAGTTCAATGGTGTAGAAATTGAACAATTCCAAGGTACTTATGGAATTCATTCTTTCAAATAAATTCTTTCTTTTTTTTTTTTTTTTGAAACAGAGTCTCGCTCTTGTGGCCCAGGCTGGAATGCAATGGTGCGATCTTGGCTCACTGCAACCTCTGCCTCCTGGGTTCAAACGATTCTCCTGCCTCAGCCTCCCAAGTAACTGGGATTACAGGTGTGCGCCACCACACCTGGCTAATTTTTGTATTTTTAGTAGAGACAGGGTTTCACCGTGTTGGTCAGGCTGGTCTCGAACTCCTGACCTCAGGTGATCTGCCCGCCTTGGCCTCCCAAAGTGCTGGGATTACAGGCATAAGCCACTGCAGTCGGCCTCTTTCAAATAAATTCTAGGGCACGGTACATAATAACAAGTTTTGTTTCCAGTGTCCCCTCATCACCATATCTAAATCCCAGATACCCTTGGTCCCCGCCCCCGTGCTTTGTCTGCCCTGCTCTTTGAGGCCTTGCCCGGCCCTGCTCCTCCCAGCTCAGAGTCACCTCCACTCCAGGCCTTTGCCCAGCCATTCCTCTTCCCCAGAGACCATCTTGGTGCACTCCTTTGCTTCCTCCATGCCTTTGCTCAATGTCACTTTGTTGATGAGGCCTATAAATAAGGTCACTGGTCATCCTATTTATAACAACAACTCCCCTCCATGCACACACTCTCACTCACTCCTGAGACTCCTCACCTTGTGCGATCCTCCCCATTTCATTTCTTACCTCCTGACACTGAGGCCAGAAGACCCTGGGAGATGGGAGGCGGGGACGTGGACCTTGAGGCTACAGTCAGGAGAGTTTGAGGGTGGCCGGGGTGGGCAGCAACCACGAGCAACATTGCTGGCAAATTCTAAATTAATGCAGAACTGTATCTCACAGACTTTTCACAGATTGAATTGCGCATTCTTGCACATTTATCTGGGGATCCAGAACTTCTGAAGTTATTCCAGGAATCTGAAAGAGATGATGTATTTTCTACTCTGACTTCACAGTGGTAAGATATATGAACTCACAATATTATCAGATCTGCAGGAAGGCCAATATGAGTTTAAAAGCCTGAATTATTCCAAGGCTACTTTCATAAGACAGACATTATGTATTTTTTGGTATATATGGCTAGTAGTTAATCATTTTGAAAAGAAGAGTAGATAACTAGGATGCCATGAGTTACCTAATTGTGAAAGAAGTGATGATTCTTCTCCACTAAAAAAGAAGTTTATTCCTAGAAAATATAATAGAAATGATAAAATAACCAGCGAGTCCTGCACCCTATAGGTGAGCAACATGGAAAGAGTGAGCCCACGGTGCTGGCTGTGAGCTGCTGCCCTCAGAGGAGAGCAAGGTGCTTGCTGCACACTCAGGCCCCAGCCTGTCTGTGGGCCAGGGGCTTCTTGAGCTGCGGGTAAAAGACCCTGCCTGAGTGGCTTACACTCTTGGAGAATTCCAGAGGCAGATGGGCTCGGGTTTTGTTGGGCAGCTTGCCAGGGTCGTCCCAGGCCCGTCCTTCTGCATGATATTCTCAGGACATTGGCTTCTCTTCCTTCTTGTGGAATACCTGCTCCAGTCTCCAAAGCAGGATGGAGAGACAGGTGCAAGGCTCTCCTCTCACCCCTCTCCTCTGCCCAGGAAAGTCAAGGGGCTCTTGCAGAGCCCAGTGCAGACAACAGCTACACCCCGCTATCTAGAGTAGGTCATGCAGCTGGTGCAGCTGCATGGAGGTGGAGAGATTCTACTCCAGAAAAAAGGAGGAGTGATTATTGTGTTAGGCATATACATGACAAGTGTTCACTGGGCCAGGCGCATCAGTGCCCCTTTGGGGGGTGGGGTGCGCTGGCTGGTGGAAGGTCCCTGTGTCTGAGTCCCCGTCCACTCCCTCAGCAGCTGCAGGCGCCACCTTCCCATCACCTTGGGCCTCTTCTGCTCCCCCTGCAGCCCCCGCACCCCTCCCTACCCTTCCCCTCCCAGCTCATCTCCTGATACCTGTTCACCCTCACGACGTCACACAGAAAGGCTGCCCAGCACCTACAGGGTGGGAGATGAGGAAGTGGATCGGGGGGGTCCCTCAGGGGTGGAAGCCAGAGGGGAGAAGTCGGAGGAGCAGAGTCCTAAGCAGGTGGGGGGTGGGGGGGGTGGTCTGTCCTTCAGCCCCTCACTAGGCCGGCCCCCTGCATTCCCTGCATTCTTAAGCCCCTGCACTCCCCTCCCCATGTGCTGTCTCTGCCTCTGTCTTTGCTGAAGGCAGGGGGACCTGCAAGGGCTCTGGCTGCTCTCTGGCCTGGTTGCCACCCACTCTCCCTGTGCTCCCTCTTCAGCCACCCTGGCTGGTCTTGAGCACACCAGTTACCCGCCTCACTCCAGCCTTTCCTGCCCTGGGACTCAGGAAGCTCTTTCCCCAAATGTCTGTGTGTCTCCCTCCCCCACCTTATCCAAGTGGGCCCTCCCAGCATCTCCTCAGGGCCTTCGCCTGACCACCCTCCCCTGATGCTGGGCACACTGCCACTCCTCTCTGGTCTCCGCTCGTCTCTGGTCCGATGCACATTCTCATGTATTGCTCTACTGTTCATCCTGCCGCAGCATCAGCGCCCAGGGGCCGAGACCTCATCCACTGTGGTCCCTACTGTGCTCCACAAAGGGTGGGGACTCACAAAGGATTTGTCAAATAAACGAACGAATAGTATAGAACTCAAACTTGTGTTTGAATCAGAAAATCTCTCCAAAAAGGCTACCACCACAGGACTCTTACTTGAATGACAAAATTCAGAAAGAAATATTTTATATACCAGGAGCAGAGGATTGAGAATGTTACTGTACACTCAGCTGGACTTTGGAGTAGCTGTGAAATTGTGTTTATGGTGACAGCAGGAAAAGTGACAAGAGCAAAGCATAATGAAGTGTTTGCCCAGCCCAGGAAGAGGCACTGTACCGGGTGGATGTGGCGAGCATGGCACATGGTGGAGTCCAGGGCAGCAGGAGCCAAGGCCAGCTCTTGAGCACTGGGTCCTGCCTCTCACCCCATATCCAGGGCGTCCTCTTGTTCTCTCCCATCCTCTTCCCTCATCCTCAGACCCTGCACCCTACCCTCTGCGACCCGGTCGTTTCACATGAGTGGCCTCCACCCCCGTCAGGGCCCACTCTGGGACTCCAACTCTCCACCTCTGAATGCCCAGATCTGCACCGGGTCCTCGCTGACCTCACTCACAGCTCTGCCAGTGGCCTTCCTCCTGGCATCTCTTTCCAGGTCTGTCACTTACCCAGTCTTGCCTGTACACCACTGAGCTCCAAAAGCACGGAGACCCAGTCAGCTCCGGCTCCTCCTGGGCACTCCGGAAAGGTCCCAAGTGGATCCCGGGACACATACAGACCCATTCTTCTCTCCGCTCAGCCCCATCAGCTGCCCCCTTAGGAAGCTGTGCTCCTCTGACTTCTCCCTGCTCTCTAGCTTCCAGCCCTGAGTGATCCCCATTATTTACTTGCTCACCACTTACCCCACCCCAGGTGCTGGAAGAAGTTGCAAGGTGGTGGCAGCTGAGTCCCATAGAAATTCAGGCCATGTGGACTCAGAGAGGCCCTTAATATTCTCGACTTCCTGTCTTCTCTTGTTGCTCCAGACTTTTTTGATCTCCCACAAATAACTACTATTCTCTCTTAATCTCCAAAAAGAACCTCCCCTCTTACTTAAATGACAAAGTAGAAAGCCTAAGACAGGGGCTTCTGAACTCCCTTCCACCCTGCCTCAGTGTCTCCATGTACACTCCTCCCCCTCTCCAATGGCTCCTGTCTCAAAGGAGGGAGCTTGTCTATTGCCAGGATAAGGACTGTGCAGTGTAGATCTCCAGGAGTTGCCACATGTCTAGACCTGTGTGCCTGGCTCCTCCCACAGCTGTGCGGTGTACAACCAGCCCAGCCTTACATGGCAGCCTTCATCCATATTCCTTTTATTTTCCATGTTTTCTCTAGCATTGTTAATATATCCTTGTTGATTTCCTCGTTCCCCTCTACTGGGGGACAAAAAACCTGCTTTAGGATTCCCCTAAATATAACCTTAGAAAGAAATCCTATCTTCAACCTGGTTGAAGACTTCATTTATTGCTTAGGTACAAAAGAAATCTACACTTACTCCCTATACTTTCTCACTGCCAGCTCTTTCTTGCTTCTTAAACCTTCATTTTACCTACATAGGGCTTTATTTGTATTTGAAGCCCTGAACTCCTCACGTCTTAAGACAATGGTTGCCTCCAGGATGTTTCTAGCTCTGAGGTCCAGGGCCAGCAACAGCAGCGAGACCCCACCCCAGCAAGGGACAAGTCAAAGACTCCACAGGGTCTTTGTGGGTGTGCGGCAGCCCTGGTCTCTGCCTGTCCCGCTTCTTTCTCCTGGTCTCTGTGCCCCCACTCCTGGGAAAACATCCTTCACTCAAGCTCTCACCATCTTTTAAAATCCAGATATAATCCACAGACCATAGAATTCACCCTTTTAAGGTTACAATTGGCCTGGCACAGTGGCTCATGCCCATAATCCCAGCATTTGGGGAGAGGCAAAGAGGAGAGGATCACTTGAGGCCAGGAGCTTGAGACCAGCCTGGGCAACATTGCAAGACTCCCATCTCTACAAAAAAAATTTTTTAAAAATTAGCCAGATGAGGTGACACACGCCTGTCCTGTAGTCCTGGCTGCTTGAGAGGCTAAGAAGAGAGGATTGCTTAAGCCCAGGTTGAGGCTGCAGTGAGCTATGATTGCACCACTGCACTACAGCCTTGACAGAGTAAGACCCTGTCTCTCAAAAAATAAAGTTAAAATCACCTCTATCTAATTCCGGAACATTTCTATCACCCTGAAAAGAAACCTCATGCCCATCAACCACCATGCCCAATTCACCCCACCTTCCAGCCCTGGAAACCACTCATCTACTTTCTGTCTCTAGATTTACCTATTCTGGACACTTCACATTAATGAAATTGTACAACAGGGAACCTTTTGTATCTGGCTTCTTTTACTGAACATAGTATTTTCAAGGTTTATCCATGCTGTAGGAGGTAACAGTACTTCGTTCCTTTTTATGACTGAAAAATATTCTATTATATAGAATAATATATTCTATATATTTCAATATAAATAAGCAAATAATCCATGTATTTATCTATTCATCAAATGTCCTTCGATGGACATTTGGGTTGTTTCTAGTTTTTGTCAGTTATGAACAATGCATTAGGCATGTTTGTATATAGGTTTGGTTTCGGTTTTGGCTTTGGTTTTGTTTTTTTTTTTGAGACAGGGTCACACTCTGTCCCCTAGGCTGGAGAGCAAAGGTATGATCTTGGCTTACTGCAACCTCCGCCTTCCAGGTTTGAGTGATTCTCCAGCCTTAGCCTCCTGAGTAGCTGGGACCACAGGTACGTGCCACCATGCCTGGCTGAATTTTTCTTTTTGTTTTTTCTTAGAGAGGGCCTCACCCTGTCGCCCAGACTGGAGTGCAGTGGCACAATCTCGACTCACTGCAACCTCTGTCTCCCAGGCTCAAGAGATTCTCCTGCCTCAGCCTCACAAGTAGCTGGGATTACAGGCGTGCGCCACTGCCACCCAGCTAATTTTTGTAACTTTAGTAGTGACAGGGTTTCACTATGTTGGCCAGGCTGACCTCAAATGATCCACCTGCCTTGGCCTCCCAAAGTGCTGGGATTACAGGTATGAGCCACTGCACCCAGCCTAATTTTTGTATTTTTAGTAGAGATGAGGTTTCGCCATGTTGACCGGGCTGATCTCAAACTCCTGATTACAAAGCAGCCTGCCCGCCTCGGGCTCCCAAAGTGCTGGGATTACAGGCATGAACCACCATGTCTGGCTGAGGTTTGGTTTTGTTTTGTTTAGTTTCTGAGATAAGATCTCGATCTGTTACCCTTAGTGGGAGTGCAGTGGCTCACTGCCACTCACAGCTTACTGCAGCCTCGACCTCCTGCTGGACTCAACAATCCTCCCACCTCAGCCTCCTGAGTACCTGAGACCACAGGCACATGCCACCATGCCTGGCTAGATTTTTTTTTCTTATTTTTGGTAGAGACTGTCTTCCTATGTTGCCTAGGCTGGCCTCAAACTCCTGGGCTCAAGCGATCCTCCCTCCTTGGCCTCCCAAAGTGCTGGGATTACAGGTGTGAGCTACCACCCCTGGTCTGTGTGCAAGTTTTTATGCAGACATACATTTAAATTTATCCTGAGTATATACCTAGGAGTAGACATGCTGGGTCATAAAATAATTCTATGTTTAACTTTTTTCGTTGTGGTAAAATACCTGTCACATAAAATTTACCGTCTTAATCATTTAAAACGTGCAATTCAGTGGTACCTATATTTAACTTTTCCATGACCTGCTAAATAATTTTCCAAAAATGCTGCACCGTTTTACATTCCCAAAGGTATATGGGGTTCAAGCTTCTCCACATTCTCACCAATACTTTGTATTACCTGTCTTTTTGATTCTAGCCATCCTGTGAGTGTGAAGTGGTATCTCATTGAGCTTTGACTTGCATTTCCTTGTTGGAGATGGATGTTGAGCATGGTTTTGTGGGCTTGTCATTTACTCTCTGTCCCTGCCCCTCCTCTACACCTGAACACAGGTGCACCCTGGAGTGTTTTACTTGCCTGCCTTTCTCTGTGTCCCTCCTCCCAGAAGGTGTCCTTTTTCTCACTTTCGCTTTCCTTCCAGTTAGGATATAAGACAATATAGAATTTTTAAAGTATGTAATAAATTGAATAACACCCCTGCTCTCTCTCCAGAGATACAGAAAGTCTTAGAAGATGGTTTTAGTTCAGGCAGGAAGACCATTTTGCTTCTTGGCTAACCTTTGAGCTTTGTTGCCACCTTAGTGCTTGGATGGAATAGGTGTCCTGGATTTCTTCCCTTAGAATGCATGAGAGAATCTCTCTGCAATTCAAGGCGAGTGTTGGTGATTAGATCACAAGTGTTACTTTCTTCAGTGGGCCCAAAGCTACTCTGGCTGTTGCTAACCAAGTATTACAGCAAAGCATTTTTGTCAAAGTAGTGGGCAAAGGATATGGGTAAAGTGGGAAATGTATAGCATGAAATGCTTACATTAGAAATCAGGAAAGATCTCAAGTCAATAAGTTTCTATCTCAAGAAACTTGAAAAAGAAGAGCAAAATAAACCCAAAGCAAGCAGAAGGAATGAAATAATAAACAGCAGAAATCAATGAAATTGACAAGCAGAAAACAATAGAGGAAATCAATGAAAAAAGCTGGTTCTTTGAAAAATCAGTAAAATTGATAAACTCTAGCAAGGGTGACAAAAAATGAAAATAGATGATGTAAATCATCAATATCAGGAACGAAACAGGAGATATCACCATCGATTCTGCAGGCATCAAAAGGATAAAAAGGGAATACTGTAACAATTCAACAATTTAGAAGATACGGACCAATTTCTTGAAAACCACAAACTACCAAAATCTAACTAAGATGAAATGGATAACCTAAATATTCCTATAACTATTAAAGAAATTGAGTTCGTCCCTTAAAAGTTCCTGAAAAAGAAACCCTCAGGCTCAGATGGCTTCCCTGGAGGTTTTTTTTTTTTTTTTTTTTTTTTTTGAGACAGAGTCTCTCTCTGTCCCCCAGGATGGAGTGCAGTGATGCAATCTTGGCTCACTGCAACTTCCGCCTCCCAGGTTCAAGAGATTCTCCTGCCTCAGCCTCCAGAGTAGCTGGGATTACAGGCACCTGCCACCGTGCCCAGCTAATTTTTGTATTTTTGGTAGAGATAGGGTTTCACCATGTTGGCCAGGCTGGTCTCAAGCTCCTGACCTCAAGTGATCTGCCCGCCTCGGCCTTCCAGAGTGCTAGGATTGCAGGCATGAGCTACCACACCCAGGCCCCAATAGCATATTTTAATGGTGAAAGAATGCCTTCCCCTAAGATCAGGAACAACTTGTTAATATTGCATATTGAAGTTCTAGCCACTGCACAAGATTAAAAAAAGGAAATGGCATATAGATTGGAAAGGAAGAAATAAAACTGTCTCTCTTTGCAGATGACATGATTGTCTATGTGGAAAATCCCACAGAACAAACAAAAAGAATTGTTTTTAACCCTTAGAATTAATAAGTAAGTTCACCAAGGTTGCAAGTCCCAAAATCAGCTCACAAAAATAGGTCACATTTCTATAAATTGACAATGAACATGCAGAAATCAAAATTAAAAACACAATGCCATTAATAATCACTCCAAAGATGGCCAAGCATGATGACTCATACCTGGAATCCAAGTACTTTGGGAGGCCAAGGTGGATGGATCACCTGAGGTCAGGAGTTTGAGAGCAGCCTGGCCAACATGATAAAACCCCGTCTCTACTAAAAGTACAAAAAATTAGCTGGTTGTAGTGATGGGTGCCTGTAATCTCAACTACTCGAGAGACTGAGGCAGGAGAATCACTTGAACCCACGAGCTGGAGGTTGCAGTGATCTGAGATTGCGCCACTGCACTCCAGCCTGGGCAACAAGAGCAAAACTGTCTCAAAAAAAAAAAAAAACCACTCCAAAGATAATAAAGTACTTAAATTTCAGTTAACAAAACATATACAAGATCTGTATGCCTAAAGGTATAAAATGCTGATGAAAGGAATCAAATAATTCAAGAGAAATACCATGTTCATGGTATGGAAGACTCAACATACAAATAATGTCAATTCTCCCAAAATTGGTCTGTGGGTTTATAGTGCAATTCCTGCTAAAACCCAAACAAGGTTTTTGTAGACACAGAGAAGCTTAGTCTAAAATGTATGTGAAAAGGCACAGGGCTTAGAATAACTAAAACCATTTTGAAGAAGAATAAGATGGGAGGAATCGCTCCACCTGATATTAAAACTTTATACATATAGTAATCAAGAGAGTGTGGTGCTGACAGAAGGATAGGTACTAGATCAATGGAACAGAAAAGAGAAACCAGAAATTGACCCAAACAAATATGCTTAACCAATTTTTGACAAAGGTGTAACGTATTAGACAGGAAATAATTTTCTTCAGATTTGTGTCAAGCCGAGCTCTCATAAAGCCAACTTGAAAAGTTCATATCTACATTGGATATAGCATATGTCTTCCCTGTATTTTATTAGCTTGTATTAGTTCTTGGGAGAACTTCAAAAATAAGAAGCTTTTAATATTTGCATGGTGGTTGCTTCTAATTCCTCATCAGCAATAGTAATCCAACATTTGTGACTTACACTGTAATTAGTTGCTGTGGAAATAATTCTTATGTTCCAAACAGAGGACTAGAGTAGCATGTGGTAAAAAAGCAGCAAGATCAAATACACTCTTAAAAATGTTTGTTTCATGTAAATGCCTTATTGTTTGGAACACAAAAAGCAAAAAGGCAATTTGATGTGATATTCTGAAATACTTAGTAATGTTTTCAAACAATAACAATTTCCTTGAAAAACCTTTAAGCTTATATAAATGGAGTTTGGAAGAAATCAAAGAAATCAACTATAAAGCCACAATTTGAGAGACTGGTGCTGACACCCAGAGAGCCGGGATTTCCCCAGGGAATGCACATCAGACAGGATCTCAGAGCTGCTTACTGCAGTCCAGCAACTTCACACACACACACTTGTGCACACACATGCACACTCACACAAGCAAAAGACACAGCCATTATGCACTGCGGGGCCCAAAACATGCCATTGAGGCGCCTTCTTCAAGGAACCATCATGTCCTTGGCTCGTTAGGTGAATTCCTAAAAGTTTTATAAAATACAAATAAAAAATAATTCTTATCAGCTGTGCATTCAACTCAGCATTTTCAGACTGAAACTTAGGAGAATTTTTAACTGCAGAATATGTTCATTTTTTCTTCTGCTTAAGATGGTTTTGGAGTGCTTCTCTGAGACTGTCTCTACTTGCAGATGACATGATTGTCAATGTAGAAAATTCCAAGAAATATACAGAAAAAGTACAGGCAAGTGTGGAAGACAGTATTGCTGTCTGTAGCTCCCTGTCCAGGGAAGATGGTGCTTCCGTACCCAGTAGGTGTCAGACTTGGCCATGTGACTTGCCAATGGAACATGAGTAAAAGTGACATGTCACTCCTAAGCAAGACTTTAAGAGTCTGCATGTGGTTCCTCTTCGTCTCTTTCCCTCTATTACAACTGCTGGTAAGGAAAAATATGCCATGCAAACACTAGGCATAAGAAAGCCGACTACTAGACTAGTATCAGTGCAAACTGCAAAACAAAAAGTGTTGCTGGATAAAAAGGGACATTTCATAGTGGTAAAAGGGCCAATTCATCAAGAAGATATAGTAATCCTAAATTTTAATGCACCTATTAAAACAACTTTAAAATACCTAAAGCAAAAATTGATAGAACTAAAGAATGAAATCGAATTTACATTTCATTCATTCATTCATTCATTCCTTGAAAAAGTCTCATTGCTTTTCTCAGAAGGGGAATTTCTATTTAAGTAAAGTTTAATAAATGTGCAATTAAGATGCCATATTGTATTATTTTGATTATTGCTCTTTTAGGATACAATTTATGTTACTGACTTCAGGCTGTCTGCATTGTTAAACACTGATTACCATACATTATTTTTTCCTAGACCCTATGTGGTGCTTCCTTAAGAAAGTTGTGCCATAACGATTAATTACAGCAAAGGACTCCTCCCATGATAAGCTCTGCTTCAGAGGTTCCTTTTGTTTTTTGTTTTTCATATTCAGTCATTTCCTCTTAAATGATAATTGCTTAATCTTTGAGATTCTTCTACTAAAAAATTTACCAGATCCCTGGCACATCTAATTCCTTCCAATATTTCTATAATCATTGATGATTTTTAATGATTTAGTGTTTACAAGCCCTCAAAGTGTCCTAGCGCTACAAACCCTCCAAAGCAGCAGCTCTGCTTAGCGGGCAGAGCAGACGCCCACTCCTGTGAATGAGCAGAGTCCCCACTCTCGGTGGAAAAGCCTGGTGAACTATTTCCTCATTGCCCACGAGGAAAATGTCTTTGCATGCCTGAGGACCACGGCCATTTTGTCATTTCCCATCAAGATTTTGAAGATTAGTGTGCCATACTGAGGGGGCACCTGTGGAAGAAGGGGTGAATGTCAGCCACAAATTTCTGGCACTGTCTGGGGTGTCTCTGGTTAGCTGCAGCCAAGTTCCAGAGCTTGAGCAACACGCAAAGAATCACACTGCGCGCTTTGCAGGGAGAAAGCCAGGAGAAAATAATTGCGACAAAATTACCCTAAAAGTATTCTTCAATTTTAGTGGGTGTCAATACATGTGATTCAATGCATGTTTAATTAGGAGCTGTAATCGAGATTTAGAAGAAAAATTCACTGAATTTAAACTTTTGTTCTGACCACCTTGTGGATTTTTTTTTTTTTGTACCCAGGAGTGTTCTCTCCCTCTTTTTATTCGGCATTCTATCCCTTTAACAATACAAATAGCTAATATTTATCGAGTTCTTAGTATATGTCTAGGTTTTTCTAAGCACATCTGATTAAATACCAACCACCACTTAGGATGCTGCTATTGTCCCCATCTTATGGATTAGGAAACTGAGGCCTGGGGCCTTTAAGAAACGTGCCTAAGGAGGCACAGTTGTCCAGCAAGAGAAGCAGCTGCCTGCCTTACCCATATAGTCTGATTCTGGAGCTTTGATCTGAGCCCTTGGGTCTTGGCAAGTCAATGCCTCGTACCTTTCTCTTAGCCTCCTGTGTTTAGAATCATCACAGTTGAGCCCTGGCCAGAAAGAGAAGGGACCCTCAACTGGGATTGCTTGGAGTCAGGAAGACTTCTTTGAAGAATTTAGGAGAAACTGAGTGTTTAAGAGTCAGGAGTAATCCATCAGAGGAAGAGAAGGGGTGCTCACCAGGCAAAAGGAGCAAAGGTGCAAAGTGTTCAGATGAAGAGCATCGCAGAGGTGTCGTGGGATCAGGTGACGCTCAGAGGAGAAGCAATGGCCCAGTGCCTGGCTCATGGCAAGACCTCAGGAGTGGTTGATGTGTCCATCACTGGCAATATGTGGCTGTTGTGGTCATTGTAGCTCCTCTCTGTCCTGAGCTCAGGCCAGCATTCCAGTCCTCAGGGGTGGTTTTCCCTGGCTGTCCCACAAGCACTTCAAACTCAGTGGGTCTGGAGGGAGCTCAGTGCCATGGCCAGTACCTGCAGGCAGCGGTCATGCCTCCTCTCTTCCTCTCTCCCACCTCACATGCCCCAGGCCAGTGGTCCCCCTGGCCTTAGGCCTTTTCTCTCTTCCCATTTCCACAACCTCAGCTCAGGCCTTTGTTATCTCCCACATCTACCCTTGTAATAATTTCCTGGCTGGTCTCCCACTCCCCAACTCCAATCCATGCCCTAATGCTACCCCCGTTATCTCTCTGAGATTTAGTCAGATCATGCAACCCCTCCAAGCATTCAATGGCTGACAGTATTCACCCACCGCAAGCCAACAAACAACAGCAAGCTCACGCATGAAACACCAAAGCACCCCTGTGAGACTCAGAGATGAGAAAAGATACTATTGCTGCTAGTATATGTATGGTTACTCTGGTTGATGAAATAATGAAACAAGCTTAAAACCTGGAGAGGAGGAAGCAAACCCATCATTTGGTGAAGACAGTATGATTATCTGCCTAGGAAACCAAGTGAATCAACTAAAAGAAAACTATTAAAAACTATTAAAACTGGGACCTGGAAGAAGACTAGGCACAGATTAATATACAGAAATTACCTCCCCAAATATAAACAACCGGTTAGAAAATGTATTGGAAGAAAAGGTGCAATGAAAAAGAAGATATCTGTAATAATATAATGGATAATGTGCAAGATCTGAGAAATGTGAAAAATAGGACAGATTGGAAACTTTAATTTTATGAAGATGTTACTTCTCCTTACATTAATATGTAAATATAGAAATATCCTAACAAATATGCCAAAAAATACCAGTAAGGTTTTTTTAGTAACTAGACAAACTAATCTGCAGTTTATGATGCAAAAATAATGCATAATAATCCTAAAAACTTTTTAAGAGAAGCACTAAAAAAGACCAAGTCCTGCCAGATACTAAAATATATTAATGTTAAAGTCACAGTTGCTAAAACACAGTGGTATGAATAAAAACCAGAATAGATCAATGGAAAAAAATGAGGTCCATAAAAAGACCTACTGGAATATGTGTAAACATTTAGTATATGATAAAAGATAAATGCAATTTAACTGAAAAACTGTTTCAAAGGATCTGTTAAATAATCATCTGGAAGAGCCCTGGGCTTTGTATTTGCTGGTCCTGCGTATGCTGAAAGAGGGGACAGCCAGTGACACTCTTCTTATTCAACAGCTAGGTCTTGTAAGTATTTATATGGGTTAGGAATTCACACATGCCAATTTTAACATTATTCCCTGGGCAAAAAGTTTATCAGGTAAGACAGTCTATCAAAATTACAAGACTTCTTCAAGATGATTGTCACAGAACATGGCAATACATTCTAGAGTCTAGGAGTCTCGCAAGACCTCCAAAGGCAATTTTATGGTAACAGAAGAGAAAAGAGTGCAGTAGTTAAGGATATTCATGCCAGTTTTTGCAGTTCCCAGGAAACCAGGATGGCTATTCACGTGAAAGTTCCCCATTTAACACTTTTCAAATTGGGTCTGTGATTGATGTTTCTTTCTCCACAGCTGCAGGACAGAGAGAACATCTTCATTTCTTTCTTAGATTCAATTTTTTTTTTAAATTATGAAGACTTGCATTTTAAAGACAGACTCTGGAATTTCATTAGCTAGCATTATGAGCATAGTAGGCCCATAGAGATCTTTTTTGCTAGAGAAAAAAAAGTACTTGAGTAAACTCTTCCTGAGTTTGCTCAATAAGAGTGAAGTGAGCAGCACAGAACAGGTTTTCTTCTTCGAGGACATCTTAAGAAGGCCAGAGACTAGGGAGTGACTGTCAAGTTCAGCAATATGGAGGGTGTTGGAGAGCTTGCCAAGACCGTCAGTTTCTGTAGAGAGAATCCCATGGTCCATTTTATCATCACCATCATCATCATCATCATCATCATTTGTCTGGGGGAGTGGGCTCCTGGACAGACTTGTGTGGAATGTTTGGGGTAGGGAGTGATGGGTGGTGAGTCAGAGAGGATGCTTGACCATTCTGTGTACATGTGTTGGATTCATGTCCCCTCCCTGCTTTCAGCTCCCCCTCTCCGCCTTGCATTATACCAGGCACTCCCTATTCCGGAGCTCACATTCTTGGGTCTTCTGGGTGATGGCTCTTCTCACCACCAGCTGTTCACCAGCTTTCATAAATATATGGCGCTCTCTTGCCTGATGATAATCCCTCTCCTGATCTCTTTTTTTCTTATAGATTTGTTCCTCTTAATTCCTTTGCATTATTTTAGTGGGATCTTGATAGGGAGCAGAGAGAAACAGATGTGCCATCTTTAACTGGATGCCTGCCGAATGGTTTTCAGCAAGGAAGTTTTCAGATTGCATGGTGCTGAGCAGAGAATGGGTTGTAGGGGAAAAAAAGGCAGAGGAGACTATTGCTGCCATCCAGATGAGAGGCAGGGAACAATCAGTAGAGACGATAAAAAGGTCCAGACTCCAGCGATATTAGGAGGTGGAAGTGATGAGGTTTGGAGATGGACTGGACGTGGGAGTGCCAGTGGGGCAATTGAGGGCCAGCAGCAGGGTGGGTGGTATGCTTTCACAACATGTGAGGGGAGGTCAGAACGAGAGTTAAGACGCAGACGTGTTGAACCTGGGACGTCTCTGCTGCACCCATGTGGAGAGGCCAAATAAGTTGTCGAGACTGGAGCTCAGATGAGATAGTCGGGGGCAGATCTCAACAAAGGGTAGCTGCTGTCATGATTGCTCTTGGGCTGCACATGACTGTATGCATGTGTATGCCCCCGACCTGTGCACGCTTCTGAAGGGAGCCAGTCTGATTCCCTGCCACCCTGATAGGTGTGCAGCACTTGGAGGGTGAATGACAGCAACAGCACACCTTTGCAGTAACTCGCACTGAGGAGTGGACAGCTCTAATCTATGACCTGAGGCCACAGTCTATCCATGGGGCTCTTCCTCTTGCAGCCACAGATACAACTGTCATGGCTCATGTGGTCTGACTGGGACAGCTTTTACTATAAGAGGGAGATGCCACTTGCAAATGAGGCTCTCTGCTGGGTGCAGACAGCATAGGCCCATGTTACTCAGTCAAATATCCCTCCAGAGAGTTTTAATTATTTGTTAAGGGCTCCAGGATTGTGTTTTCTGGGGGAGGTTTGGGTAAAAAGCTCAAGGACTGATCTTCCTTCCTGCTTTCCTACCAAATAAAAGTAATCAACCCTCATACATTGCCATTGGTAAATGGTGCAGCCACTGTGAAAAACAGTCTGGCAGTTCCTCAAAAAGTTAAACACAGAGTTACCATATGACCCAGCAATTCCACTCCTAGTACATATCCAACAGAAATGGAAACATATGTCCACACAAAAACTCATACATGGCCGGGCGCGGTGGCTCAAGCCTGTAATCCCAGCACTTTGGGAGGCCGAGACGGGCGGATCACGAGGTCAGGAGATCGAGACCAT
>NW_012114677.1:933674-940237 GCF_000951035.1 Colobus angolensis palliatus
AGTCTGTTGTTGAAGCTTTCAAATGTATCTTATATCCCCTTCAATGAATTTTTTAGTTCCAGAATGTCTGCTTAGTTGGTTTTGGGGGTTTTGTTTTTAGAGATATCTATCTCTTTGGTAAGTTTCTCATTTGTGAATTAATTTTAATTCATCCTGAATTAATTTTCTGAGTTCTTTGTATTGATTTCCAGATTTCTCTTGCATCTCATTGAGCCTCTTTAAAAATCAGTATTTTGAATTATTTATCTGGGATTTTGAGGATTTCTTTTTTGGTTAAGATCTATTGCTGGAGAATTATTGTGTTCCTTTGAGGGTATCATATTACCTTGCTTTTTCATATTTCCTGTGTCCTTACATTGATTTCTGCACATCTGGTGTAACAGTTGCTGCTGCTTATTTTTTAATTTACTTTCATTTGGGTGTGGGGGTTCCTGAAGATGTGACTCTCTGTTGGTTGGATAGGACCCTTTGGCTTTGTTTCTGATTGCATGCAGTAGTGAAGACTCGATGATTTCTTTGGCTGTGAATAGCATTAGTGGTATCTGTGGTTTCTTTGGGATGTTAGGGTGTAGGTATTGGTGGAGGCTGTGGTAAAGTTTTGCAGGGACTAAAATGCCAGATGGGCCTCTCTTCAGGTTTCAGCCACTCTCTCTTAGTGGGCTAAGCATGACTGTCCTTGTGCCCTGGGACAGCATATGCTGGCACCTGTATTGGCGGTTCCAGGCAGACCAGTTCTTGGGCCTCTGGTTGGCTTTCTCAGATGCCATTTGTACTAGTGATGTCCTGGTTGGGTGAGTGGGCTCTTGGGCTCCTCGGCAGCCAGGATGGTTTGAGTGATGGTAGTAGCAGTGGTTGTGAGATACTCTTTTGGGTCCCAAGTGCTGTGCATTTGTGTTGGCAGTGGTTGCCATGGGCTGTGCAGGCTGGCCCCGAGGCCAGCAGGCAGCACTTGCAGGTAGGAGCCAGCTGAGATGGTAGTGGTATGGTGTTTATGCCTGACTTCTGCCCCCCTGGAAAAGTGCTTCAGTGTCCCAGGTGCTAAATTGGGTTGTGGAACCCCCAGGACCCTGGATCCTGCACTCTGTTGGGGATGAAGGCAGGCATAGCCAGACCAGGTGAACTTGTGCTGGACCCCGAATGGTAAGTGCCCCTCAGTGGAAAGTTCGTGCACCTGCCTTGGTGAAGGGCTAGGGATGGCATGGCAACCCCCAGGCCCCTGGTGAAATGTTTGAGTGAAGGGCAACAGCCACTATGCTGAAGTCCTGCTATGGGAGTGAAGGCCTGTTCCAGTGATGACAGCCTTGGCTGGAGGGTGGGGAACTTGTGTCCCTCTCACACCCCAGTCCAATCCAGGCATCCTCCCCGATCCCAGCTGTCACAGCTGACTCACTTTTCAGTCAGACCTGGCAACTCACACCTAACCCACAACTCAGCCCTGGGCCATAAGAGCCCCTACCCAGCTCAAGACCAAGCCTCCACAGCTACTCTCGTCCTGCTCAATTCCTAGGGAAAGTGCCTACTTTCAACTCTGGTGACTGCAGCCCATGCCATGCTTGCTTTCCAGTTCTAGTTGTGGGAGCTCACACTTTGCTCACATCCTTGTTCCACAAGCAGCAGCCCAAGTTTTCCTGATGCCTAGGCCTAATGCCATTGTTTCATGGCACCACACAGTCTGTTAGGAGCTAGGACCAACTATGACATCTTACTTTAGCTACTTAGGTCTTAGGAAGGATGTGGGACCCAGGGCATGTTCCCTCCCTGGAGCAGGGCTGGGGAGGCTTAAGGTGCTCTCCTATGGCCTGGATTGTATGATCTCCCAGTGGGAAAGTGGACCACAGAAAGATATCACCCCCTCCAGTACTGGGGAGTCACTCTGGTTCCCAGCCTGTCCCGGCCATGCAGGCTGCCTGTTTTCCTTCTTCCTAGATTGTGGAGTTTTCTTTTGCTTTTCTTTTGAACTGCTGTGTTCTGTCTTGGATAATGTATTCAAAGTGTGATTGTCTACATAGCATTTTGGTTCTTCTAAGTGGATGAGGCATGCTTGAAATGCATCTAATCAGCTGTCTTGAAAAAAAAAGATATTTCTTAGTATGATTTGTATTGTTTGTGTTTCTTTTCAACACACTCCTATTTATGAGACTTATGTATTCTCCTTTGTTTTCTTTAGCCTTATTTAAGTTTTGATTTTTTTTTTTCATGTTTAGGCATTTACTCAGTCTGGACCCCATTTTTGTGATTTGTGTGGCAACAAAGATCTAATTTGATGTTTTCCACCATGGCGAGCCAGTTGTCCCAGGTCAATGCATGAGGCCACATCCAGTGTTTCACCTCTGCAACACACCAAGGCCCATGAGCCCCAGCACCACCACTGGGCTCCCTGTTCTACTCTGTATATGTATTTCATCATCATCCTTTCCTGATTGTTTTTACTTTAATGAGCTTCTAATTTATTTTTGTGTATGATAGGAAGTAGGCATTTAACTTCATAGTTTCCCAAATAATGAGTCAGTTCCAACCCAGTGTAGATTTAAAATGCCAAATCATTGACTATGTTTTAAAATATACTACAGCCTGTTTGGGGCTTTTTCTTTGCTTCCCCCGATTTATCTATTTTTACTCCTGCATCAGTATTGAGTTTTGTGTACCTTTCCCTGTTCTTCCTCATTACTCGCCCTTTTTAGCTTTGGCCTGACTGTTCCCATTTGTTTTGTGTTTCAGATGAAATTTAGAATTGCTATCTTAAGTTTTCACCCCCCAATCCTCCAGATACCTTAATTGAAAGTGTCCAAAGTAAAACTGGATATGGCAAAGTTGATATCTTTTCACTGTTGTATTCTCCTGTCCAGGAGCACAGCACCTCTTCCACTGTGTCCTTTAATGCCCCTTCCTTGTTGAAAGTCTGGTGCATTTCTTCTTAAACTTATTGTCAGGTATGTCGAGGTTTTTATTGCTATTGTGAGTGTGGTCATTTTATTATAGTTTCTGTTTATTACTAGTAGGAAAGCTATTGACTCTCCTGTATTTACTGTGGAATTTTTTATGGGTAATTTTTTCTTTATAATTTTCATTGGTTAGAAAAAATTTAAATACCAGCTATCAAAATAACAAAAACCAAATTTTTGTAAGCCCACTAGACTTACTTGTGGGCTTTCCCCCACATATTTATCTGCAATTTTATGACTTAAAATCGAGTCATACTATATAAATGATTTGCAACCTAGCATAATTTTTGGATCTCTCTCTCTCTCTTTTCTTTTTTTTGAGACAGGGTCTCACTCATCACCCAGGCTGGAGTGCAGTGACACAATCTCAGTTCACTGTAGCCTCAGCCTTCCGGGATCCAGTGATCCTCCTGCTTCAGCCCGGCACATGGCTGGGACTACAGGTGTAGATCACCACACCTGGATAATTTTTTTGTATTTTTAGTAGAGACAAGAGTTCATCATGTTGCCCAGGTTGGTCTTGAACTGGATCACTTTTTTAATAAACTTTTTATTTTAGAATAGTTTTAAATTGACATAAAAATGGCAAGGATGGTATGAAGAGTTCTCATACATCCCACCCCTGCTTCCCTGGTAAGAATGTTTTCCATTAATACGGTACATTTGTCACAATGAATGAACCCAATACTGGTGTGTTATCATAAATTGAAGTCCACACATGACTTAAATTTCCTCAGTCTTTCCCTGCTGTCCCCTTTCTGCTCCAGGACCCCCTCCATAACACCACACTGCATTTAGTCACAGTCTCCATAGGCTCCTTTTGATGGTGACACTTTCTTGGACTTATCCTGTTTTCAATGACCCTGATGTTTTGAGGAGGACTGGTCAGGTATTTTGTAGAATGTCCCTCAGTTGGTGTTAGTCTGGTGTTTTTCTCATGACTAGAATGGGATTTGGGGTTTGAGGGAGGAAGAGCACAGAGGTGCAGGGCCGTTCCCATCACACTGAATGAGGGACATGCACTGTCAACAGGACTTACCTTCCTGATGCTGACCTGGGTCACCTGGCTGATGGCATGTTTGTCAGGTTTCTGTACTATAAAGATACTGTCTTCTACTCTGATTCCACATGGAACTCTTTGAGAGCAAGTCACTAAGCACAGCCTCTAATTAAGGAGTTGGGGGTTATGCTTTGTCTTCTTAAGGACAGGATATCTATATACGTTATTTGGATTTCTTCTGTATAGGAGATCTGTGTTCTCCCCCATTTATTTATTTAATCCTTTGAATCCAAATTCGTATGGATTCATGAATATTTATTTTTTACTTTGGGCTATAATCCAGTTTTTTTTGTTGTTGTTGTTTTCTTGCTTAAATTGTTCCAGCTTTGGCCATTGGGACCTCTTTCAGTTGGCTCCTGTGTCCCTTTGACTTAACCTCTTTAGTGTGTGTGTGTGTGTGTGTGTGTGTGTGTGCACGTGCACACACATTTATCACTTCCTTACTTACCGGCACTAGAAGATATTCCAGGCTCATCTTGTATGTTTCCTGCCGCAGTCCTAGAATCGGCCATTTCTCCAAGGGAGCCCCATTTTTCATTGGAGAGTTGTGTTAAAGGCCAAGCTCTGGTGCTGGGTGCTCTTTGCTACTGAGCAGGTTGCTTCTAGGCCCTCTCAGCTGACAGAACAAGAAGTTATGCATGCATGCCAACCTTGTATATACACACATCTTTAAATATTTCTCTGTGTAACCATGTGCATCGACATGGAGCTTATCATGAGTTCATACTGGTGTCTCCGGTGCTAACCCATTATCCATGGATCATTCTAGCTCCTTCCCTTGCTTATGTACCTGGCATCAATCTAAACTTACCAAGACCTCTATGATACATTTTCATTTGGTTAAATTTAAATATATTTTATAAAATAGTCTACAAAAATGTCATGTAGTTGTTTATTCATTTAAACAGGGTCTTACTCTGTCACCCAGGCTGGAGTGCAATGGCACACTCATGGTTCACTGCAGCCTCAACCTCCCAGGCTCCAGCAGTCCTCCCACCTCAGCTTCCCAAGTAGCTGGGACCACAGGGGCATACCATCATGCCCAGCTAAATTTTTAATTTTCATTTTTGTAGAGACGGGGTCTTGCTATGTTGCCCAGGCTGGTTTCGAACTCCTGGCCTCAAATGATCCTTCCACCTCAGCCCCCTAAAGTGCTGAGATTACAGTCGTGAACCACTGCACTCAGCCCGTTTTGGCTTTTTGCTTCTTATCTAAATATAGCTATTAACAATGCCAAGTTTAAGGGTAGCTAAATGAGGTGGCAAAATAGCTTAACACAGCAGAAAAAGGGGGAAAACTGGAAATGCATTGGTACTTAGAAATTAGGTGGCAAAAAATCAGTGAAGTCTGGGATGTCAGCAAGAATGGTGGGGTACACAGCCCCATGGGCCCGTCCCCCAAAGAAACATTGAAAAACCTAACAGAACTGTCGTAACCAACTTCATCAAAACTTTGAAAAATAGGCGAAGGTTTACAGCAACCAAGCAAATGCTGAATCAAGAAAAAGGCAAGCAGAGTATGGTGACTCATGCTTGTAATCCCAGCACTTTGAGAGGCTGAAGCAGAAGGATCCCTTGAGACCAGGAGTTCAAGACCAGTCTGGGGAACAAGCAAGACCCTACCTCTAAAAAAAGAAAAATAAGAAAAAACTTAAAAATAGTAGGAGAGCTAGGTGCAGTGGCTCATGCCTGTAATCCCAGCACTTTGGGAGGCCAAGGCGGGCTGATCACAAGGTCAGGAGTTTGAGACCAACCTGGCCAACATGATAAAACCCCATCTCTACTAAAAATACAAAAATTAGCTGGGCATGGTGGAAGGTGCCTGTAATCCCAGCTACTCAGGATGCTGAGGCAGGAGAATCACTTGAACCCAAGAGACGGAGGTTGCAGTGAGTCGAGATCAAGCTACTGCCCTCCAGCCTGGGTGACAGAGTGAGACTCCATCTCAAAAAAAATTAAAAATGGTAGGAGAGCCTTGTGATGACTCTATTTACCCTCCTCCCACCCCCCAGTCTTGAAGGCAGCAGCATATTCCTAGCGTTGGACCTGGTCCCTGCTTCTGGAGGCAGAGCACACCTTACTCGAAAAGAAGTGGGTATTCTCACCAGTCTGGTGGCTGCCTGAAGGGCTGACACAGGCACTTGTCATTGTTTCACCTAACTCAGAACCCACTTGCTGCAGAAGAGTGGCAGACATTGCTTGGAAACATCGTAAGGCAAATAACTTGCAGCTTCCTGGAGCTAAAAATTATAGTTGAGGCAAACAATGAAGCACTGAAAGCTCTGAAAGAAAAACTGAGGAGAGAGATGCTTTTGGAAATTAGAGCATTCAAAAGTACCTGTGGATACTAGGAAATGTAGAAAGCCCCATACATGCGCAGGGAGCTTGCATGCTCAGAAAAGAGCTAAGAAGACCTGAGTTTCACCTGGGGCTGGTCTCTATGCTCAGTGCAAGTAGGAAGTGAAGGCTAAGGTAGAGCTGTGAACAACCTGGCTAAGCAATGAAGGAGGCCCCAGCACAAAGTCATTCACAAAACAGATTGGGAGAAGTTTCTGTTACTTT
>NW_012114677.1:940288-973184 GCF_000951035.1 Colobus angolensis palliatus
TCTCTTTCTCTCTCTCTCTCTCTCTCGGCTTCTGAATCTGAGATACCCACTCCATCAGGGAGGCCTGGTGTAGATGATAAGGATGTTTACAAAAGCAGCAGGCAGGAGGCAGCACCCAGGGCACCTGGCAGGCTGCCTATCCTTTGGGGATGCTCTCGGAGGAGGAGGGACTCTTGGTGGTGCTGGGAGTGCCCTGGAGCTCCTGTGCTACTCAGATGTCTCAGCTTTAATCTCTGGAGATTGCTGTGGTTCAGATGCCAGTCAAATGCTGAGTTGATCCTTATTCTATCTGAATGCTGTAGCCACAGGGTCTCACCCCCATGGCCTCTGTCTGTGGGAGGCCAGGACAGAGTTGCTCATCCAGTCAAACAGTGGGACTAGATAGGCCTAGAAACCAGCTCCCCCACTGCAGCAGACACAGACGTGGCCCAGGCCCAGGCACCCCAACGTGGGGAACAGGCTTTCCTGAAGCTGGGTGGGCATGCCTTTGGTGAAAGCAGTTTTGGGTTTTGATTTGTGGACACCTGGGAATGTGGGGTAGTGCTTGGCTGGCAGTAGCTGCTGCAGTGTTGCCAAAGGCATCTGCCTGGGTCCCTTGCCAAGCTGACACCACAGGTATGGAATATCTCCCATCCCGGTGTGCCAGCCACCGTGAAACTGTGAAGAATTTCCAGAGGAAGCGCAGTGGTGGGGCGTGTGGTTAGATTGTCTGCCCTGCACTGACAATGCCTCTTGTGCCTGAACACACATGTTCTCTCCATGCAGGAAGGACGTGCCCATGGAACGCGTGACACACGCAGACAGAGAGCAAACCAAGAGGGTGGTATACGCGGTGGTCTATGGAGCAGGTAGGCTGCAGGCTGGGAGCTGGGGTCCCGGGGTCACCTGTAAGCTGGCAGCTGTGTGCCTGTGTTTAAATGTGGCTGTGCCTCAGAAATCATCTGTGAGTCCCTGGGTGTTGTTTATGCTCTGATGACACCTGCAGCCACCAGACACTGGCCAGACCACCCCACGCGTTGACCTGCTCAGAGTCACATCCAGTCTCTCAGGGGGAGGCCACAGAGGTGGGCAGGTCAAGTGTCACCAAGCCATTGGCTCCACCCCTACACCATACTACTGTGCTAGGCACCACTGCTATGCTTGGAGACCTTGGAGGAGACCCTTGTCCCCACACATGCCAAGACATTGTAAAGTTAGACAGCCTCAAGGTGTGCAGTGCTTGGACTCATTGCCACATCTCAGCATGCACCCCGTCTCCCTAGGGCAGAGCTCACCCAGCTGGGCCACACAGCCAAAGCACCCCACAGAAGGCAGAACCAGGCGTTGGGCTGGGACAGGACAGTGGGGATCCAATCTCAGGGGCAGCAGATAGGAGAAAGCAGGGCTAGGCCAGGAAGGACTGGAGGCCAGAGGTTTGGGCTGCCTGGGGCCTCTTCTGCAAGCCTCTTCTTCCCCTTCCCTTTTCGCTTCTCTTCCTGCTTCTGCTCCTCTCCCTCCTTCCCCCTACCCCCCAGCCCCAGTGCCCATGTCAAAGCAGGCCTTCTACTCCCTTCCATTCGCCCTTCTTCTACTCTCCCTTGGACTCCCTGACATGGATTGTCTGGGGTTTTTTAATTCTTTTCTGGCCCTGGGTCATGCTGAATCAGTGTGGCCTAATTTCCCCAGCCCGCCAGCTCCTTCTTAAGCCTGTTCAGACCTCCTTTTCCCTGTGATCAGTTCTTTGAGCATCAGGGCTTGTGCAAAGACCCTGAAAAGAAGATTCACCATCCTGCCATGGAAACCCTTTGTTTATTCACAGAAAAGCAGCAAAACCAAACAAGCTTCAGTGGAAGAATAATGGGGCAAGCACATAGTAGTTTGTCCCTAAGAGCTGCCCTACAGTCTCCATTGAGACTGTGGTGCTGTTGAACAAGAGTCCAAAGTGCCCCACCCTGAAACTGTGGATGGCTGGCTTGTCTAGAACCACAGCCAATCAGTCAGGCTGGCTCCAACCTCAGAGCTTTGCACTGCTCTTCCCTCTACCGGAACGCCTGCCCCTGCACCACCAGGGTGCATCCCTCACTTCTGCAGACCTGCGTTCAACTCTCCCCTGTGCAGCCTTCCTCAACCACAGTATTTGTTACCCATTTCTGGGTAACAAATTGCCCAAAACATAGTAACTTAAGATAATACACAGTATCCCACAGTTTCTCTGGGTGTGGGCATGCCATAACTGGGTCCCCTACAGGGCTGCAGTCAAGGTGTTGGCTGGGGCTGTGGTCACATCTGTGGCTGGGGAGGGATCCACTTTGTTGGCTTCTGTTTTTTATTGTTTTTGTTTTTTTGTTTTTGTTTGGAGACAGTCTTGCTCTGTTCCCCAGGCTGGAATGCAGTGGCACAATCTCGGCTCACTGCAACCTCCAACTCCTGGGCTCAAGCCTCCTGCCTCAGCCTCCTGAGTAGCTGGGATCACAGGCACCTGCCACCACGCTCAGCTAATTTTTCATATTTTTAGTAGAGATGGGCTTTCACCATGTTGGCCAGGCTGGTCTTGAACTCCTGACCTCAAGTGATCTGCTCGCCTTGGCCTCCCAAAGTGCTGGGATTACAGGCGTGAGCCACTGCACCTGGCTGGCCTGTTTCTTGCTGGCTGTCAGCTGGAGGTGGTCTCAGCTCCTTGCCACATGGGCCTCATGTCTTGGGCAGAGCCTACATCTTGGCAGCTCTGCTCTTCAAACCAGCGAGGGAGCAAGATATGCCAGCTCTGCACCCACTTGCCTGTTCATGGTCTCATGCACCAGCTCGAACATGGGCACCTCAAAGATAGGAGCTCATCAGTTTAGCTCACTGCCTGGCACAGAGAAGACACAGGAACAAATTAGTGGACTTGGTGGTCTCAGCTCCACTTTTGAAAACATTCTGATTGTGTACATGGTTTTTGGAAAATAGACTAAGAAACTTTGTTTTAAAGAACTAGATTCTGTGAGTGACAGTAGTGTGATATTGGATTGATTCTCCTCAGAGTTGCTTGGTCCACTTCCTCCTCTCAGCCTCTTCTGTGCTGTACCCCTGAACCTCCCTGGGGCCTCTGTCTTGGGGGGAAGGCATCACTCTGCCAAATTACATGAGAGTTTGTTGCCTTGCATCCTGCTCCAGCATCTTGTGTTGCAAACATAACATTTGCTTCTGCTCTGCGGGCAAGACATCGCGTCCCCAATCCTGGGCCAGGCAGCCTGGACTTGATCCCCAACCCTGTCACCTCCTGACTGTGTGGCCTTGTACAAGGCCCTCCGCCTCCCTGTGCCATCTCCTCCTGGGAAAATGCTTTCATAGGGTGGACGGGGCCATACCTGGCACAGGCAGCTCTCATCTGTGTCATCTGCCATTATGTCTGACTCCTACTTCTGTGCCATGTCAATAAATGCCTCCAAGTGACTCAGCAGCTTCTGTAGGTCTCCTGTGGCAGCCTCGGCCTTGTCCCCAGCTGGGGCAGCCACCCCAAATCCAGCTAGGAGGGAGGAACACAGAATGAGAGTGCCGAGCACCTGCCATGGGGCAGCTGTGCTCCGGCAGGATGGCTGCCCTGACCTCCTCAGAAAAAGGTGGTCTTCTCTGCCACCCATTTGGCTCCTTCTGGAGTATTCACTTTCTTTTTCTTTTTCTTTTTTTTTTCCTGAAGAGGAAAAGAGCTGCATTTTGTAAATAAGCACTGAGTCATTAGCCATAATGTTGAAAAGGGTAATTTGGCTGCTTTTAGTTGTGACAGTGACACAGGTTCCCACCCTGAGCCTCCAGCTCTGCTGCTCCCATTGTTCCGGTCTGGCTTGACAGCTGGAATTACTGAGTATCCGCTGCTGTGGGCTTAGGCTGCATCTCTGTTCTCCTTGTGTTTGAAACTTTGTCACATGAGCTGGGACTGAGGAAGCCCGTGAACTTGCCAGGCCTCCCGGGCCGCTGGGTACCCTTTGGAAATTCCATAGAGGAGCTTTGCACCTACCAGCTTGCAGCGGATTGCAGTGACATGTTTTCACATAACGTACCTCTGAACGGCCCACAAATGCTGGGGGCATGGGGCAAGGCATGGTTCCTACACATTCTTGAGAAATTGGCGACATGACTATTGTGAAAACTGTAAAGAAGATAGCAGAGGAAGCGGCAGGACTGTGTGAGAGGCAGGGGAGATGCCCCAGAGGGTGCAGGGTCTGTACACTCAGCCCCCGCAGCCACTGCGGAGGAGCTGGCAGGGAACACACAGAGTAACAGAGCAGCCACTGTCCGGGAGCCTTGACCCCAGAGGCTGGCTCACAATCTCACTGCTCCTCTATCAGTCAACTGAATTCAAATATCCATCCCCAGCCTGATGGCCCTGCTCATGGCTGCTGCTGAGCCCAGCAGGAACCTGCCTTCTCCTGGAAGCAGCTCCTGACTCCTCGGAGCTTGCTCTGAGCCCCTATTGCTCCTAGAGTCTAACCCTTGAGTCTTCTCAGATGACTCCATGACTCTGAAGCTTGCCTCCACATCCAGTCATCATGTGACCCACGGGCCTGTGCTGAGGGCACGCCCTCTGGCTCAGTGCCTGCTCCCGAGGGGCTTGCACCTGTCAGAGGAGACACAGGAGCAGGCCTGGGCACATAGCACTGTGCCATCAGTGCATCTGCAGGAGTCCCTGGTACCAAGGGAGCCAGGGGAGAGACCCAGCCCAAGGAGAGTTGGGAGAGTCCAGGAGCTGGCCCAGAGCAGCAACACCCGAGCTGAGTTTTGAAAGTAGCATAGGATTTAATGTCAGGTCTGTTCCAGCTAGACCAGCCCACGTTCCCAAAGGCCCACTATGTACAGGCACTTGCTCATCCCTAGAGACATAAACAGGAGTGAAAGCCTGTTAGCAATATGTGTGAAGCAGAAGAGCACTTGGAGGAAAGGGAGTGAAGATTGTCCCTACTAAATGTCAAATTGTAGCACACACACATACATAGACTCACATGTGTACCCACCAGATAGGATTAGCTGTCTGTGGGAAGAGTCAAATTGTGTGTTCATGTAGGATTTAAGAGGTAGGGAGGACTTAGTGCCCCTAGTTTGCAGATCTCTCAGGGCCTGTGTGTGAAACAGGGTCAACGGAATCACAGTGTGGGGACAAGTTCTATGAAAAGAAGGAGCAGTCCACAGGAAGCGTGGGACAGAGAAGTCCCCACAGAGCCAAAAGCCATCCTGCTTGGGGAAGGGACAGTGACCTTTGAGTGTGACAGCCCCACTGCTAAGGGTGTCCAAGGAGTGAGGAGCAAGGATCCAGGGCCTGGAAGTCCTCCCGGACCCTCAGGCTCCATCTCAGTCTCTCGTCCCTGCTGCTTGTGGAGCCACCACACCATCCGCTCTCTTGTAGATGGACTTTCTTCATGCATGGGGACTGAGGCCACCTGCTGCCCTTCAAAGATACCAACAGCTCCATAGAAGAAAGGAAAGGGATTCTCCCTTGGCCATAAGTATTTAGAAAGCAAGGCATGACTTCTGGTGATAGCCAAGTCGCTCCCATTGGAGCAGCCCTCCTTCAGGGATCAACTTTAAACTGTGGAAAATGTATCAAAAGACAACTACCCAGAGGCACTGGGAAGTGACCAGAGCAACAGAAAGTGGAGGTCAGCTGACACCTGGAAGAAAGGAATGGCACTGGTGAATTTCTCATTCTATAGCCCCTTACCTGAAGGCAAACCTCAGTTGATGCTGTGGGGACGGAAACTCTGCTAGGAACATACAATCCTACTAGCGTGAAGAACTGGAGGACAGAGTTCTGGACAACCAGATGATCTGGAAAGTGAAGGGAGAAATTCTAGAAAGAAGAGAGCCAGGAAATGAGGCCAAATTCCAGGTATGAACTCTACTCAGATCCTTGGCTGACTCCTAACTATGCATGAATGGGACAGACTTCAAACAATCCAGAAGCCAAGGCAAAAAGGACTGACCTAAGATTTCAGCATTTTCCCACTGCAGGGAGATAGAGTTTGATTTTGGCCAAACTAAGTGCCCCTTTAAAAAAAATTAGTACTCCTGGCCGGGTGTGGTGGCTCAAGCCTGTAATCCCAGCACTTTGGGAGGCCGAGACGGGCGGATCACGAGGTCAGGAGATCGAGACCATCCTGGCTAACACAGTGAAACCCCGTCTCTACTAAAAAAATACAAAAAAACTAGCCGGGCGAGGTGACGGGTGCCTGTAGTCCCAGCTACTCAGGAGGCTGAGGCAGGAGAATGGCCTAAACCCGGGAGGTGGAGCTTGCAGTGAGCTGAGATCCGGCCACTGCACTCCAGCCTGGGCGACAGAGCGAGACTCCGTCTCAAAAAAAAAATTAGTACTCCTGAGTTGGCACAGTATCTAAGCGGAGTGTTTTGGAAGGAGTTAAGGGGCTGTGGCAAACGCCCTCTCCGCCGTCATGGCCTGGCATCGGAATGTTCGAGGCTTTGACTACGATGAAGATTTTGAAGTTGATGATCTCTATGGCCAGTCTATAGAGGATGATTATTGTATTTTGCCATCAACAGCTGCTCAGTTTATTTATTCACGGGGTAACAAACCTTCCGTTGAGCCTGTAGAAGAATATGATCATGAAGATCTGAAAGAATCTTCCAATTCTGTTTTGAACCATCAGCTCAGTGGATTTGATCAAGCTCATCTTTATTCATGCCTTGATCAAATGAGAGAAGGTACTTGGAGATGCTGTGCCAGATGAAATATTAATTGAAGCAGTTCTGAAGAACAAGTTTGATGTGCAGAAGTCTTTGTCAGGGGTTCTGGATTAGCATGCAGAATTTGAAGGACGAAAATGAGGGAACAGTATCTATAGGAAAGACAACAAAAGGTAAGGAGTCTTATTTTCTTCTTCTGAAGTTTCAGCTAATAATGTTCAAAGTTCTTATCCTCAGCAAATCATTTGGATTATAGTAGCAAACCCTTTGATTTTTCTAGCTCAGTAGGAAAATACGGATTATCTCATAATTCTTCAGTTCCAAGTCACTGTTTACTCCATAGGAAAAAGAAACTGGAATCATGTAAGTTAACAAAAGAACTTTCACTAGCTGACCTAATTCATGATATGTTGAGAGATTCCTGTGACAGTCAGCCATCAGTCAGATTATCATCTATAGACAGTCTGGAAAGTCTACTTTCAAAGAACCTAGATGCTGATCTGTTGAGACCTCATGCATCCGAATGTGTTTCCAAAGATGATTCTGCATTCAAAGAAATGCCAGATTTAAAGGCCATAATGATAAAGAGCACAACACCGAGTAATTCTTTATATATTCAAAATAATTCACTATCTGATTTTCAAAACATTCCAGTACAGGGCCGTTTAGGAAGTTCAGATAATCCTTTGTGCTTAACTAGCTCATTGGAAAATATCACTGTTGATAATTTAAATGCTAGTAAAGAAACTGAAGTTGGAAGTGTTTCTTTAGTTGAACAAAGTGCCAAGAATTACATTTTTAAAAATGATAATTTGCAGTTTTCTCAGTGTGAAAGTCCATCCCTAACTGAACTGTTTCAGAAACACAAAGAAAACAATATAAGCCAGTGCTTTCCTTTGTCTGACCTTTGTAACCAGTCATCTGCCAGTTTCACAGATCTAAGTTTGGGATCCTTTCCCCTGTCACAATTAGCAAATCGCTGTCAGTCTTCACCTGGAATATCAGAATTAACAGGATCTCTGTTGTCACTGGCATTTCCTAAAGCTTCTCACAAGAGACCTTGAGAATTTGTCACTTTCTGAATTGATTGCAGAAACGATTGATGTATACGACTCTCAGATTAAGAAAGAGTCCTTTGAGGTCAGTTTATCTGAAGAGAGGTCTCCTGGAATAGATTCAAATATTGATCTCAGTGTCCTTATAAAAAACCCAGATTTTGTTTCAAAGCCTATAGTAGACCAATCCATTGCTCCATCGTCACGAACTGAAGTTCTAAGTTCAAAGCTAGGGAAGAATTCCAATTTTGCTAAGGATAATAAGAAAAACAATAAAGGCTGTCTGACTAGGAAACCACCTTTTTCTCTGTCTTGGACCAAGACCCTTGCTGCTAGACCTTCAGCTTTTGCCTCAACACTGTGTCTTTGTCACCCGCTGAAAAGCTGCAAGCGACGCACCCTTGACTTCTGTAAGACTTTTCTTTATGGTAGACAAGTTCAAGATGTAAAGGACAAAGAAATAAGTCCTCTTGTAGCGATAACACCATTGACTTCAAATTAGCATCACCTGATGACATTGTAAAAGCTAATCAAAAAAAGCATTTACTAGAGAATAGTAACAAAAGGAAAACTTGATTGCTGTTGTAGAGCTTTTTATTTTTAATTAAAGTCTTCAGAGAATCACTTTATATGATGGGATTCAAATTGTGATTTTCACCAAAGTTGTTGTACGTCAGTTGATTAGTTGATATGTATTTTTGCACTGACTTTTTTTAACTATGTCTTCTTTCGGTGATAACTGACTTTATTTAAGTTGGTAACCTATACTGAGTATATGTTTACAAAGTGGATATGGAAACTTGATGTTGTGAAATCAGACCTCAGATATTTTTGTTTGAAGCATTCCACTTTCTATGTTTTTTATGATGAAATATTTTTTTCTATAAAATATTTTTGTCCTTTGTTCATCAATGAAAATGCCAGGACTTGGAATTACAATCGTTTAGTGTGAAGATTATTCTTACGTGGCACAGCATAGTTGAGACATTATATTTTAAAATACGGTATAATTTCTAGTTTCATTATTTTTGTGTAGATAAATACTAAAATTTTTCTATTAGAAAATCTTAAAATTCCTGACTTTGAGAGTACTGTGGAGATTGTTGAAATATATTTTTAATGATAATAAAATGAAAATCTTTTAAGGGACCATGTAAATATAGAAGTTGGATTTTTATGTGAATTATTTTTATACATTTTTAAAAACCATTTGTCCTAAATATACACTTTAAAATAAATATATGAAAAGTATAAACAAAAAATTGGTACTCCTTAACCAGACATGGTGGGCATACATCTGTAGTCCCAGCTACGCAGAAGGCTGAAGCAGGAGGATCGCTTGAGTCCAGGAATTGAAGGCTGCAGTGAGCTATGATCATACTATTGCCCTCCAGCCTGGGTAACAGAGCAAGATACTGTCTCAAAAAAAAAACAAAAACAAAAACAAAAAAAAACAGCACCCCTTAGAAGAACATAATAGGATCCAAAACTCTACATATATCATACATGATATCCAGCATACAACCCCACATTCCTAAACAGGAGGAAACAGAATAGCTTAACCATACTTAAGAGAAAAGGCAATCATGGAAACAGATCCTAAGATGACCCAGATGTTGGAATTAACAGACGAGGATTTTAAAGTTGCTATTAATAACTAAGCTCAAGGAAGTAAAAGAAAATATGCTCATAATAAATGAAAAAAGAAAACCTCAAGAAATAAAATTCTAAAATGGAATTTCTAGAACTGCATATCTGAAATAAAAAATTTACCAGATGGGTTTAACAGCAGATTGGAGGTGAGAAAAGACTTGTCTAAGAAGATACTCAAAGAAAGTCTCATCTGGCCAACCTTGTGTATCTAGCCACCATGGGATTTCTTTCTGAGAGCCAAGGGAATTTTCCATTGCAGCACCATAGCTGAGGCACTAGGTGAGGGTGGTGGTTGGAATTTGACAGAAAGAAAGAGTCATAGATGAATTATTTCAGTAAAGTGTAGCAGAACACATAACTTATTTGAGAAGACATCACAATAATAGGTTTTAAGCCCTAAAAGAGATATTGGAGATTTTTCATTTCCAGCCAAATGGTGCCAATTCATCAGGCAGTCCTGGGCATAGAAGGACTATGACTTTATCCCTCTCTGCCAGGATAAACTTGGGGAGAACAGGGCACCCCCGACCTTCCCACTCTTGCTGGCAAAGCAGTGGAAGCAAACACCTGCCCCTTCACTCTCCTAAGACTTGACTATTCTCTCTGTCCAGAGCTGCTGCGCCATTAGCTGGCCAGGGCCAGGAGTGGCCTGGCTGAAAGAAGGGCTGAATCAGAGAGGCCAGTCGGTCCCATTCCTCCAGAGGGTTCTCCCCTGGTCTTCACAGACCCCACACCTTCACCCCCTGGGCCATGTTTCTGCACTATCCTGTCCAAAGGTCCATGGAGCACCCTCTAGTACAACCCCCGAGTTTACCTATCACAGAGGACAGCCAAGACCACTGCTGGTCCCGGGCATGCTCCCCCAGGAAGGCAGGTCTTCAGGCTGCTTGTCTCTCTGGGGTTCCTCCCAAGGACACAGCACTCCCCAGGGCCAAGGCTCTCCCTAGGATCCCACTGTCAAGCAAGGGATGATATCCTCATGGATTCCTCATTCTCTGTTTACATTATTAGTCTCTTCCAGAGGAAAATGGGAGGGAATGAGTGTATATTGAGTACCAAGCAGGAACCACGCACTGCTTAGAGCTTCCCATGCCTTAGCTCATGGGGCTCCCAGCTGGGGATAAGGGCTCTTGTTCCTAATAAACAGTGCAGAAACGGGCTTTAATGTGGGTCAGGCAATATCCCCGGGGCCACACGGAGCCTCCTGGTGGGACTGGGCCCAGACCCAGGCTTCTGTGGTCGCTGAACCTGCTCACACGCTTGTGGAACTCCGCCACTGCCCAGCCAAAGTCCTTGTTTTCTTTTCTTTTCTTGATAAATAGAAATTGGGCCTCACTTTGTTGCCCAGGCTGATCTTGAACTCCTGGCCTAAGTGATCCGTCCGCCTCAGCCTCCTAAAATGCTGGGACTATAGGCATGAGCCACCACGTCTGGCCCCAACAGAGACATTTCTACCAGCAGCATCACAAGAACACCTGCATCTTCCAGAACCGAATATTGAACTCCTGAGCACCATTTTCTCGTGCTTTGAGCATGGAACTTCCCCTTCCTCTTTTCCTCTGTGCCCCACTCTAACCTGAGCACCATTTTCTTGTGCTTTGAGCATGGAACTTCCCCTTCCTCTTTTCCTCTGTGCCCCACTCTAACCTCCACAGTCCTGGAATTGGGTCTCCCACTGGCCGCACTGGGAGGAGGGACCATGTCTACTTCATCACCACATTACCTGAAACACCTGGCAGGCGCTGAGTCAGTATCACTGAATAAATATATGTTTCACAGGCCCCAATCCCGATTGATTGGCACCTAGCACCCAGCTTGTAAAGCCAATACCAACTCCATCCCAACCCATCAGTAAAGACCAGTGCTGTCAACCGGACCTGACTCACTGAGCCCATGCACGCGGTCACGGCTGGTGTGAGTGAGGCCTTGACATGCGTCTCTCTGACTGACAGGGAAGGAGAGGCTTGCTGCTTGCCTTGGAGTTCCTGTTCAGGAAGCTGCCCAGTTTTTGGAGAGTTTTTTGCAGAAGTACAAGAAAATCAAGGACTTTGCCCGAGCAGCTATTGCCCAGTGTCACCAGACAGGTGAGTTGGCCACAACCAGAGCTTCCTGCTCCCTGCCCACCCTCTGTGGGAGGATGGGGGGACAGCTGGGTGGGTGGTGTGCGGGCGGGCCCTGGGTCCTGAGGTTGGTTTTGGGGCCTGCGTGAATCCTCAGCTCTTGTTGGACAAACAGGGCTGAAGCTTCCACACGAGAAGGGACAAGAGTCTGGGCGGCTTGAAGCAACACAGTGAACATACTTGAGTGACTAGATGGTGGATGGGCAGATAGGTAAAAACAGATACAAGCCTGCACCTGGAAAGGGAAAACATGGATTCTTGTGAAAAGCACTGGTATATTTACAAATATCACCACTATCAGGTCACAAAGGAAACCCAAATAAATTTCAAAGAATATCAAGTAGAACATATTCTGTGACCACAGCGCAATGAAAAGGTGTTTTCATACATGTATGTCTGAGTGTGCGTAGCCATCCTTCCACCTACCTATTTGGAAATTGATTATACTCCTAATAATTTAGGATTAAAAAAAAGAAATCCTAAGAAAATGACAAAAAATGTTAGAAATAAATTACAGTAAAAGTATCTCATCAGAAACTGGGATGTGGCTAAGCTGACACCTCACTTAGAAGTAAAAGAATCTTTTTTTTTTTTTTTTTGAGACGGAGTCCCGCTCTGTCGCCCGGGCTAGAGTGCAGTGGCCGGATCTCAGCTCACTGCAAGCTCCGCCTCCCAGGTTTACGCCATTCTCCTGCCTCAGCCTCCCGTGTAACTGGGACTACAGGCGCCCGCCACCTCGCCTGGCTAGTTTTTTGTATTTTTTAGTAGAGACGAGGTTTCACCGTGTTAGCCAGGATGGTCTCGATCTCCTGACCTCGTGATCCGCCCGTCTCGGCCTCCCAAAGTGCTGGGATTACAGGCTTGAGCCACCGCGCCCGGCCGTAAAGGAATCTTTTAAAGGAGTATTTTTTAAAGAAAGAGAAAGTTGTGGGCATAAATGAGTTGTGTTCTACACAAGAAATCTGGAAACAAGCAGCAGAGAAAAAAGGGAAGAAATCAGTGGGAGAGCAGAAATTAATGAAACAAACAGCAAAGAGGAGGATGAATGACAGACACAGGAGGAGCACTCACAGCACTCAGCACTCACTGGGAGGGAGGAAATCAGCCGGAGAGTTGGCCTCCGCAGGGCCAGCCTCCTAGACGCTGTGACCTGTTGCCTCTGGGTGCTGGCAGTTTCTGTGTGCAGCCTCGTAGACCCTCTCCGTGAGCCTCTCCCAGTGATTCATTGATGACTTTTCACTCTGGGGCCCGTGCCCAAGCCCCATGAGCTCCGGCCAGCCCTGCTACAGGCTCCTTATTGGTCTGACAGCAGACAGACGGGCAGGTGGGCAGCATCTGTGCCACAGCCCATGCTAGTCTGGAAGGGGGGCCTCTCCGGCACCTGAGACACAAGCTGCTTCCTTCCATGGAGCTTATAGTCCTTGGGGGACACGGTAAACCCACAAGCATCCAGACAAGGACAGGAAGGTGGCATCCAGGTGTGAGAGGAACAGAGCAGTCGCAGAGGCCCCAAGGGAGCTGTGCCAGCCTCCACCCCATGGAACCGGCGACCAGAGTAGAGACAGGAAGGGCCAGGAGGAGTGCCAGCATGGACAGGTGGGCCAGAGAACAGGTAGGGCTGGGTAAACCCAGACCATGCATGACACTCCATGCAGAAAGAACCTGAGCTTTGAAAAGACAAAAAAAAAAAAAAAAGAACCTGAGCTTTGTCCTTCAAAAATGATTCCAGTCACGATGTGGGAAAGAGATTTGAGGCGCAGTCAAAGCCACCCCTGAGAATAATCTAGAAGCATGCAGGCATTAACACAGTAACAGAGGAGGGGCAGAGGGAGAATGGCACGTAAGAGATGTCAAGGAGGCATCAAAAACTAGGAGCCAGCTGGAATCTCAGATGCCTCTCTGGCCACCAGCCCTCAGGGGTCGGTACTCCCCACAGGGCACTTGGCCGCCCCAGCTGGAGCAGACTTAACTCTGATGCTGGCCGTCCCAAGGCCCTGGGAGAGGCCCTGCAATGTGCTCACGTCCTTCTACATTTTGTAAACATGTCAAAAGAAAGTGTTCCAGCTACATTCGGCTAGGACTGCTGCCTCTACCGCTCTGGCTTTCTCCACCACACACCTTTCTATGCCGGGTGGCATCAGTGGGGCCACAGCCAGTTGAGCTGGCAACTCATTTAATGTGGATTTTCCTGCTGGTGCTCCTGTGGTCCCCTGCTTTCTCTGTGTGGTGTGGTGCTAGCCATCCTGGCACAAGAGTGGCTTCCAGGAGCACTGGTGCTGTGCGAGCATCACCACAAAAGGCCAGGGCCAGAGGGCATCTCAAGTATGAACAGGAGCTACAGGCAGTGGCACTGATAGCACTGGGTGGAGGAGAAATGAGGTTTGAAATGTATGGAGTCAGGAGACTTCTGCCTTAGGCCACAAGGAAGTCACTGGCTTCAGACTTTGCACCCACCATGAAGAACCAGAAAACCGGGCAAAATACCTGGAGCAGACGTTGCCAACACTAGCTAGTGGGTAGCGTATTGCTCTTGTATCTGAGAGAAAAGACGCCAATGGCTGAGTCCTATGAACGCCCTGTGTCCGGAGGCACAGCCCATGTGTGGAGGGGGAGCCACGCAGACTGCAGAGTGGTCTTGATGAGTGGAGGAGACATGGATCCAGACTGGGGAGGCAGATGCAGCTGGATTTTGCAAGTCATAGTGTCAGAGACAAGGGAGCTAGAGAGAGAGCTTTGTAAATCTTCAAGGAGTCCCCCTTGTGTCTGTTTTTGAACACTAAGATACACATACATTGAGTGAAACGCTACGGGACTAAGCACAAAAACTGCTGGGAGCAGTAAGCTGGGTGATTCCAGAGTTCACATGGAACTGTGAGATGTTTGAGTTCTGACCATCCAGAGCGGAGAGTCTTTGTTAGACACCTGGGACATTCAGCAGAGGCCTCAGAAGGGTCACACTTTAGAGACAGGTCTAGACTAGCCCTAGATTACAACTATTCCAAATCCACTCTAACAAAGCTTAGAAGCAAACCTCAAAAGAATCAGGATGATTGGCAAGTAACCTAAGCCTGCCAAAACACCCTCAAAAGGAAGACAGCATACTCCAGCATTCAACAACGTAAAATTCACACTGCCCAGCGTCTGGTCAAAACTCACTAGACCGACAAAACAGCAGGAGCGGAAAGGGACCAGGTCAGAGCAGAAGCTGTCTCGGGTCCTCATGCCAGTCCCTCTCAGGAATCCTGCGTATTGCCCGGCATGTAGTAGGTACTCAGTCCCTTGTCGCTTTCATGATTATTACAGATGTGGGAAATTCTTCTCATCCTCAGTCACAGGTGGAGGATTTATTTCCCACCCACACCTAGTTAAAGCAGAAGTCCTCACTGGTCAGGAATATAGTCATTTTCTTAAAAAGAGCCCCCAAATCGCATACACTTCAGGCCACACAAGATTGGATCTGCCCAGTGCAGGGTGTGGACCTGACTCAGACATGCCCCTCCTTGAGGATGTGGGCTGACCCCTTTCTCCTCCATTCCACACAGTTCAGAGTTACTCCTGGGCCCAAGGCCTCCACATGACTTTGCAAAAGCTGCCCTCCCTCGTCCTGTGTGAGATCCAGGTGCAGCTAGAAGTTGGGAGAGTGCAGAGCTGAGAGTGCAGAGTATGGCCAGGGGCAGTGGCTCCCCGCTGTAATCCCAGTGCTTTGGAGGCCAAGGTGGGTGGATCACCTGAAGTCAGGAGTTCGAGACCAGCCTGGTCAACATGGTGAAACCCCGACTCTACTAAAAATATAGAAAATTAGCTGGGCATGGTGGCAGGTGCCTGTAATCCCAGCTACTCAGGAGGCTGAGGCAGAAGAATTGCTTGAACCCAGAAGGAGGAGGCTGCAATGAGCCAAGATCGCACCACTACACTCCAGCCTGGGTGACAGAGTCTCACTCTGTCTCAAAAAAAAAAAAAAAAAATGTGCAGAGTGCCCAGCAGCAGACCCTTGCTTTGCCACTGGAGAGCTCACTTGCCCCTGCAATAGACTCAAAGGGCCCAGGGGAGACTCAGAGTCTGCACTGCAGTGTGGCTGTCTCTCTGGGGCCTCTGAACCTGGCCCAAGGGAGCTGCACCTGCTGCAGTGCCTGTTTCTGTCCCTCATCTGCTTTTGCTCTGTGTGACTCAGGCTATGTGGTGTCCATCATGGGCAGAAGGAGACCCCTGCCAAGGATTCACGCTCATGACCAGCAACTCCGGGCACAAGCAGAGCGACAGGCAGTGAACTTTGTGGTGCAAGGTACAGAAGCCTCTTACCCTGTAGTTCTGTGTCCATTTGCTTCTTGGGTTTTAGCAGCCACAGGGCTGGTGGCACCCACTGATCACTGATGTGGGGTTTCCTGCTCATCACAAACCTCCTTGCAGGAGCTTACACTACCCATGTCCTGCCTGGCAGTTACTGTCAGGGGGCGTGAGGGGACACGGTCATCTTTGTAGCTAGGATGATTCCCCCAAGAGCTGGGCCCAGGCAATACTGTTTCCCATATCTCTGTGGTGGGAAACTGAGGCTTCAAGGGTTTAGCAGACCTGGAGCTCAGTCCCTTGGTGCTTGGCCTAGGCCCTTCCATCCTCTCCATGCATGCCTGGCAGGGGTGAGGCCTCCGGGAATAAGGCACCCAAAGCCCAGGTGCCCTGCAGTAGCAAGAGGGCGGGAGGAGCAAGGATGAAGTGTCTGCCTGCAGTCGCCTGTGGCCTTGGCACTCAGACAGCTCAGAGCCAGCACCTCTGTGTGGAGGTGCCGTGAGAGCTGTGGCGACAGTGCCAAATGCTGAGTGCACCATGAACCGTGTGCCTTGGGACCTCAAGACAGCACCACGTGCCCCACAGGCTCCGCTGCTGACCTCTGCAAGCTGGCCATGATCCGTGTCTTCACTGCAGTGGCCACTTCCCGCACCTTGACGGCCAGGTCAGTGGGTGGCGGTCAGCCTGCCTGGGCCCCAGCCCTTCCCAGGGCTTGGATGGGAGGGTTAGGGTTCTGCGGGAAGACCCTCTGGGGGCTGGCGATCCTGACTGCTCACCATCTCTGCTCATTGGGCCCCCAACCCCTCCCGAGGCTCTCAGCCTGTGGAAGGCCCTGGGGGCTACTCCCAGCAGGCATGCAGACAACAACCAGCCATGTACCAGCATGGGGCGCAGATGAGGCCTTTCCAGACAGAAATGCTGTCTCCCCCAGACCCCTCCTCCTCAGGGTGTCTGTACAGCACAGGGGCACCCCTTGGGGCTGCCTACCCCAGAGGCAGGTGAACCCCTCAGCCCCTTGAGCAGGACTCTGGGAACTCCAAACTGTCCCCACTCCTACCTGTTGCTGCCACCAATGCCAGGCAGTGTGCCCCACGTCCAGCTCTGGCTGCAGCCCCGAGCCCAGAGCCAACGTTCAGATGTGCCTTGGTGGTGGAGGCTCCGCCGTGGCTGCCCCCCAGGCCGCAGCTCTCTCAGGCCTCTGTCCCTGCCTCAGTTATTCCCCCAAGGCACATACCTCAAGAGTTTGGGCAGCCAGGGGACAAGCAGCCCTCACCCAACTACCTCCTCCTTGCCAACCAAGGCCCTGGGGTTGCTGGAAATGGCCACCCAGACACCTCCTCTCCTTGTTCTCCTTGTGGGGGATCCCCTCAGGAATCCCGGAACCCCTTCTGGGAGCTAACCTGCCTCAGCCCCCCATGATGTCAGCCCCCAGCAGGGCCTCTCGTGCTCTGACCCACCATGGATGTTTTCCTACCCGCACCCTAAGGGCCCTCAAGCTCTCGGCGCCAGTCCCATGGGGGCAGCCTCTGCAGACCCGGGTGCACCTGCCACTGCAGATGCATCCAGGAGGGGAGCCCAGGGTGGGCTGAGGCAGAGGCCTCTAGAGTATAAGATGTGGCTCAGGCCTCCCCAGTGTGCACAGCCCTGACTTTGGGTTGTGGGTCCTGCCTACCCGTGGCCGCTGTTTTCCATCTCATCACAAACCTCCTTGCAGGAGCTTACACAAACCCATGTCCTGCCTACAACTTTACAACATCTGAGCTCACAACTTTCTCTTGGCTTTTGATGTTATTTTACATTCTCAAGGCATGATTTTTTGCCTTATTAGAGATCCCTCATCTCTCTTTAAAAGTGGCCTCCTTATGTCTTCACGAACTCCCTCCTGTCACTGTGGCTTTCAGGCCTGTGCTGTTCCAGTGATTTCAGCGACTTTGTGCAGAACTGTGTCCCCAGCAATGGCCCTGCCCAGGCCAAGGTGTGACACCCAGCAATGGAGAGGAGGGGGTGGTCTCTAAGTCCACCGAACCCCAGCTGGCTCCTCCCCTTGCAGCCCCTCTAGGTACTTCCTCTGGTCCACAATCACCCAAAACCTCAGGGAAACGAAGCCCAGAAGGAGGCCGAAGCCCAGGCTGTCATCCCAGGGAGGGAGGATACCTGAGACCCCACAGGGTCTAAGCACTGCCCCAGAGGCTCTGCTTGCAGCTTCACTAGGCTGTGGGCTATCAGTGCTGCTTTCTGCAGTAACTGAAGTCATCAGGAGGCAGGAGTGGGGCATTAGAAGATTTACTCTCAGCTGGGCGTGGTGGCTCACACCTGTAATCCCAGCTACTCAGGAGGTTGAGGCAGGAGGATCGCTTGAACCCGGGAGGTGGAGGTTGCAGTGAGCCGAGATCACACCACTGCACTCCAGCCTGGGTGAGAGCGAAACTCTAACAACAACAACAAAAAGATTCACTCTCAGTCCTCTCCTGCCCCATCTCGCTGCCATCTGCATTCGTTCCCAACACACACGTGTGCATGCACATGCACACATACATGCACACACGTGCACACATAAGCACATGCGCCCATACACATGCACACACACGGACACACACGTGTATTCACACACCCATGCACACACATCCATACACACTGATGCCAGCAGCCTCTAGTGCCGCACAGTGTTCTCATGGTGTCCTGAAATCCAGGCATCCTGCTCACTTCCACAGTTTCTGCAGGTAAATTATAGCTTCTCCCAGGATATGAGCAGCTTGTGCTAGTTTTGGCAGGAACTGAAAGCCAAATGGTGCTCCTGCCTCAAAGATACTGCAAGTCTAGAAAAGTTGATTCAAGGCGGGGTGCAGTGGCTCACACCTGTAATCCCAGCACTGGGGAGGCCGAGTTGGGTGGATCACGTGAGCTCAGGAGTTTGTGACCAACATATGTGTTGCCTGGGCAACATAGTGAAACCTGTCTCTACAAAAAAAAAAAAAAAAAAAAAGCAAGCCATGGTGGTGCACACCTGTAGTCCCAGCTAATCAGGAGGCTGAAGTGGGAGGATCACCTGAGCCTGGGAGGTCGGGGCTGCAGTGAGCCATGATCACATCACTGCACTCCAGCCTGGACAACAGGGTAAGACCTTGCCTCAAAAAAAGAAAAAGTCGGTTCACTTTCAACCCTTGTGGAATTGATAAAGGAAATTGGAATTGATAAAGGAAGTTGGCATGTGAGGAGCTGAGGTCTTTCTCTGTTGCTGACTGAGTCCTTCCAAAAGCTGGACACAGACATTTTGACCCAGGAACACAGTTACCCGCTAGTCGTCTTTCTATTATCAGCCATTGGCTGTCACGAGGAAATGCTCTCACAGCAAAATGCAAAGCAACTTGTGTGGAATATTGGGCACTCCATGGTCTGTGTTTTGTGAACGTAATTTGTTCTTCCAGGAGTAACGTGAAAGGCTGTGGATGGCGTCTGGAAGGGACGGGTGCAGACTCAGTGTGGCCAGGCATCTCTGCCTGAAGCAGCAGGCATGAAACTCGATCACTGGGAGGCACATGGTGCCCCTAGAGTGAGCCGAGATCGCACCACTGCACTCCAGCCTGGGCGAGAGCGAGATTCTGTCTAACAACAACAAAAAAGATTCATCTGGCCACCCCAAGGGTCTGCCCAGGTGGGCTGGGCCACAGGACAGTCCCCATTCACCCCCCACAGTCCCTGTGATAGAGAAATGGCATTTGTTCGTGCCTCTCGGTCCAGACCCGAAAAAGACCAGAGAGGTCGGGCTCAGAGCAGGAGGCCAGTGGCCAGTGTTCACAGGCCTCTGTGCCATGGCTCAGCTGTCCTGTCTGTCTCTTCTGATGCAGGCCCTTTATGAAAAGGCCTTCCTGGGTTTCAGAACGTGTCAGTGCTGTGACGGTCCCTCCCCTGGGCCTTCTCAAGGCGGGTCTGCACGAGGCCACCATGCGTCCACACTCTTAGAATGAGTCCACAAAGCAGTTCAGCAGGGCTGGGGGCATCCGTTGCAAGGAAGCTGCCCCTGCAGGCCCCAGACAGGGCAACACAGTGAGGCTCTTCTGGAACATTCTCCTACTGGTGCAGTGATCTCAGTGAGGCCATCCAGATGCAGAACACAGCAGCGCTGTGGCCGACCCCTCTCGGGAACGGGGATATGCGTTGCACCAGAGGTCCACTCCCTTCCGGAACACAACAGGATCCAAGGTCCTGCATTCCTCCACCCCCCACGGAGACGACAGGCGTCCTTCTTCTTTCACCCGTGCCCCATTTCCCAATTAGAAGCGCGGTCATGTCTCAGTGGCTGCGAGAATGATGTGTAAGTGACTGACAACTACACCTATTCTTAGGTTCCTGCCACACCAGCAGCTCAGAATTTCACAATGTAATTTCAAGAAGTGTGAAAACTGCTTCTGCTAAATCTGGAAAAAGTTACAAGTGCCTTTTCTGAGGTTTCTGCCCATTTGAAAAGTAAGTTCTCTTGGGAGACAAAGACTTCTGCCTGAGGCCTTGAAGTTAGTTTAAGACAAGCTTGCTGGTGCTGACCGCCTGGGGCTCTCTCACCCCTCTGACTTCTGGAAGGGCAGTGTCCACGGCCCCTGGCCAGAGGTTGCACATAAAGCACAGGCCCACCTCCCGCTCCCTGGGGGCAGCCTGCTGGAGGGTGTGAGCACCACTGTACCGCTGTCTGGGCCCACGTAGTGTCCTGTGGATGTACACCCAGGAGGATGTACACTTGGCCGTCAGGGACACAGGCCCAAGCTACAATGGCTCAGACTCCAGAAGGCAGATTTTTCTCCCATCATGAGAAGTCCAGAGAACAGTGGTTGCTTTGTTTCAGAGGCTCCGAGCAGCAGTACCGAAGTCCCGCTGGCTCCCTGGCCATTCCCTCCTGGTGCTATGATGGAGGTTGCTGCTCCAGCCATCACACCTTCCAGGCAAAAGGAGAAAGTAGTAATGGTCAGAAGAGCATCTGCCCCTGGCAGCCCTTTACAGTCAGCCCTTTAAAGAGCCTTCCCTTTTAGGAGCTTTCCTGGAGTCTCCTTTTCCATCCCACTCCTCACCTCCGTCCCTGCTAAGGGGGAAAAAAAAATAGCCTCCTTGGAAGCTGGAGGGAATGCAGTCCTGGGCCACCCTGCCTGAGGGAGAGCCTGGGAAATGTCCTTTGTAGCTGAGGACACAGCCCCACCTCCACCCCACCCAGCAACAAAGGGACCAACGTGAAGAAAGAGAGGAAGGGCGGACTGGGGCACGTTACCGGAAATCTCTGTTGCAAAGTCCACATCCCCTGCGGAAAGTGCCAGCATGGCCCACCTGTACTCTGGGGCTTGAAGGCTGCCCCTCATCCCAGCTGGGGCTCTCCATCATATGCCCGTGACTACTGCCCGGTGAGGGCTCCCTTGTAGCCTAGCTCCCTAGGACCCTGGGCCCGCTGTGCCCCTGTCTGTGCCGGCCAAGGACGGGCAGCAGAGTCGAAGATAGGACGTGACTCCTACCCATGAAGGCTCGACCCAGGAGACAGAGCCAAGGTCACACAGAGGACAGAGCGTGTGGGACCCCTTGGCACCCCATCCTTCCCAGCAGCTCATCCTGTGAGTCTCCCACACCGCACGTCCCCTCCCGAGGGCACAGGGTGAGCTGCCCGTGTCCACCCCACATGAGAGGCTGGCAGTGGGTCTGGGGGCAGCAGGCCTCAGCAGAGGTCTCACATCACCAGGATCTGAGGCATCATCTGCCCAAGGTGTGTATCACCCATTTCCAAGGAGTATGTGGAGCCGCAGCGCCCCGGCCGAATCCCGCCCCGGCTGGGTCTGTGCCCCGCGTGGTGCGGGCCCTTAAGAGCTGATCGCCCAGAGCCATGATCCGTCCACCTTGTGCACACTTGAACTTGCACTTCGATCTGTAAGCCCTGCCTCAGGGACCTGCCCCTGGCAGTGCATTTCACTGGAATCTCCTCTCACTCGGGTCCTACCTGCTCTCCCTGCTGACGCCCTGGGAGGGGCACGGAGGGGCTCCATGAAGGAGGCTGGGGAATGGTGGGGCTTGACTGGGGCCTGGCTGGGGCCTGGCTGGGGCTGGCTGGATGCTCACCAGAGTGAGGCAGGAGCCAGGAATGAGCACCCCGCCTCTCCAAGAAGCCTTGAGGGCACAGGAACCCATGATGTTGTTCATGAGACTCAGCCCATGTCAGGCCCCACAACAGTTCACGAAGGGCTGTTTTCCATCCCTGCCCAGACTTCAGACGCGAACTACTCAGCCCCACGGGACCAACCTGGGTGGGCGGACACGGGGCGCCCAGCCCCTCCTGCTGGGTGTGCCACCTGCTTCCTTGCAGCTGACCAGAGTCACTTCCGACCAGCCTGTCTCCCTGTCACCCCTTCTCCCAGCTCCCTGGCGCTGTCCTGGTGACAGTGGGTGACCTCAGGCAGTGGTGCCCATGGGCTGGGTCCTCCCCATGCCTCACGGAGCCACATCCTCTTGGGCCCCAGTGCCAGAACCACCTTTCAGAAACCTTGGGGATGGGCCCCCGCCTCTGCATGCACCCCTGAGCCCCCACCCCACAGTCCTGGCCTCCCAAGGTGACCCCCTCCCTCCCTGCCAGGCTGGTGGCCCAGATCCACGATGAGCTGCTGTTTGAAGTGGAAGATCTGCAGATCCTGGAGTGTGCAGGTAGTCCTGGGGCAACACAGCGTTGCTTGGTCTTCATGAACAGCTAAGAGGAGGCTCCATGCTCCATGGGCACAGCCCAGGAAAGCCCCACCTCATGTTGCTGTGTCACCTGGGTCCTGGCAGGCAGAGGGGCCAGCCTGGGTTTGGGGGCCCTTGAAAGGCCCAAGTGGGCTCCGCCCCTGAGAGCGCCAGGTGATCCAGCTGACGGAAGCTCCGGAGAGCAGCTGCAGACACCCAAGGCTGCTTTGAGGCCCGAGGCCTCTATGTCTTGGGGATCTAGAAAGATGGGGAGTGGGCACTGGGGCCAGGCTGCGGAGCAGGCAGCAGGTGTTCTTGTTGGGGTGTTGGAGTCACTGAGGCCCCACAGGCTCAGCACAGACTTCAGGCCTGGGTCCCATCCTGTCCCACAGGCCACCCCTCTCTGCCGAGCCCATAGATGAGTGAGCTCAGGCAGAGTCACCCCCAGCGGACAGGCCGAGGGGTTCTTTCTGTCTCCCTTGGGAGGGCCAGGACCTCCCCACAACACCCAGCCACTGGTCCCATGGAGGCTCCCATTCTGGCCTCACAGGGGAGAGGTGAGGGCAGGTGCCCACGGGGACCTGTGCCCCCAGTTCTCCAGGCCAGGTCTGTAAATGGCCAGGGCAGCTTCACATGTTGGGAGAAGAGGCACGGGAGCATCAGGGCTGGAAGCTTCGGGCACCAACTCTCGAGTGGTGGTCACCATGCCCTCCTAGCCCCACCCTCTCCAGGTCTTACCCTTAGGGATGTGAGGCTCCCATCCATGGTGCCCACCCAGCCCACTCCAGCCTAAAGCAGGGCTCTGCCACTTGAAAACTATGTCCGGCCACTCATTTGAAAACACACCCATCTTACGTGACCATTTAACAAGTATAACGTGTGCTCAGCTGTAGGTTAAAAAAGGAAAGAAAACATTCCCAAACGGCCTTGTTCCCGGGAGCAGCTTCCTCCAGCTGGCCTGGCAGCTCCTGAGGCACGCTGCAGCCTGTGCACTGCTCTCTCAAGAGTACTCAGGGAACCGGGGGTTGGGCAGGGCCTGCACCATCCCTGAAGGGCTGGGGGTCAGGTCATGTCTCCCAGGCGGCATGTAGCGCCCAGCATCTCTGCCCTGCCTGCCCTCCCGAGGCCCCACAGGGAGCACTCCAACTGAGTGCCAGCTCAGCCCCACGCTTGCTGCCCGTCTCTGAGCAGCAGTTGCTTGGGATCACGCACTCAGTCAGCAGCACCACCCCGCCAGGCACAGAGGAGGGGCCAGTTCTCTGCACACTCGGGGTAGCCCCAGCCAGCATGAGGAGCAATGGTCCAACTTGGACTGCATCGGCTCTCCAGCCTTGTCCCCATAAGAAGCCTTGTCCCCAGGGCGGCCCAGGTCCTTCTGCAGGGCTCCCCACCGTGCACATGGGCCGTGTGCCCACCTGTTGGCTGACAGCTCCCTGCAGACAGTGACCGGCTCCCGCACAGAAGACACTGAGGGCCACAGAGCTCAGGCGGCCACTGGCCTTGGCTCAGGACACACCAGGGAGGCCCTGGCTCTGCTGGGGACAGCAGGGCTGGAAATTGAAGTGGTGCCCACCACAGCTTAGGGCTCCTGCCACCATCTTTGCATTGCGGTGTCACACAGCACAAAAGGACTGAACAAATGTTTATTCAGGGGCTCAAGGATTCAGAGCGAGCCCTGAGAAAGCCTGAGCTTGCGGGTCCTGCCCCTGCCCCCACCCCCTGCCCAGGCCTTCCTTTTCTCAGGGCTCTGAGCCCCACTGCTGCATGGCGATCCAGGCCTCCACAGCGGGGCCAGTCTGCCTGTGGTACAAAGCCACTGTTTCCTCAAACTTCACCCGGCAGTAGTGGGGATTGGGGGTTCTTGTGTGCCTGGTGGCTCTGGCTGGTGGGGCTCCCTGTGCCTTCCCCCTCCTCCCAGCCCCAGAGGCTCTGAAACAGAGCTGGCATGATGCCTGTCCCACCCCACGGCCCCCAGCTGGGGTGAGCTGAGCCAGAGGGGTAGGGGTGAGGGCCAGTGCAGCGTGGTGGGCCAGGCCAGGAGGAGGGGCTGCAGCGAGGGCCAAGGGGCCTGCGAGAGGCATCCTGGACTGTAGACGGGGTCGGGGGAGCTGGACCCAGCCTCAGGGGCCGGGCACTCAGGGGCTGCTTGTGGGCATTAAGGTCCCACAGCTGGTTTGGGTGACCGAGTGGATACAGGAAAAACAAGGGGGCTCGGGGGTCAGGGCAGAACTTGGGCCTGGAAGTTCTCTTGTCTTTGGCTCCCAGGCCCCAAGGCCAAGGGACCAGCAGGGCCTCCTCTCTCTCCCGCACTCTAGCTCTCGTCAGGAGGACTATGGAGTCCTTGGAACAGGTGCAGGCGTTGGAGCTGCAGCTTCAGGTGAGGGGACACCCAACCCTGCCCAGTCTCACGGAGCCCAGGGTGAGGGGAGGCCAGCACCCTCAGGGCAGAAGAGCTAGGCCAAAGGGTGCAGCCCCAGCCCTGAGATGGCCACTCCACAGCAGGCACAGAAGTGGAGGCTGGACGGTCCCTGAAGCTGGGAAGCCCCACCCGACTCTGCTCACTTCAGTGAACAGGGACAGCAGCCAGGGCTGGACCCCTCCCTCCCTCCCTCTCAAGAGCTGTGGAGGCTTAGTCCACTCAGGGTCAGGGAGCCCGGGGAGGGCTCTCCTGGCCTCTAGGAACCACCGATCCTCTCGGGGGCAGGACCCTGAGGGGCAAGCACACCCAGGACACACCCACCCGTCCAAGGGCACCTTGTCTGCCGGCCGCAGCCTACCCACTGGCACAGAGGCCCTGGCAGGTGGGGGAACCTCCGCCAAGATCGAGGTGTCGTGACTGGGAGGTGGATGTGGCAAACACCTGTTACTGGGCAAGTGTGGTGAGTGTGCACGTGTACACACGTGTGCGTGTGGCTGTCTGATCACGCGTCTGGATGTGTGCACCTGTGTGCTGTAGGCCCTGTCCCCCTGCGTGGGGTCTGGGAGGTGGCTGGGGATGGCTGGCCCAGGCCTCGGGCTCACCTCTGGCTGCCATCTGCAGGTACCCCTCAAGGTGAGCCTGAGTGCCGGCCGCTCATGGGGACACCTGCTGCCACTGCAGGAGGCCTGGGGCCCTCCACTAGGCCCATGTTGCACTGAGTCTCCCAGCAACAGCCTGGCTACCCCCAGGTCCCGTGTCAGCAGCCACCCCCCGCCCCCACATTTTTCGCCTTCATTTTGTCTGTAGCCCCAGGCAACAGTGGGAGGAGAGAACTGGTTTCCAACAGTCCATTGTGTGGCCTTCCCCAAGGTCACCGGCTCTGTATGCCCCAGGATGCATTAACCCTTTGGGGCTGGGGTGGCCTGTCATCCCCTGGAGTAAATGCCTGTGCAAAGCCCTCTTTATCCTTGTCTGAGTGAATTCTTCCTGTGCATGGGAAATGTGTCCACAACCCCCAGCCACTTGGCCGGGGCAGGGCTGAGTGCCCCAAAATGGGAGTGACGCAGGCTGGGTCTGGGCCAGACACTCCAGAGAGGGTAGGCATTCCTGGCTCTCTCCCCCCATGGATTCCAGGGGAAGGGCTCCCTCGTGGCTCAGCAGCTGCTCACCCCTGGCAGGTGTCCAGGAAGCCACCAGCTCTGACGCCCTGTGGTGTCCCCCCACTGCTGGCTCCCTTTGCTTCAGGATCCTCCCAGGCCAGCCCAGCGTGCAGCCCTGTACTGAGACGGGGAGAACGCAGTCTCCCCGCAGGCACTGAGGCCCCTGGAGCTTGTGTTCCTGACTGATGCGTCAGGAGGACCAGAGGGGCCCCTCCATGAGAAGGCCTGCCCACCCACTACAGGCCTCCGCCATGGACACGGCCTAGGGGCCACCGAGGACCTGTGGGCATCTGGGGTCACATGCTTTCAGGCCACAAGGTCTCTCCCATGAGCCTCCTGCAGGCTGGTGACCAGTGGCTGCAAACAGGCTGGCTCCCGCCAGACAGCCAGTGCTCCAAGCAGCCCCTCCAGACTCTTCCCATCCCACGTGCCCCTCTGCCTCTGCACCAGCCAGGATTTCAGCTGCGTCCTCACCCTGTACCATGGCTCCCTGTCTCTGTGGTGGCCCCTGGAACTGTGCTCCTGGGGTCCTGCTTTCAGGCCACCCCCACCCCGGGTGCCTCAGCCCCTCCCATGTACTTCCTTACCAAGGTCTGGGTCTGGGCTCCAAGAGCGTCCCTTAAAGTGGGACACAGGCCCCCCCGCACCCTTCAGGGTTGTCACCTCTGTGGGCGCCACCCACAGAGCGGCCAGCACTCAGGCTCACCATCAAGGTGCTGGCTGCATGTGGGGATACCTGGTGCCACTGCAGGAGGCCAGCCAGGGGTGAGTGTATGGGGTGCAGATGGCGCTGTGGATTTGAGCAGTGGCCTCCCCCCCACCACCATGTGTACCACCCTGCCCTCTTTCAAATGGCGGCTGTGTCACCCGCGTGGCTTGCCTGTGCCCACTGAACATGGGTCATCTTTTCTGGGTGACCTGGGCCATCACAATAAACTGGCCAGGACCTCGCTGCTGTGGTCTGCGGGTGCTGGAAGTCTGTTCCTTCTTCCCTTCAATTATGCAGCATTTGCCTGACACCATGTGTGGTGCTGGGGAGGCAGGGACAGCTGGGTCCAGATCACAGTCCTGCTGCTATGCCACGTCAGCCTTGCCCCTCTTCGTGCTTCCTGCCCCTTGGGGGGAGCCAGGTGCCCATCCTGTGACTCAAGGAAGCATTTGGTTTCTCCCCAGGAAGAGGACACCCACTCTGGCCGAGACAGCCTGGTTTTCTCCTGGCATCAAAAACATGTTCACTGCCTCCCATGTGTGTGGGTCCTGGGTGACCGGGCCTGCCCCCGGTGTGGTGGGACGTCCCAGTGATCCAGGGAGCTGCCTGTAACCACTGCTGGGCCCTCCTGCCGGCGCGGTGCTGCCCCTGCCTCTGTTCCCTGGGCAGCACTCTGAGCCCCACCAGGCCCTGCCAGGCCTTGATGTACCCACTGCACCCAGGCCTCCATCCTGCCACAGTTTCAATGGGATGTCCCAGATGGGCTCTGCTATTCGTTACCTGAGCCCAGGCCAAGGCTGCCTAGCCCTCCAGGCTGAGGGGCAGCCCTGCCCCTGCCCTTGGAAAGATACTCGCAGCTTGGGCTTCCTCCAGGGTCCTGGCTGGAGAGCCTGGCAGCACGGGTTGGGAAGGTGGAGAAGGCAGAAGCCGAGCCAAGGAAATCCCTACCAGGAAAGCAGCCCAGGGGACCGGGCTGTGGGGCTGGGGGACCCCTAGACTCCAGGAGTCCCTCTGCCAACAAGACTGGCATCCTGACAGGGATCTGCCAGGGCAGGGGTCTGTGTCCACCCCATGTCTGTCTGCAAGACCCCCCCCCAACACCCTGCTCCCCCACCACAGCCCTGAGCTGCAACACCCTCAGCCTGGACCCCAGACCTGGCATCCTCCCTCAGAGACACTGGGGGTCCACCCCCATCCTGGTGGGCTCTAATGGCCACTCACCTCACACCCTCCCTCAGCACCACTGTTCCTCCAAGGGGCCAGGCGGGCAGGCAGGTGCTGGGGCTGCCAGGACAAGGATGGACATAACCACGGGAACTGGGAACCTCAGACCCAGGAGGACAGGGCGGCAGGGCCTGGTGGGCCTGGCCAGGAGTCCCGCTGGGGTGGCAAGGATGGTGTGGGGGCAGGGGCTGGGGGCCAAGCTCTCTGCCAGGAGTTAGAGTGCCCAGGGCCAAGCACGGAGCTGGGGGAGGGCAGAGCCCAGGAGCTGCTCAGGGGGATCCTGGGCCTAAGAGTGAATGGGCAGAGCCCACCCGGCTGGGTGCCTGCTGGGGGAGGGGCCTCAGCCCATGGGGCCACCAAGCCCCTCTGCCCCACCTCCCAGATTACACTCCCTCCAGGGGGCAGTGCTGGCTGCAGGGCAGCCTGGCCAGGTGTAGGCGAGCCAAGGTGAGGAAAGGGGGCGGCCAGGGGAGAAGGGGGAGGCGGCGGGGGCCAAACTGGGCCACCAAGGGTGGGGGCCCACATTCCTGAAAGCCAGCCCTGCCACACAGTGGGCAGGAAGCGCCTCAAGAGACCAAGGGAGCCAGGTGCCTTCAACTCTGGTTTTATTGAAAAACAGCAGCATTGGGGGCCATCCAGGGGAGGGGCGCACACCCACCCCGGGCCCCCGCAGCCCCTCTCCTCAGAACGCGCTCGCCCCCACCCTGGGGGCTGTTTTGGCACATCTGGGGCCTCAGAACAATCTGCCCCCGCCATGGGCTCACAGTGCAGTTTCGGGAACAAACAGCAGCAGGTGAACCCCACCCCCTGCGCTCCCCAAGCCTGGCCTCCCTGGACCTGCCCTGGAGCTGCCCAGGCCCTCCACCGAGGCCCTGCCCCACTGAGGGGCAAGAGGGGCCAGGGAGGCTCTGCCGGGGGCCGGGAGCCCAGCAGGGAATCGGTGGGTAGGACCTGCTTCCCCAGGCACTGCCAGCCCACCACCACTGGGTACCTGCACAGCCACATATATGCAAGTACACACACAGGCACTCACACACGTGCATGCTCATGCAACACACATATACACTACATGTACAGCTCACATGTACATCCATACACGTGCATGCCCACATATACACCAGCACACGCAAGGACTCACACGCATACACGCCCACGCATACACAAGTACACATACACCATATGCATATGTACACACGCATCCATTCATACACATGTGCCCCCTCAGAGAAGTACACAGGAACATGTGCATCACACATGTATACGTGCTCATGCATACACATGGACACTCATACACATGCATGCTCATGCATACCTGACACAAACACATGTACACTCACACATGCGCACACACGTGTATCATACACGTGCTCACACAGGTACACAAGAACTCATGCACATGTACACACATGTACATTCACATGCACACACGCACGCTCACACTTGTACATGCTTATGCACATACAACACGCACTCACGCTCACACATGCACACCTATACACATGCACACATGTTCACACTACACATATCAAGAACCCACTTGCACACACACACACACACGCTCAAACACGTGCACGTGCACACACACAGGTACACCCCTCCTTTAAAATGGCTAATTATTGCTGTTTTAAAAAAAAATACATCCAACAATGGTATGTCCGGCTCGCCCTCCTTCACCCCGCTGTGGCCCCAGGAGGCATCATGCCACCATTGGAAGCACAGCAGCCGTGGCACCGAGGAGTAAGCAGATCCCAGGGTCTGCCAAGTCTGGAACTCAAACCCCAAGTGTCAGCTCTGTGGCCATCAGCCCAGGCACACAGGCCTGTGGCCAAACAGAAACTGCTTCCAAACAGACACAAGCAAGTCAGCAGGCAATACAGGGTGCACAGCTGCAGCGCCAGCTCATGGGGGACGGCAGTGGGCTCCCTCGGCGCAGGGGCAACTGTTCCACCGTCCCTCTGGCACTGACAAGAAGGTGGCCCCACGAGGGCCCACACAGCCCCCTGCCTGGCCGGGCAATCACCTTTGGCCCCCACAAATCCCAGGCGCCAGCAGAGCCCAGGAAACCAAGTTCCCGGCCTCAGGCCACAGGCACAGCCCTGGGTGCGCCGGGGCAGGTGGGCCTCTCAGAGGGGAGCCAGGTCCTTATGGCCCAGAGAGCTTCCTCAGCACCTGCCACACAGCCAGGAAGCTCAGGGCGTCCCCAGCCCGTCCCCTCTAGGGCCTGCAACCTTCTGCCATCTTCTCTGAGGACACCCAGAGCAGGAGAGGGGTGGCCCCAGGCCTGCTGTCCACAGGGCCTCCCAGACCCAGCCTTCCCCCAGGGCCAGCCATCCACCCCTCAGGCCAGACTAACCCAGCCCTCAGTCCCTCCCTCTGGGGGCAGCTTCTCAGCTGCTGCCTGGCCCCAGGCATGACACCAGCCGGAAGCAAGGCTGGGCATGGGGCGGAGGAAGGAGGGGGAAACGCCACCATGGCTGCGGGGCTCAACTCCCTACACTCAGGAGCCCTTCTGGGGGCCAAACCAAATGGCAGCTTCAGCACAAGCAGGCCTCCCACCCTCAGGAGCCAGGTCTGCAGCGGCTCCCACCTGGGTGGTGGCAGCCGCACGGGGCCACCCGCCCCCCCGTACAGCACCCCATGGCCCTGGGCAGTGCGGGGAATCCCAAGGCGCCTCAGCCCTCAGCTGCCCGGAGCCTCTCATCAGGCCTGCACTGCTCGTCCAGCGAGGATGTCCTCCTTCGCCCAGCTCTGGCCCCGGGCACTGCCAGCCCCTCCCGCCTTACACCCTCCCCACTACAGAGGCTTCCAAACACAGAAATTCCAGGAGCCCCAGGCCCCTAAGCAGTGCTGGGCCCCAGGCTAGCTTTCCCCGGGCCTCGCCACGCAGAGTCTGAGTGGTGGGTGCCCAGAGGGAGCGGGCAGGGGGCCAGCACTTGGGGAAGCCGCACCAGCCACATGACAGCAGGGCCCAGGAGGGCACTTCAGAGGTAGAAGAAGTTACATCAGTTTCTACAAACATATAAAATTCACGTCAGTGCACGTGTGCAGAGCAGTGAGATCCCAGGCTGGAGGGACAAGGCGGCCCAGGGCAGGCCCACCCACCAGGGCACCCAGCCTCCAGCCCGGGGGGAGGACACATCTGCCCCCCAGTGGCCTTCAAGGGCCCCACTGAGCTGCACATTGGCCTGGAGAGGGCTCCGGGCAGCTCCGCCCCAGCCTGGCAGGCACACCAGTGCCGCTGCTCACCTCAGGGGCGGCAGGGTTCCGCACACAACCACCCCGCACACCCTTCCTGCCATCTCTACCAAGTCCTGGCAGCAACAAAGAAAGGCCAAGCGTCCCACCACCCACAGGGCAGTGCAGCCGGGGAAGAGGTCACTCAGGGGCGCAGGTGCCACCAGAATGGGAGAGGGCCACACTCCCCAGGACTCTCAGAACCCCCAGGAGGGGGATCTGCTATGAGCCCAGCTCAGGTCAGTATCAACGAGACACTGGCAGCCCCTGGGCCTCCAGGCCCTGCCCTGGCATTGGTGGGCTCCAACAGCCAGCCCCAAGCACCCTTAACCCCAGGAGCCCAAGGCTCCAAAGGCACAGGACCAAGAGAAGCTGGCGGCACCCCGACATGTCACTCCCAAGACCTGACTCCACCTGGCCCGCCCTGCCCCTCCTGCCCCCAGCCAAACCCAAACCAAACCAAAAGAGGAAAAAGGCACAACTGTTTGTTTCCATTTTGCTAAAACACTTTACGTCTGTCTGTATATTCCAGATTAACAAAATCTGAGCTGCAAGAAAATAGGGTGCCGATTTCTGTACAGTCTACAAAACTCCCATCCCCGAGCAGGGACCGGGCACCTCCAGGGAGGAATGTACAGGGGAGTGGGGTCTGTACAGTGCTCTGCACACCTCAATTGCTAACGGGACAAAAGGCCCTCAGACGCAGGGCTTCTCCGTCCCCTCGCTCGCTTCTGAAGCCTCGTGAGGAACATCCCTCAGTGGCCCTGCACGTGGCCTTGGTGCCCGGGACCCAGTTCCATGGCCCACCTGCCTGCCACACCCCCTCCCCAATTCCCCACACAAAGGGGTCTGGGCAAGTGTTTCTTCTTCTCCTGCCACCAAAGCCAGGTCCACCTCTAGGCTGGATGTGCGACCTGTGTCACCCTCCTCCTCTGTCTCCCCTTCCAGGCCACCCCCCGACCCAGGGCAGCCCCTAGCCCGTGACCTCAGGAAGGAGAGACCAGGAGCATGGCCAGCGGGAGCCGAGGCAGCCAACCCTCTTCCCACCCAGCCCAAGGTAGCGCCCTGCCCCTCCTCCCAGAGGCTGCGGACTCCCTTGCCCCCCACCCTGCCCATCCTGCAGGCCAGGGCTGGGAGGCTTGCTCCATGGTGGGAAATGACGCCCACTCAGGGTTTCCCTCCAGGTCTCCAACAGCAAAACGCTCCACCCACCCGGCCACCCACCCCCATCACACTGGGCCAGAAACTGTGTCTTACGGTACAAACTACCGTTTTGTCCCAAAAATTAAAGTCATGCAGAGTGCTATTCTGTCTAAATAACTTATTAGAAAATGGGTTGGTTTCAGGCTGGGAGAAGCTGTGGGCTGGGCGCTGTTGGCAGCAGCCTGGGCTGGTAAGATTCACAGGGTGGACCGTCAGCCAGAGGCAGGAGGTCCCCAGGGAAATCTGGGAGACGCCACCGTGATCCAGTGGGCACTGGGGAGAGGGGTCCCATGGACCCCCACCCCGGCGGTGCCACGGACGCCATGGGAGCCACCCAGGTGATGACACCAGCCAGCCCAGCCCAGGCAGGGGAGGGGCCGGAGCCAGAGGAAAGGAGGGCATCAGAGCAAAGCAGGCGTGGACAGAGCCGGGCGGCGCGGGGCAGACCAGGCCCTCCAGGGGGTGGGGGCAGGGACAGGCCCTCCCATGGCCAGCTCGGG
>NW_012114677.1:974419-976928 GCF_000951035.1 Colobus angolensis palliatus
GCCAGGACTCACTCAAGCCTGGAGGCTGCGCTGCTCAGAGTGGTGGTCAAAGGCCCGAGTCCCTCCTCTGAGACCAACAGCTGGGGCAGGCTTTGTGCAGTCAGGCCCCTGCCCTGCCCGGCTCCTCCAGACCCAAATGTCTCGATGGCCTGGGCCACCCCGAACCGGCCATGGTGCAGCCAAACTGCTGTGGCTCCTGGCCACCCAGGTTCACCCGGGGCCATCACGGCCAACTCCAGCACCCACACCAGAGGGCTGCGAGGGGCAGCGGTCAGCAAAGTGCGTCCAGAAGGCTCCCTGCAGCCACGGGAGCTTTCCCATAAATCCAAGTGGGGGACGGCGGGTAGCCCCTCTGGTCCCAGCCTCTCCTGGCAGTAAGCCAAGTGGCCAGGCCACCACCCCATCCACAGCACGGCCCAATTCCCGCCTCAAGTCAGGCATGAAGCCAGGAGGTGGCGGTCGTCGGGGAGGGGAACCGGCAGGGGAGGAGGGGTGCAGGGGCAGGTGGGGGCAGTTGTGGGAGGGAACCTGCAGGCACAGGCTACAGGGGAAGCCTGGCCGCCTCCAGCAGCCAAAGGCAGAGGTGGCACCCAGAGACCGCTCTGAAGACCAAGGGGTTGGCCAGTGGAGGGTCACACAGGCTGCCTGTGGCTCCTCTGGCCTCCTCCTCAAGGAGGCTCTGCACCTGCCCCCAGCCCCAGGAAGCCCTCCCATCCCTCCCCATTGCCCCTCTGTGCAGCCACCAGCCCGCTGGCTCCATGAGGGGGACCTCCGTCTCCTTCAGTGCTGGATGCTGAGGCCTGGCAGGCGGTTAAGGGGGCACTGAGGGCCCTTGAAGGAGAAGTAGCCCAGGGGGAGCCACCGGGCACCGCTGCCAGTGCCACGGCCCCGAGCAGCTCGGCCCTCCAAGCTCTGTGCAGCTCCAGGGTTCCCAGGAGGGCTGCCCCTTCTCGGTCCCCTGTCCTGGAGCCCCTGGGGTCTCCCACGCCCAACCCCCCCATCTCCCTACCCACACAACACCTCCACCTCTAAGGAGGAGGTCCTGGACCAGTACCCCTCCCACCAGCTGGCCTGCCCACCACCCAGGGGTTCTGCCTCTACCTACCCATGCAAGACCAGGCAGAGGTCAAGCCCATCCCAGAAATAACAACCCCCAGTACCATGTGGCCCTGGGCACACCTCACTCCTCCCAGGACTCGGTTTGCCCATGTGCACAAGCAGCTCCCAGGTATCCAGCATGGACCATCAGCAGCTAGCCAGCCTCTGCCCTTGCAGGATGTTCCTGCAGCCCTGCCAGCTACCCCTCCACTCCCTCACACCAGGGAGGCCACAGCCCAGAGGGAGAAGGCCATGCCCCGCGTGCCCATCAGAGCCCCCTTTGTTGCTGTGGCCTGTGCTTCCTCATGGCCCATTTCCCCTCCCAAGCAGAGGCTGGCCAGGGTTCAGGGTTGCTCAGATGCTCTGTTTGGGTTTAGGAAAGGGTCAAGGAGAGCAGCAGGTGCCAAGGCTGTGGGGCGGGGGTAGAGCATGGCAGCCAGCGATGCTGGAGCCGCTGCCCCTCCCCTGACACTGACCGGGATCCTGACAGACCCTGCCCAACCCTTTGGGCCCATTCTGTCCCTCTCATTGGCCTATAGACCCCCCAGGATCGGAGAGACCCTCCTACCCCAGAGGGCAGAGTCCTCGCCCCTGGGGCACCCGGCACGGGGGAACCGGCGTGGCTCAGCGGCTGGGGGCCAGCCCGGGGTGGAGAGCAACCCCCAGCCCCGCTAGAGCCCAGTCCCAGGCCCTCCAGCTACAGAAGGCCACAGGGGCTGGGACAAAACCCTCCAGCTAAGTGGCCCAGAGATCAGGCTACAAGTAAAGGCCAAGGCTCAAGGTCAGGTCTCCCACCCCCACCCCATCCTCTGTGCCCCAATAGGGCCTCCAGCCCCTGCCACACAAGTCCCCTCCCCCCAGGGCCCTGGCACTGCAGGCAACCCCAGCACCGCAAGGCACACCAGATAGGACCCACAGAGCCCAGCGGCCCTTGCCCCACCGCAGCAGACACCAGGGAGACGCATCCAGAGCAGGGAATGGTGGAGTCACTGCATCGCAGGGCCAGCTCAGGTCACTCAGCAGGAAGAGCTGGCTCTGCCTCCCCCAGCCCCGCTGACACTGGAGGCCTCGGTCACCCAGAAGGCTCAGGTCACAGGGGCCCCGGCCCAGGCCCACCCACGCTGGCCCTCGCCCAAATCTGCCCCAAGGTTGCTGGAGTGGGTGCACCCGAGGGCTGTCTGGGGCGGAGAGCGGGGAGGGGCAGGAGCGGGACTCACCAGGCGGCTTCATGTAGTACTGCTCGATGTCCGCCATGTCCGTGTGCAGCGCGCACTCCAGGTAGGCACGGATCACCTTGCGGCTGTAGTAGTAGCGCAGGCCCAGCAGTGCGGCCGGCACCAGGCACGTCAGCAGCAGCGAGCGGCTCACAGCGAAGCACAGCGCTGCGGGCAGAGGGCGCGGGTCAGCGGCG
>NW_012114677.1:979623-981846 GCF_000951035.1 Colobus angolensis palliatus
GGGGGGAAAGGGGCGGGAAGTCAGGCTGGGAAGGCGCCCTGTCAGTGTCTGGGCCCCGCTGTCAGCTTTTCAACCTAAAGGAGAAAACAGGCAAAACGAATAGAAATAGAGTCTGTTGGGGCCAAGTTTGAGGACTGCAGCGTGGAAGCACAGACTCAAGTTGGTCTGAATGCACGCGCTGTCCTTCGCAGCAGTTTACAAGTGCGTTTTTAAAGGAAAAACGAAGACGCAGCTCCTAAGTTCACCAAGAATTTGCACTCAACATAAGCTATTGATTGGTGTGCATTATTATTTGTGTCACAAATTCCAGGAACATGAAGATGACGCTGAGGCGGCCAGGTGGGCAATGTAGGAAAGCAAAGAACAAAATGCCTTCCAGCAGTTGCCCCAGGCGTGGGTGGGGAGGCGGGACTGAGGCCCTGTGCTCAGGTGTCTCTGGACCAGATAATCTTTGGGTACCCCGCATAGCTCAGGATGCTCTAGGCTGTTTTTCTTTTCTCATTTCTCGTGTCTGATCAAAGTCTTTCTCTTCTCAAAGCAGTGATGATTGACATTCTAGATGTAAGTTTTTCTGCTGGGAAGGCTCATTCCCGGGCCATCTCACCCCGCTTGGGGAAAAAGAGGAGAGGTGTGGTGGGCGCTTAAGTACTTCTCGAGGCCTCAAGGCCAAGGTTGATTGGCACAGGGTCTGTCAGGCCATCTGCTACAAAAGAGCCACGCATGCTGGATGGCTTCTGAGCATCTAGCTAGCATGCTTGGGGTTTTTTGGTTGACTTTGGACATCCAGAAACACAAAGCCTAATCAATTTAAGAATGAAAAATATGGGCCGGGCATGGTGGCTCATGCCTGTAATCCCAGCATTTTGGGAGGCCAAGGCGGGCGGATTACGTGAGGTCAGGAGTTTGAGACCAGCCTGGGCAATGTGGTGAAACTGCGCCTCTACTAAAAATACAAAAATTAGCCAGGCTTAGTGGCAGGCGCCTGTAATCCCAGCTACTTGGGAGGCTGAAGCAGGAGAATCGCTTGAACCTGGGAGGTGGAGGTTGCAGTGAGCTGAGATCACGCCACTGTACTCCAGCCTGGCAACAGAGTGAGACTCTGCCTCAAAAAAAAAAAAAAAGAAAAGAAAAAAATATGACACAAATAAGGGCAACTATTAACAATTTGAAATCTAGAACTGAAGAGTGCTTCTATTTCTGAAGGTAACCAGTTATCTATTTTGTCTCCTTCTGGTCCTGGCCTGAAGAACAAGATGTTGAAGTTCTCCAGTGATGAAAACGTCATCTCTGGTGAGGCTGCCTGGTGTGGTCCCAGGAGGAAGCATATTTGATGCTTTTCTCATAAAATCTCCAGGTTGGAGACCTTGATCTTTCATATCTTCATCTCCTGAGAACTTGCTGTTAACAGAATCCTTAATTAATTTGGAATGTGCAATGAGAAGCTCTATAGGGTCTTGGCAATAATGAAGAATATCGCCTTTAAAAGGAGCTGGTTTGGAGGCTCCTTCATCCAGGCACAGGGCCTTCCTGGTATTATTTCAAAGCGAGAAAGCTGAAGTTTTCCAAACAGGGTAGAACCCAAGTTAAGCACCACAGTGGAAACACGTTACACCAGGGAGAGTTAGAAGTTGGTTTTAGCTTTGCAGATGGGTTTTCTATGATCCCACCTGTGCGTTCCACAGTCTGGAAGACAGAGGAAGGCTGCGAACACAATGGTAATGCCAGTCCCTCCAATCCCAACCAGCTTGCACTCTGCAAGGTAAGATGTCAGTCCATCTTTTTTTCTTTTTTCTCTCTCTTTTTTCTTTTTCAGAGAGAGACAAGGTTTCTCCATGTTGTCCAGGCGGGTCTGGAACTCCTGGGCTCAAGTGACCCTCCCACGTTGGCCTCCAAAAGCGCTGGGATTACAGGCATGCGGTATCATGCCCGGCCAATAAATCTTTTTTTTTTTTTTTGAGATGAAGTTTCGCTCTTGTTGCCCAGGCGGCTGGAGTGCAATGGCGCAACCTCTGCTCACCACACCCTCCACCTCCTGGGTTCAAGTAATTCTGCCTCAGCCTCCCAAGTAGCTGGGATTACAGGCATGTGCCACCACGCCCGGCTAATTTTGTATTTTTAGTAGAGACGGGGTTTCTCCATGTTGGGTCAGGCTGGTCTCAAACTCCTGAGGTGATCCACCCGCCTCGGCCTCCCAAAGTGCTGGGATTACAGGCATGAGCCACC
>NW_012114677.1:982086-983253 GCF_000951035.1 Colobus angolensis palliatus
GATCTCCTGACCTCGTGATCCGCCCGTCTCGGCCTCCCAAAGTGCTGGGATTACAGGCTTGAGCCACCGCGCCCAGCCCAGAATTGTTTATTTTACATCTAGTAGTTTTAATTACATATATTAACTACAGTTTGTTTGTTTGTTTGTTTGTTTGTTTGTTTTGAGACAGGGTCTCCCTCTGTTTGCTCAGGCAACAAGATCTCCTCTGTGTGCAGTGTTGCAATCTCGGCTGACTGCAGCCTCCGCCCCCTGAGCTCAGGCAATCCTCCTGCCTCAGCCTTCCAAGTAGATGGGACTACAGACCCACACCACCATGCCTGGCTAATTTTTGTATTTTGTGTAGAGACAGGGTTTCACCACGTTGCGCAGGCTGGTCTCTAACTCCTGGATTCAAGTGATCTGTCTGCCTTGGTCTCTCAAAGTGCATTAACTACAATTCTAAGTCAGGAACCTTAATTTTAGTGAAAAACCTAGGAAGTAATTTTGAACTGTTTCGTATCAGTATTGAAAGCCATTTCATAACTTGTTTTTTGTTTTTTGTTTTTCTAGACAGAGTCTCGCTCTGTCGCCCAGGCTGGAGTGCAGTGGTGCGATCTCGGCTCACTGTAAGCTCCACCTCCCGGATTCACGCCATTCTCCTGCCTCAGCCTCCTGAGTAGCTGGGACTACAGGCGCCCGCCACCACACCTGGCTAGTTTTTTTGTATTTTTAGTAGAGACGGGGTTTCACCGTGTTAGCCAGGATGGTCTCAATCTCCTGACCTCGTGATCTGCCCACCTCAGCCTCTCAAAGTGCTGGGATTACAGGCGTGAGCCACTGTGCCCGGCCCATTTAATAATTATTTAGGAAGATGTTTCCTCAATTTTCTGCTTATTAACAGATCTAAATATTTTTAACTTTTCTATACCATATAAAAATACAATGCCAAAGTATATCAATTTAAAATTGTGTTTAATGATTATTTCAGTATTTTAACTCACTTAAAAGTAACCTCAGACATGTTGTGGCCAGGCGCCATGGCTCACGCCTGTAATTTCAGCACTTTGGGAGGCCAAGGCAGGCAGATCATGAGGTCAAGAGATCAAGACCATCATGGCCAACATGGTGAAAGCCTGTCTCTACTAAAAATACAAAAATTAGCTGGGCGTGGTGGCGCGTGCCTGTAGT
>NW_012114677.1:983623-987712 GCF_000951035.1 Colobus angolensis palliatus
GGAGAATGGCGTGAACCCGGGAGGCGGAGCTTGCAGTGAGCTGAGATCCGGCCACAGCACTCCAGCCTGGGCGAGAGAGCGAGACTCCGTCTCAAAAAAAAAAAAAATAGAAAGACCTTCAGACATGTTGTGATTGATGTGGGTGGGCTCTGTGTCCCCGCCCAAATCTCATGTTGAATTGTGATCCCCACGTGTCAGGGGAGAGGCCTGGCGGGAGGTCACTGGATCATGGGGGTGGATTTCTCCCTTGGTGTTCTCACAAGAGTGAGTGAGTTCTCACGAGATCTGCTGGTTTAAAAGTGTGCAGTGCTTCCCCCTTCATTCTCTCTTTCTCTCCCCTGCTGTGCCATGGGAAGATGTGCCTTGCTTCCCCTTCACCTTCTGCCATGAATATAAGTTTCCTGAGGCTTCCCAGTCATGCTTCCTGTACAGCCTGCAGAACTGTGAGTCCATTAAACCTCTTTTTTTTCATAAATTTCCCAGTCTCAGGTAGTTCTTTACAGCAGTGTGAAAACAGACTGATACAATTATTACCTATTAATTTAACATAACATGATTTTAATATTAAGTTACTGAAAAAGAATTTTCAGCCAGGTGCAAAGGAACCTACAAATCTGGCAACTTAGAAGTCTGAGGCAGGAGCGATCACTTGAGCCCAGGAGTTCAAGGCTGCAGTGAGCTATGATTGCTCACTGCATTCCAGCCTAGACAACAGCACAAGATCCTATTTTTAAAAAAGTAAAAATACTGCCCAACGCGGTGGCTCATGCCTGTAATCCCAGCACTTTGGGAAGCCGAGGAGGGCAGGTCACGAGGTCAGGAGATTGAGACCATCCTGGCTAACATGGTGAAACCCCATCTCTACTAAAAATACAAAAAGTTAGCCAGGTGTAGTGGTGGACATCTGTAGTCCCAGCTACTCTGGAGGCTGAGGCAGGAGAATGGCGTGAACCTGGGAGGCAGAGCTTGCAGTGAGCCGAGATCTCGCCACTGCACTCCAGCTTGGGTGACAGAGCAAGACTCCATCTCAAAAACAAACAAAGGAAAAAGTAAAAATACTTTTGTAGCTATGAAAAGTTCATTTATAAGTTTTTATCCCATTTACATTCACTTTACTCATTCTTCTTGTTGTTTTGTTGTTTTGTTTTGTTTTGTTTTGAGACAGAGCTTCACTTTTGTTGCCCAGGCTGGAGTGCAATGCTGCAATCTCAGCTTACCACAACCTCTGCATTCTGGGTTCAAGCAATTCTCCTGCCTCAGCCTCCTGAGTAGCTGGGATTACAGGCATGCACCACCACGCCCAGCTAATTTTGTATTTTTAGTAGAGACGGGGTTTCTCCATGTTGGTCAGGCTGGTCTCGAACTCCCTACCTCAGGTGATCCACTCGCCTCGGCCTCCCAAAGCACTGGGATTACAGGCGTGAGCCACCGCACCCGGCCAACTTTACTCATTCTTAACAATTATGCTTGATTTGTCCATTAAACAAAGCTAGCCATCATCTCAGGTTATTTCCTTGTCAATAATTTTTACAGCCTGAAAATGTAAGGCAGTGACCATATAAGTGAGAACCCCAAAGTTTCAAACACAGGCATTTCACCAATGAGAAGACACCGTTGTTTTCGTCTAACAATATCAAACTAGTCTTACGTACCAGAGATTTCCTCAAGTCATGTGAACTCAAAGGTAGTTGAGTTGGTTTCTATTTTTCTGATAAAATATTTTAACACCTTTTTCTTTAAACCAAGTAACTAATTGGTGAATTGGTTAATTAACTAGAGCAGTTTCATACCTGTTGGTAGTGAAATATCACATGCATATGACACATAAACATAGAGACATAGAGACACACAGACAGCAGCAGATCCTGTAGGGGTATAAGATTCTTCATCTGCCAGTTTTCAAATTGATTCTCGCCCCCCTTTAGACTATCAGTCTCTTGATTACCTGTTCCATTGCTCTTAACAATTGTTAGGGCCGGGCGCGGTGGCTCAAGCCTGTAATCCCAGCACTTTGGGAGGCCGAGACGGGCGGATCACAAGGTCAGGAGATCGAGACCATCCTGGCTAACACGGTGAAACCCCGTCTCTACTAAAATACAAAAAATTAGCCGGGCGTGTTGTCGGGTGCCTGTAGTCCCAGCTACTCGGGAGGCTGAGGCAGGAGAATGGCGTGAACCCGGGAGGCGGAGCTTGCAGTGAGCTGAGATCCGGCCACTGCACTCCAGCCTGGGCGACAGAGCGAGACTCCGTCTCAAAAAAAAAAAAAAAAAAGTTAGCTCAAAAACCCTCAACTTGTACTTCCAGAGACATGATTCTTAGGTGAAACGAGGTAGAAAATTTATATCTCAAAGGCACAGAACTTAGAGCTAAACACTGTTATTTCCTGAGACAAAAAAGAGCACAGATAATTAGGTCAAGATGAGACTGCATTGCTTGAGGCCAGGAGTTCAAGACCAGCCTGGGCAACATTGTGAAACCCCATCTCTAGAAAAAAATTTTTTTTTAATTAGCCAGGTGTGGTGGCATATGCATGTAGCTACTCGGGATCCCGGCTGAGGTGGGAGGATCTCTTGAGCCCACATGTTCACAGCTGCAGTGGGCTATGATGGTGCCACTGCACTCCAGCCTGCGTGACAGAGTGAAGCCCTGTCTCTCTCAAAATAAATAAATTAATTTAACTAAATTAAAAATTTAAAAATGCCAGGAAAAGTATCTTAAGCAAAAGTAAGACTTGTTATGTAAATATAAATGTTAAGTCAATATCTTCCTCATCCTCAAAGTTTCTGGTGGTTTAGAGAAAGAGATGTCCTTAGAAATGGAGATTTCCTTTATAGATGTCCATTTCTTTTACAAAGAGTCTCAAAATAGCCAGCTAAATGTCAGAAAGTTGCGTTCTGGTAGAACCCTTTAGTGAACAGGGTGCAGAAAGCATTTGCAGTATTCAGGGCCTGATGTTTAAGTATGTGAAGAGCAGGCACAGCGGGAAGGCAGAGCATCCAGATCTTTAAGAATCCGGGATCCCATCTTTACACCAAATCCCAGGTCCCCCAAGAGAAGAAACCCCGTGGGACCGGGCCATGCAATGTTTCTGCAGCGCACCACGCTACCAAGACATTCTCCTAAGGCTGGTGGGTGACCCCACACCAATCAGCCCACCCTGTGGTCAGCCCACCACCCCTAGGAGTCTTATCCCTTGGTGGCAAGTCTTCCCATAGCCTCCAGGGGCCCAAACTGCACCTTTCTCACCCAAATGCACAGAGAAACAAGTAGCCCCTGCAACAACAACTCCAGCTGCTGCCCAAACTGTAGCTTTCACCAGTGCCTTGTCAGCAATGGCACATACGAAGGTCAAGTTCTCTCTCATAGTACAAAGTAATCCCTGGAACCCGCAAAGCCAAAGAGATCAGGCAATGCAGTGCAAAAGACTGCAGAGCTTTGGGCCTGAGAGGGGCCTGTCCCAGTCTCTTGAGACTCTGTGAGAAAGGCAGAAGCCCCCCAAAACGGGGTGTGTGTGGCGTTTTCTGGTCTCTGTGTTCCTCAAGAGGTCTCAGGTTGCTAGAAGTCTCCTATGTGGTACTGAAGATGGTAAAAGGCAGGAGGAGCACAAGCGGCGGGAAATGGAAGGCATCACAGGGGAACCAGTTCTCAGAGATTTTAGGCTTTCTAAAAGGTCAAGGATGTTTTACATTGTTTGCAGCAAAATCATGCCAACAAGAAAAGCAAACAAAGGCACCAAACTTATTTTAAAAGAAGTTTCAGTTGACTGAAAAAATCCCAGCAACAGGATCCAAAAAAGAAGAGTCAGCACTTAGGGAAGCTTAGACAGGAAGATCACTTGAGCCGAAGAATTTGAGACCAGCTCGGGGAACATAGCAAGATTCGGTGTCTACCAAAAACAAAACAAAACAAGACAAAAATATAGAAAGGCCTTTAAAAATGTGTGTGTGTGTGCGCGTGTGCACATAGCTCGAATTTTATTTTTTTAAGAGATGGGGCCGGGCGCGGTGGCTCAAGCCTGTAATCCCAGCACTTTGGGAGGCCGAGACGGGCAGATCACAAGGTCAGGAGATCGAGACCATCCTGGCTAAC
>NW_012114677.1:988907-991742 GCF_000951035.1 Colobus angolensis palliatus
TCATGGCGAAACCCCATCTCTACAAAAAGTACAAAAATTAGCCAGGTGTGGTGGTGCATGCCTGTAGCCCCAGCTACTCAGCTGAGAGGATGACTTGACCCTGGAAGGCGAAGTTGCGGTGAGTTGAGATTGTGCCACTGCACTCCCGCCTGGGCAATACAGCCAGACCTTATCTCAAAAAAAAATTTTTTAAGAAAGAAAAATAGAAAAAGAATGCTCAGAGTTTGAAGCTTGGTTTCCCATAATTTAGGAACTTTTCAAAAGTGACCAAGGCCGAGAATGTGTTTTGGGGTGAAGCGTGCTGCTAATGAGCCACTCCTCAGGGTGCCAACTGAGAGTCGGGTACTCAAGGTAGTGGGGTGACCAGTCCCTTATTTATACCTTTCCAGATAAGTGAGAGTTCCAGAAATGTTCTCCTGTGAGGGGTGTCCTGTGAGGCCACTGCACACCCAGGACAATAGCTCTGACATCTCTGTGAAGTCTCGAGTTGCCCAGAGCACCTGCATGGGTCACACAGAGCAACTGACTCTTCTCTTCGGGGCGAGGAAACTCGCCCTTATGCACTTTGCCGCATAGGACGGACAGGAAGGGGCCCCAAATGAAAAGACAAGTTCGAACTACAGGCAGCGGGGAGCAGTTGAAGTTGTTATTATTATTATTTTTATTTTTGAGATGGAGTCTTGCTCTGTTGCCCGGGCTAGAGTGCAGCGGCGCCATCTTGGCTCACTGCAACCTCTGCCTCCTGAGTTGAATGATTCTCGTGTCTCAGCCTCCCGAGTAGCTGGAATTACAGGTGTGTGCCACTGTGCCTAGCTAATTTCTTTATTTTGGGTAGAGATGGGGTTTTGCCATACTGGCTAGACTGGTCTTGAACTCCTGACCTCAGATGATTCATCCACCTTGGCCTCTCAAAGTGCTGGGATTACAGGCATGAGCCACTGCGCCCAGCCCAACAGTTGCAATGTTAAAGCTTGCTGTGCAACTTTAGACCCAAAGATGTGAAACCACCGGTGCCTGACTGCCCATGCCATGCCCTAAACCTGTTGCCCTGAGGCAGTGGCAGAGGAGGCAGAGTTCTCTCTTTATCTGAGTCTCCTGTCCAAAGACAGAGACTGAAGCCCCCTTTCTGTTAAAAGCAGGTTTAAAAAACACTCCAAATGAAATCTAGGTGTCCACCAACAAGAAAACAAAGCTCTGAATTCAGGAGGACTCACCGCTGTGCACCCAGGAAACCTCTGGAGGGAGGGGAGCACGGTGCGTTCCTGCTCATACCACCCCCAAGTCCTGGAAGGAGCCCCGGGTGGTCAGGGAAGAGGGTCACTGAAGCCTGCGGAATTACGCCAGATACGCTGACCTAATGGAAAAAACTGAGGCAAAACTAATGTTAAGTAGAAAGTTTATTGGAGCCAGGCTTGAGGACTGCAGCCCCGGGGCACAGGGTCAGGGCAGCCCTTTAGGTTCACGCCTTCCAGGGAGGCAACATGGGTCATGGTAAATCTCAAAGGAACTCGCTGATCCATTCAACAACCCCTGCACGCAAGGCTCAAGCACTGACCAAGGTCCCTGCCCAGCCGCAGGGGCGGCTCCAGGGTGTCGTCCGGAGGTTGGCCACGTGGACGGCAGGAAGAGCGCCCCAGCAGAGGGGTCAGCACGCAAGGGGTCTGGGCAGGAAAAACCAGGCACTGGAGACAAGTGGGGGGCTGCTGTGCCTGGAGAGCCAGGGGGCTGGAGGAAGGTGAAGCTGGGTTTTGAATGGGGACCTTGGGCTCCAGAGCAGATACTGGGGGAATAGGCTGTCATGCTTCTGATGGGGGCCGGGAGAGGGAAGAAGCCACGGCCACTGTCCAGGAGCTCCTGAGCAGTGTCCCCACCCAGACCCCAAGGCCTTAGTGACCTCCAAGGAGAGTGATCCAGCCCTTACAGGGCCACAGCCTCTGCTGGCCCCTGCCCTTTCCACCTCATCCCCACAGCCTGAGCCTGAGCCTGCCACGGCTGGGCCCCATTAACCAGGCCCAAGGGCAGAGGCCAGGCCTGGGCTCCTGCTCAGTATTGCCTTGGTGGCCTCTCCAGTCTGCATCTGCAGACTTCCTCCCTCCAGCCTGTTTGGCCTCAGCCTTCAGCCCCCTACAAGTCACCCAACGCCTGGGGCCATGTGACGCCCAGTGGCCATGATGGTCCGCTGAGGCCTGTGCTCCAGCCCGGGGTTCACAGGTACCTGGAAGGCACCAGAACACCGTCAGCTTGGAAGGGTCAGGGCTGGGCTCTAGGCAGCAGCCTGGAAGGTCTGGGAGACCATGGCACGTGCTCTAGGTGGGGGCTGGGGGGTCTAGAGCCCCCTCCCCATGACAAGGGGAGAACCCTGCAGGCAACAAGGGGAGAACCCTGCAGGCAACAAGGTGCTTCCTCTGCCAGCGCCAGCAGCAGAGCGCCTATATCAGCCCCAGGTTGGCACCAAGGGCCCATTTTACAGAGAAGGGAACTGAGGCTCGGTCAGGTCAGCCTGTGGGGCAAGAGCGGAAACCCAGACCTGTGGGTCCTCCCTGGCCGCCCAACCCCGCCTCTGGCTCCTGTTTCCCTAAGCGCCCTCCTCACCGGAGACCCCTGCCCCAGCTGCCCCCGCACCCCGCCTGGCCCGTGAGAGCACCGCGGCCGAGACTCCAGATTTCAGAGGCCAAGCTGAGAGGCGCCCAGGCCTCCACCGCTTGGATACTCAGGTTTGAGGAGGGCACACCAAACACAGGGAACACTGGCAGGGCAGCCCCACCCACGGCGGAGCTGGGACCCGCGAGCCTACGCCCGAGCCGGACGCGCGGGGTCTCCTCCAAGGCCGTCGGG
>NW_012114677.1:992182-996343 GCF_000951035.1 Colobus angolensis palliatus
TGGGAAGATGGCCCGAAACCACACCCCGTGCAGCCCTGCGTCCCAAAGACCCCGGGGCAGGAAGGGAGAGGGGCTGCGGGGGACCCCTGCAGCCAGCTCCTCCCAGAGCCTTGGCTCAGGCAGCCTCCCTGCAGCTTCCACTGGGTGAACACTCGGCCTGCAGGGGCCCCCGGGAAGCGCAGATCTCACCCTCCTGGGCTTCACAATCCAGTGTGGGGTGGCGGGGTGTCAGGAAAGAAACAGAGACAAACAACCCGGGACCCCTTAGGGACAAACGCATGGAAGAAAAGGCGGGGCGGGGTGTGTGGGCATGCGCTGGGAACCCAGCTGCAGGCTCTGGGCTCTGTGGGCTGGTACCCGCGCTGTGGGCCATGCTACTCAGGAGGCCCAGTGAGGAGGATGGCTTGAGCCCAGGAGGTTGAGGCTGCAGGGGGCTGTGATGGGGCCCCTGCATTCCAGCCTGGGTGACAGAGCAAGGCCCTCTCTAAAAAATAAACTATTTAAGGAGGGACACGGGGCAAAGAGTGCGTCGGTGCAGAAGGCGCATGCACAGGCCCTGCGGTGGGAAGGGTGACCTGCAGATGAACTGTGGCAGCAGCCGCCTTCCAGACAAGCGGACACAGTGTCCCTCCCACACACTTTTCTACACAGCAGCAGGGAGAAGAGGGCATAGGATCCAGAGAAAGGCAGCTCTGGGCTAGAGTGCAGGTGGGCAGTGGGGATGCCCAGCTAGCTGGGAGGAAGGCAGGGCCCACAAGGAACACAGGGACAGGCCCTGGACCAAGGGGATGCCCTGACACTGGAGAAGGTACAGATATAAGGGGGGAATGCAGGGAAGATCAGGGAAACAGCAGGTCCAGGGAAAGAAAAGATGTCCCAGAAAGAGACTGCAGTGCCAGGTCACTGCTCGGCCATGCCAGGGTTGACTCATCCCGGAGTTGCTGAGCCCCTGGCAGGAAAGCTGCGCCATGGCTACAGGACTGAGTGTGAGTGCCACTGGCCCTGCCAACGCTTATGGCCAAGCTCCCTCCACTCTGCTCCTCCCAGGCCTTCCCCGCTCCTCATGGACCCTGTGGTCCTCTTGCCTTGCTTGACCTTGGTAGCATGAGATACACCTGTGGCTGCCCGGGATGCAGCTCGGTTCTCTTCCTGCCTCACAGCTGCTCATCACCCCTAGGGGCCCTCTTCTCTCCTCTGCCCCCAAACAGGCCACAGGGGATCCGAGTTCTCTCTCCAGCTCCTTTTCCAGGCGTACCCGCCCAGTGGCCTCCCAGACCCCCATGACCACTCCCACTTCCCACCCAAATCCCACAGGCTCTACTTGCAGACACACCTGGAATCCAGCGGCCTCTTATCCTCTGCTGCCATGGGGCCGCTCTCCTTCTCAGTCTGCCGTCACCTCCTCACAGGCCCCACGAATCCCTTCCCTATTGCCAGCCAGAAGCTCCTGTCACCAAACCTTGTCCTTGCCCCAGCCCCGCAAGGCCTAGGAGGAGGCCTCTCCACCCAGTGCCCCACAGCCGAGCCTGGTTCGTGTCCCCACCGTATCCCAGAGGGCATCTCCCCAGGGCTCCATGACAAGTATGCTCCAGACTCCGTCTTTTATAGTAATGGAGACCTCACCCTGTGCCAGGACACACAGCTGCCCATAACACAGGACACTGAGTTATATTTGAATTTTTGGATAAACAATGTCTAGTGTGAGGAATCCCTAACACTGCAGGGATAAACAAGAATCTGGCTATTCCTGGACTTGACTGGCTAAATCTGTCAATAAAAGCCTAGAAATATGGCCAAGTCCCTGGCCTCCCTTGCAGCTAGAAAGGCCACGTGAGGAAGGCTGACCAATGGGACATGAGCACCACCCAGGCCACGCCCCTAAAGACATGGCCCAGCCTCCCAGCCTCTGAGCAAGTGCTGGTGGCTGGCACAGGTTCCTGCCCCACACCCCACCCTGCCCAGGCCTGCAGTGATGTCAGGTCCCTCCTCTCCCTGGCCTGCATTAGAGGGTGCAGACATCCTCCCAGCTGGATGACTCAGTCTCTCCACGGGTGCCAGCTCCAAGGGAGGACTCTGTTCACTGTGGATACCAGGCATGTCCAGTTCCACCCGCGTGAAGCACGGCGGGGCTGGGGCCCCAGGGCCAGGGAACCAAAGCCCCAAAGGCCGAGTCCCACCTAGGGCACACGGCAGTCACTTCTGGCCTGCTGTTCACCTGGATTTGTTCCTAACCATGTTCCTGCATTCCTTTGATAAAAGGCTCTAATTTTACTGAATGAATGAAAAGAGGGAGGTGCCTGCTTCAGCTGGAGGTCACTTGTTGGGTGCTGTATGCACATGTCTGTGGATGGGAGGACAGCCTCATCAAGTTCCCACCCAGAGCTCCCCGGTGACCAGGGGCCAGGCTCAGGGCTGCAGGTGGGACTGGCAGGGGAGCTGAGGCTGTGCAGGGTGGCCCTGCCCTCTCTCCCCAGGACCCTCTGTCTCCCAGTCTCAGACAGCTGGTCCACCAGTTCAGTGGTACAGGAGCCTGGAGGGGCTCAGCCCTGGGGCAGCTGCTCTGGGGACTCAGGGGGGTCAGGCCAATTTCTATACTTTCCCAGCCTCAAAACAAGGGCAGGCAGGCAGGGGAGCAGGTCCAAGGAAGCACAGGTCACTGAGGTCAGACGTGTGTGTCTACCTCTCCGCAGGGGCACTGGTGTGGGACAGCAGCCAAGAGGGCTCGCCCAGGTGGAACAGCTGGGGAAACCCAAGCCCAGAGAGGGGCCCAACCCAGGACTGCTGGGGGCGACGCAGGGGCTCTGATGGCCAGAACAGGGAGACAGGACACAGGTGTGCCACTGGGCATTTATTGACATGGAGCAGCGTGGTCCTCAGCGCCCCGCCGGCCAGCAGGCACACAGGGCACGGCGTTCTGCCTGCAGCAGTAGGGTCTCTGTCTGCAAAGCAACAAGAGGTGTGAGGGTGCAGCCCGGCTGCCCACTGGCATTCCCCTGGACCTCCACCCACCCAAGGCAGCCCTATCTCCACCGGCTCCTGAGACAAAGTCAGGCCCTGGCTCTAACCCCCACACCCAGAGCCTCCCACTCATCTCTTCCCTCTGCAGTGGCTCCCACTGGTGGGGCCTGCCTGGGGTCTGCTGGTGCCCATGCCATGCCAGAGTGCCTACTTGCCTTCTTCCAGCTCCCACAGCACCCGCAGGGGTCCACTGTCCCCCACTCCCTCCCACCCTCATGCCTAAGGATAGGTGGGGGCTGCTCCTCCCAAAAGCTCAGCTCCAGCCTCTGGGAGTGGGGACAGGGCTCCCGGTCTTAGTCCAAGCCCTTTGGAGTGTTCCCAAGAAGGACACTAGGGCTGGTCGGGGTGGGGGAGACCAGGCAGGGTCTTCCCTGCTTTCTTCTTCCTAGAATTTTCCCTTTCCAGGAAGAAGCAGGAGCACTGGCACAAACCAGAACTCCTTGGCTGCACCCCATGGCCTGGGGGCTCCCTGTTCACCCAGGCTTGGAGGGGCCTTAGCCAACCTGTGCGTCCACCCAGGATCCAGACCCCCCTGCCCAGCCTGACCCCCCATTCCTGACGCTTTGGCCACATCCTCTGGCCTCAGTTTCTCCTCTGCCTCGGGGCCTCGCTGCCCACCTAGGGGATCCTGGATTGGGCTGACAGTTCTTCTTCAGGGTCGTGTCTCATAGGTGAGACGGTGCCCAGAATGCCCCTTGGAAGACTGGAGCCAGAGGAAGGGGGCATAGGTGTGGCGTCTTATATCAGGGGTGAAGGATGAGGGACCCTCCACTCCCCCCCGGGGGTCTCCTCCGCATCCTCCCTGCCCTCCCCACCGCCGGAGAAGCCCCGGAGGACCGTCGCGCTGCGGGCGCTTACCCGAGCGTCCAGGCTGCAGGCTGTCTTCCGCAGGTCCTGCAGGGCGCGCTGCATGAACTCGAAGGCGTGGCAGTCCACGCATGGGCGGCCTGCGGGGAACGCGGGTCAGGGTGGAGGGGGCGCAGAGGGGCTCACCCGCAAGGCCCCCACGCACCCTAGGCCCGTCCACCCAGAGCCACAGAGCGCGCGTCCCCCCTCCCCACGGCACCACCTCCCGCGAAGGGGAGGACCCGCTCCCGGGAACAAAGGCGAGGCGCGGTCCTCCTCGCGGACCGGCCCGGCACG